>NC_139218.1:151226445-151616445 GCF_055691185.1 Crinia signifera | reverse complement strand
ATGTCAACATAAAGTAGACATATGGTCTATGTTAGTTATTCACTATTTTGAGTGGTAAGATTATTTGTCTCACAAGCAGAAAATTTAACATTTTGCAAATCGCTAAATTTTCCATTTTTTCACGATATTTTGGTATTTTTCACAAAAAAACACAGACTGTATCGACCCAAATTTACCACTAATTTGAAGTACAAGGTGTCACGAAAAAACAATCTCAAAACCACTGGGATAAGTAAAAGCAAAAAAAAGTTATCCCCACTTAAGTGAGACATGTCAGATTTGAAAAAAATGGCTCTGTCAGGAACGCAAAAACTAGCTCTGTCAGGAAGGGGTTAAGAGAGGGCAGACGGCTGATATCATGTGACATCCGCCAGCCGCCTGCCCCCCAGCACCTGCGTCACGCCGCCATTTGCATGGGAACGGCCAGAATTTTCATGGGGATGCCCATGAAACGATGGGCGTTCCCATGGGCACCTCCCTTTCCGGCTGCCACATAACACGCCCCCGCACACACACACACCACTCCGTGCGAACAGCCTGACGAAATTGTGGTGCCGTTCGCACAGTGGACCTGCACATGCGCCAAAAAGAAAGTGTGCATGCGCAGTCCACCAACCATCGGATTGAGGCTGAATTCAGCCTCGTCTGAATGGACTAGAATGACCCCCAAAGTGCCTTTGGCTTTCACCAAGTGCCGGCAAACTTACCCTACTGATACGAACGACAATTAAATCTAAGTGGTGTATCAAATTACGAGTGATAAAGCTCCATACATACTGGGCAATACACAGAGGGGAGTCCCCCATTTTCAAATGTTGTTACCCCTGAGAAGATATTTTCTGGTAAACAAGTATGATCACCAGAGAATAACCCCTACAATGCAGAAATCATTAAGAAGTCCAGGGCAAGTGCCCTACTTTTCAAAATCTAATGCCATGTTGGGCTAGAATATTATTTGTACACATTTAATATATTTTCTTCAAATCAGTAAAACTACTGAAAAATATAAATTGGCGGTTGGAATGTGACAGCACAAACAAACAATTACCCAAGCTGGAGCTTTTTTTTTTTTTTTTTTCAAAGAGTCAGAATGTTGGCATATCACAAGACTTGGAAAAAATCAATGATAACTGTGAAATTTGTGTAACTTTGCAGTTTCATGGTTTTGTTGAGTAAATACTAAAATGTGTGATAAAACAAGTGCTGTTTATTTGACCTTCCTTTTACATAATAAAAAAAGACCAGCTTGAAATTGTTAACACTACAAGTCAATTGGAGATAAGGGTAAATTATACAGTACAGATGGTGTAATGGGTAGCATTACTGCCTCACAGCACTGAGGTCATAGGTTTGATTCCTACCATGGCTCTAACTGTGCGGAGTGTGTATATTCTCCTCGTGCCTGCGTGGTATACAGACCACACTGTGCTAGAAGCACTACAGCAGACAGTGACACCCGAGGCAGGGAAGTAGAACTGCATGGGTTTTCAAATATGGTGGGTGCTAGAATGAACACTACGTCTGTATTCTGAACACAATCATCCGTACGTATTCCGGACTGATCAGAGCCAGGCATTTTGAATACAGAATGCAGTTTCAAAGTAATGTAGCAGCGAATTTGTAGCATCATTTTTTCTTTGCACAGCAAAGTGAATGCAATATGTTTCTTATGAGAATACAAGAAAATTCTGATAGGCAGTCCACAGATGTTCCACTTCATCCTAAATTACAAACTAGCCACTAATTAAATGATGACTTCTGTGACATTTTTTTTTCCAGTCATTACATTTTCTGTGGCTAAAGTATTGTATGGTTTGCCGTTGGGTCTACTACAGCTTCTCAAGATCTATTTATACAGTATATGTACTACAAGCTATACGGGTTAGATTTATGGGCCAGTTTTTATTTTTTTATCTCTTTTTCACTAAGAAAAAAAACAGGATTGTTGTTGTATTCGTTTTCTACAGAATATTTCTTCTATACCCCTTTTGCACTTTGCAAAAGGGGTAAGGGGTATAGAAGAAATATTCTGTAAAAAACGAATCTCAAGAGTCATTAAAAGGTATCATAAAGCTTTCACCGATGCCCCTTTTCACTTAAATCTTGGGTCCGACCCAGGATTTTAAACATGGATCTAATCCAGGCTGGACCCCACATCAGATTCCAATTCCACTTGATTTTTAAGCCCTGTAAAACCCTGTAAATGTCATTAAAACCCTGTGGATTTTGCCTGGGTCTATTCGATTAGCAATACCCAGCATTTATGAGGGATTATGCTTTGGTTGCCTCAGTGATACAAAGCATAATCAGAAAAAAAACATTCCTCTGAGCCACAATAACATCTGGGACTGCCAGCTGTGTTTGAAAAACGGTATAGGAGCCACTCACTTTATCATTCTCCACTTCATCTTTCTTCAAGGCCTAGCACATAGGAGGTTATTCTGGTTGGTGCGGTCCGTTCCGAATTATTTCGGAGCTGACCGAACGCCACGCTGTGCGGACATTGTAAGAACAAACGCCCACAGGTCCTCCGCATTCGGACGGACTCACTCTCTAAGAAGAGGGTGTGTTTTCGGACTACATCCAAACCGTGCATGGCCACACAAAGATTCTGCACGGTCTTACAGCGTCAGAACAAATGGGAAGCTGCACGTACGCACCGATGCGGGGTATGTCCACAAAACTCACGACTGTTATCTGAAGTCATACATCTGACACATGACACACTTATGCAATTAGGCAACCTCATAAAAAATGGATTGTTTGTAATTGTCATCAATTAAATCCTAATTGATACTTAAACACATTAGTACCTCTTTAGATTAACCCTTACATCATGTGAAGTGCTATTCATTCATTGTTACCCCTTTACCTAGGTTTTTTGTATGCTGCAAGCATGTCTGGTTCACAATCAGAGGGAGAACAAGAGCATCAGCTCCTCCTAGCTCAGCTGGACTCCATCACCAATGTGCACCTCACCAGAGACCAGCCATTGGGAGGTGACCAGGCTGCTGGGCCATCTACAGCTGGGCCATCTTCTGCCTCAGCAGAATCATTGGGAACACAGCAGGTGGCTTCACAAGAGAGTAGAGTAGAGGAGTGTTTCAGGTGCGGGCCTACTAATTGGGCAAACCGAAGGCCTAGCACAAGAACAAGTGGTCTCCGCAAAGTGAAACTTGCTTATGAAGACCGCATATTTCATGCGTGTTGGTTCCTTTGCAGTCGGTATGCTGTCCGAATGCACGCCTACCACAGTTAGTGCACTCCCTCGTGTACGCCCAGTTTTTCCCACTTTGAAACCACGCCCTTGTGTAAGTCCGATTGATGCCCAAAAACGCCCATATTTCCCGATTCAATTCGGTGGACATTTCTGTACGGTATTAGTGAGAACGAGTACAGAGACCATGCCTGGCACATGCGCATAGCGTTGCCTACGCATGCGCAGACGGCTAAAAAGCGCACTCCGAAAGAATTCGGACGGACCACATCGACCAGAATAAGGCCCATAGTGCCAACAAAACCAGCTCCTGTTACAGCCTGTAACATGGCAGTTAGGCCGAGCACACATCACAACAATGTGTTTCCCAGCCGACCCAGCTCCACAACCATGCAATATAGCCTTCCATCCCACATTCACCTGCATGCCGTTATCAGCGGGATCGGCCCAACTGACATGCAGCAGATGGGTCAACGCACATAAATGCACAACTGAGAGTATAACGCTCAATATTGACTATATAGTCAACCACTGTGTATTCAGCCTGGGCCAGTTAAATCTTGGGTCCGACCCAGGATTTTAAACATGGATCTAATCCAGGCTGGACCCCACATCAGATTCCAATTCCACTTGATTTTTAAGCCCTGTAAAACCCTGTAAATGTCATTAAAACCCTGTGGATTTTGCCTGGGTCTATTCGATTAGCAATACCCAGCATTTATGAGGGATTATGCTTTGGTTGCCTCAGTGATACAAAGCATAATCAGAAAAAAAACATTCCTCTGAGCCACAATAACATCTGGGACTGCCAGCTGTGTTTGAAAAACGGTATAGGAGCCACTCACTTTATCATTCTCCACTTCATCTTTCTTCAAGGCCTAGCACATAGGAGGTTATTCTGGTTGGTGCGGTCCGTTCCGAATTATTTCGGAGCTGACCGAACGCCACGCTGTGCGGACATTGTAAGAACAAACGCCCACAGGTCCTCTGCATTCGGACGGACTCACTCTCTAAGAAGAGGGTGTGTTTTCGGACTACATCCAAACCGTGCATGGCCACACAAAGATTCTGCACGGTCTTACAGCGTCAGAACAAATGGGAAGCTGCACGTACGCACCGATGCGGGGTATGTCCACAAAACTCACGACTGTTATCTGAAGTCATACATCTGACACATGACACACTTATGCAATTAGGCAACCTCATAAAAAATGGATTGTTTGTAATTGTCAATTAAATCCTAATTGATACTTAAACACATTAGTACCTCTTTAGATTAACCCTTACATCATGTGAAGTGCTATTCATTCATTGTTACCCCTTTACCTAGGTTTTTTGTATGCTGCAAGCATGTCTGGTTCACAATCAGAGGGAGAACAAGAGCATCAGCTCCTTCTAGCTCAGCTGGACTCCATCACCAATGTGCACCTCACCAGAGACCAGCCATTGGGAGGTGACCAGACTGCTGGGCCATCTACAGCTGGGCCATCTTCTGCCTCAGCAGAATCATTGGGAACACAGCAGGTGGCTTCACAAGAGAGTAGAGTAGAGGAGTGTTTCAGGTGCGGGCCTACTAATTGGGCAAACCGAAGGCCTAGCACAAAAACAAGTGGTCTCCGCAAAGTGAAACTTGCTTATGAAGACCGCATATTTCATGCGTGTTGGTTCCTTTGCAGTCGGTATGCTGTCCGAATGCACGCCTACCACAGTTAGTGCACTCCCTCGTGTACGCCCAGTTTTTCCCACTTTGAAACCACGCCCTTGTGTAAGTCCGATTGATGCCCAAAAACGCCCATATTTCCCGATTCAATTCGGTGGACATTTCTGTACGGTATTAGTGAGAACGAGTACAGAGACCATGCCTCGCACATGCGCATAGCGTTGCCTACGCATGCGCAGACGGCTAAAAAGCGCACTCCGAAAGAATTCGGACGGACCACATCGACCAGAAGAAGGCCCATAGTGCCAACAAAACCAGCTCCTGTTACAGCCTGTAACATGGCAGTTAGGCCGAGCACACATCACAACAATGTGTTTCCCAGCCGACCCAGCTCCACAACCATGCAATATAGCCTTCCATCCCACATTCACCTGCATGCCGTTATCAGCTGGATCGGCCCAACTGACATGCAGCAGATGGGTCAACGCACATGAATGCACAACTGAGAGTATAACGCTCAATATTGACTATATAGTCAACCACTGTGTATTCAGCCTGGGCCAGTTAACATTACTAAATGCTATTATTAATAATATTGTTCAGTGTGTATGCACTAGATCACTCACCCAGGAGTTTAAGGGAAATTTTTCGATAATCTCATATAGTGTGTACCCAGCTATAGGCTTAATAAATGGACCCCAATAGATGAGAGAACTCCATGAAGCTGTACAATCCAAACGATACCAGTGTAACTGATCTATTTAAGGGTGTGGATCAGTTGGTCAACAGCAAGTTGTTAGGCAGTCATTAGGTCGACATGCATTTAGGTCGACATGCAAGAAGGTCAACATGAATCTAAGTCGACAGGGTCATAAGGTCGACAGTGGGTTTTTCACAGGGTTTTTTTTCCCGAATGTCGACACAGGTTAAAGTGCACCGCTATGCTCGGCACACTTTATTTTCTCCCACCACACCCTAGTACAGTGGTTCCCAAACTGTGCATCTAGGCTCCCTGGGGTGCCTCGGAGCACTTGCAGGGGTGCCTCAGGTTGGTGGTCCAGAACCAATTAAAATTATTTATGGCCAATGAAACAGGCAAAATCAGTGCTTGGGGCTTTCAGTTATAAAATATGTGGATAAACAGAAGTGAATCCTGTTCCTCACCACATAACTGGACCTAAGGATGACATTTAAGCACAACTTATTTCATAAAAAAAAAAAATATTATTATTCTTGGTAACAAACTTTGGCCTAGGGGTGCCCTGAAAAATATTCTGATACTCTAGGGTGCCGTGAATCAAAAAAGTTTGGGAACCTCTGCCCTAGTAGATGGTTGTGCATGCAATACTACCTGTCGGCACAAAAAAACTGTCAAAAGCTCCACGTCGATCTATTGACTGTCGAACTAATGCTTGTGTCAACCTTATGACCTGCCGACCTAGATCCATGTCGACCTAATGATTGTCGACCAACTTGATGTAGACCAAATGACCGTTCCCTGCAAAGGCACATCCTGGTCTTTAAAAACATTTGAATTGTCACAAGTAATTCTTCTATGTGGAAAAGAGGACTTCATAAGTCAGCATGGTATGACCAATAAAATATGTTGGCCTGAACCGCTTCTCTTTTTGAACAAATATTGTATGCATAGTTGTCAGTCTACTGCAGCTCGAAGTATGAACTGACTTTAACTGGTCTTTGAACACACCCCATAAAAAGATGATCCTTTGACTACTGAAGGTTTGCAAATACTCAAGAAAACATACATGGCGAAAACAGTATAAAGTCCATGACTCCATTTTTTTTTGTTTTCTACTTATAAACGGCTCATTTTAAATTTACCATTCTGGCTCAGACTAAACCTTTACATGGTTTATCGCATTTTTTTTTATGAATTTACTATACAGATCTGGCTATTTCAATACATTTTACATGATTTGCGGCTTGTTGAATAGGTTTCTGGCTTTTACCCTCTTCCAAATCATTTGAGTAGAGGATATCATGCCTGTCATTATTATATGCATTACTTTTGTGTGTTTCTATAATACTGGTGAAGAGTCATGGTTAACAGACAACCTTCAATGCATTTTCCTGCAAAAGCGTCCATTAAAAGTAGAGGGACTACCCTGGGTTTCCCGCTTTGATGACAAGTTTGAGGCTGTAGCCAGGAAATAAAAGTACTCAATGGGCTAGATTAAATTACTATGAAATGAAGATACTGGGCCAAATGTAATAGGGTGAGAGTTTCAGAAATGAGAGATTTGGGGAGAGTTTTCCCATGTTTTTTAAAGCAGCAATCAATTACACTGCAAAACCAGGTTGATTTTGCCATGTAATTGATTGCTGCTTTAAAAAACATGGGAAAACTTTTCCCAAATCTCTCACCCTATTACATTTGGCCCAGTATTTTATGCAAAAAAAAACACAGATATGTTCGAACAACTTTATCTGGAAAATTTCTTAAATAAGTCTCTTGGGTCCACAAAGCATGAAGAATACACAAAGAAAAAGAAGACTTTGGTTGGGGGCACTAAAATCAAATTACATTATCAAATTACATGAATTAAAACTATACCTTTATTCACTTAATGGCAATAAAATGGGGATATTTTCCATGTGATTATTTTCGCAGAAACAGTCCCCATACAGTGTATTAGTGTTTTATATGTATGTTTGTCGTTAAAGTGCAATTCAAGCACTAAATATTGTCCTGACCAATGCTACCCCACATATCTTATCTATAGGACTTTATTGGCATTAAGTGAATAAAGGTTAAGTTTTAATTCATGTAATTTGATCACGATCTTGTTATAGTGCCCCCAACCAAAGTCTTCTTTTTCTTTGTGTATTTCTATACTCCTTTATAGACACAAAGGCCCCTTTACCAGTGCGAAATCAAAGCAAATAAATACTGTCCACAAAGCATGCCCAGTTCTTCTGATTGCAGAAATTGCAGCTTAGCAAACAGGTAAACACTGCACAAAGCCCCTCGCTAGCATGCAAGGTGTATGCAAACACATCCCCTCGCATGCGGCCGAACAGAGAAGAAATCATTTGATGGTAACTGACCATTGAATAATTTCTGCAGTCTTTGCTCTGAAACGTAAGTTCATACCGTATATACTCGAGTATAAGTCGACCCGAATATAAGCCAAGGCACCTAATTTTACAACAAAAAAACTGGGAAAACTTATTGACTCAAGTGGGACTCACTCGAGTATAAGGCGAGGGGCTTTTTCAGCATAAAAAATGTTCTGAAAAAGTAGGCTTATACTCGAGTATATATGGTACTTACTTTTCAGATGCGACTTATCTGCCGAATTTGGGGCAGGCGATTGTAGGATCCGGCCACTGCCGACTAGATTTCTAGTGTTACACAGTGAGGCACAGCCGCACCGTGTGAACAAATCAAATGTACGTGGTCTTGCCAAAATCCGGGCGGCATGCTGTGGTAGGACCAGTGGCCGCATAGGAACCTGTGCCTAGGCTCCTTAAGGTGAAGCGGGTTCTGTCCCTGCTATGTGTGGCCCCAAACTGTGTAAATAGCCCCTTTAGCAGAAAATGCCTCAGACCTTTATCCCCAATACATACAAAACACTAGTTTGGCATGCAACTGTTTGTGAATAATAGTACAAAATGCACCTTATACTGCTTTCACATCGCAAAATGCAGGTTTGGACCCGGACTTTCAAACGGTTCCGTCCCGGCGCAAACCTGCATTTTGGGATTTTCACATCAACCGTAGGCGGGGAGTCGGCGCGTCATCGGGGGCAAGGGAGGAGGCAACACTTAGAGCTGGCGCTGCCTCCTCCATAGGCAGGTATTCAATGCTGTTTGCGAGTGGTGACAGCGAGCAGGGCTTCCTGCTTGCTGTCACCACTCACCCTGACAGCATTCAACACACCCTCCGCATACGCCAATTCCCCCTCGCTCCGTTTTTTGAGCGAGGGGGAATTGGCGGATGCGGCTCCAGAAGCAGCGAGACCCGCGGCTAAAAACTGCGAGTTTTCTGCAGCAGCCGCGGGTCTCGCTGTTTTGGGGAATTCTCGCCGTCCTGTGACGGCGAGGATTTCCCCAGTACGTTGAATAGAGCGAGCGGCCGGCGCGGGGGTTAAACAGCGAGGATCGCTGGTTTTCAGCAATCCTCACTGTTTAACCCCCTCGCCGGCCGCTCCCTGCGGCATTGAATACCCCTTATAGTGTGAATGGGTCGCTCAAACTGTTTAACCCGTTCACACCGCCCAGCAACAGGGGAACAGACTTATAAGAACTCTGCTTTTTTACCAGTTCGTATATATATGTGTTGCTACCCATTCATGGGACACAGTAACTGCTTTCACATCACACTAATTACCGGGTCAAACCGGCTTGTACCCGGTAATTAGTTGCGATGTGAAAAGGGTATTAGTGATGGGAAAGTGGAATATGGCAGTCCAAGGACAAACTTCTAAATGATTTTATTGGAGTACAGAGAACCTGTACCGGCAGCAGAAGACAGGGAGCATAGAGAAGGTAGCAAGGACAACACATGGATATATTTTCCCAGGTTTAGTTCCACTTACAAGTGATGAGACCAGTTCAGTCATCTCTCTCAAACCCACCATGCTGAAGTCACCGAATACTAGGCTCACCGTACCATCCCTTAATACCAGGACAGTGGACACTGAAGAATTACACAAGATTCAAGTTTTTAATGAGACCAAATAACTGTGAAATCCATGAGCAATCCGGTATAATGTGACGGGATGGTAAGGCCATTTATTACACATGCACAAGGCTATATTCACCATCACAAAGCAAACACTACATAATGGACCGATACCACCTCATGCATCTCAGTTACTGACAGGGAAAGCACAGCACTGACCAGAAGACACACAGGGGTTTAATAAGATGGGAGTTCTATTGAATATGGGTTGTTGCCCAGAGCAACCAATCAAAATCAACTTATTTTATTTAGCACCTTATATAAGGTACTAGATAGATCTGATTGGTTTCCCATAGCAACATCACATCTTCAATAGAACTCCCATCATATATATATATATATATATATATATATATATATATATATATATAGTAACAGGGTATGCGGTGTCTAGGTCGACATATTAGGTCAACGCATTCAAAGGGTCGACACATGAAAATGATGTGGGGGAAAAGGTCGACTTGGGTTTTTCGGGGTTTTTTTTATTTTAAACCGACTTTTTCATACTTTACTATAGAGTGGGCATATAGGAGAATAAAATGGTGTGCGGACCACAGTAAGGCACCGTGCGACGGGACGCGGTACACTTATACGGTGACCATGTCGACACAGACAAAAAATGGTGAAAAAACTAATGTCGACCTTTCCCATGTGTATGACTGTCAACCTAATGACCCATACCCTGTAACCCTGCAGCTCCCCGGAACATGTATCCCCCTCCCCTGCACGCTAGCGCTACCATCTCCTTTCCTTCTCAGTGGAGGAACCAAGCAGCATCTGGGTAAGTTACTAAGGGGCATCTGCCAGCCATTGACCTGAGGTTATTGCCCACAGGGTGTGCTGGAATTCCACCTCCAATCGTCATACATGACGCTCCCACCCTCCCTTTGCAGCCCGTCAGTAACCGGTACCTTGACAAGTGCTTTAGGATTTGCCTCTTGATTATTCCGGCCATGCTCGATGCTGCCCCAACCTTAGGTCCTCCACTCACATCCCGGCGGCTGCGGCGACCCAGTCACAGCCCTACCATAGAGAGGCGGGCAGTAGCACTAGTCCTAATGCAGTGACGGTGGCAGCGGCTTCCCTGGAAACAGCACAGCTACGGCGCCGCCATCTTGGTACACTCAAAATGGTTCCTTATGTTGAGGCACAGCAGTACGCTGTAAGCGCCGGGGATAGCTCCCGGGATGTCCCCCTCCCTCTTCCCGGTACCGGCCGGCAAATAACATCAGAAAGCGCTAATTACAACTACACCGACTAAGGGAGGACCAGCCTCTGCCGCCATCAGCAGCAGAAAGGTCTTCAAGGCACTCACTAGGGACCATAGCACCCTCTGCTGGACCTACCCGGGGCAGCTCAGCAGCTGTGGATGGAAAAAAAGCTGCTAGGCTAGGGGACGTTAAGTTTAATTATGCGGCTTATTATAATTGATTTTTTTTTATTTCTTTACAAAATAATTTTTTGTTTGCTGCTGCTTAGAACCATACACTGTGAAGAAAGAAAGAAGAGAAAGGATTCCTACATGGGGTACTCTGGACTGGCTGACATTGCAAATTATCGTTTTTTTACTGTGTTTTCTTTCAATGAAGCAGACTGAACACTGTCGTTTTCAGTATATATCTGTTGCATTGGAAAAACAGTGATGCAAAATAGGGTGAAATTTAATAGGATAAGATAATCAGAAAGTGAGAGATTTGGTAAAGCTGTGTACACACGGGGGCGATTTCAGCATATATCGCCGACAATATGGTCGCTGAACTACCATATTGCCAGCAGAATGTGCATCACCGGGTGCGCGCTCCCGTTTTCAGCCCCCTAATGGTCGTTGCTCCTCCGACCAGCGATTTCTGCTGCCTCTTCTCCCGGGAGGGTGTCAAAAATGGGACACCGAGCAATATGATTGCTTAGCAATATGTTGCCAGCGATCATATTGCTCCATGTGTACGCACCAGTAAGAAATCGTCAGGTTTTTTTTAATGCAGCAGTCATTTACACTTCAAAATCAAACTGGTTTTGCAGTGTAATTGATTGCCGCTTTAAAAAAACTGGAGATTTCTTACCAAATCTCTCACTTTCTGAATCTCTTATCCTATTAAATTTCCCCCATAGTGTCTGAAAGGAAATATCTATATCCCCCTCCTCGATGTGATCTCCTGTCTCGGTACCGGGAGAATAACTCTTAACAAACACTTGGACCAAACACCACAGCTTGCTAAAAGTCACTCTGCTTTATTAGGAGTTTAACAGTAAGTTAAAAGACATGATACATGGGTGTATACAAGTGCATATTACATTCTGATTGGTCTGTTTAGGTAGCAGGGCAAATTCAACAGGGGGGAAGGGAAGGAGGGCATACAAAATATCATACACAAAGAAATGAGTAACAAGGGGGGTTTTCGATTATAGAGGAGTTTAAGCATGAACACACTGCATAGCAATTCCAAGAGGAGGGGTTGGGAGTAGAAGCTCAGTGTGGAAGTGATAAGACACACAGGCTTATTATTTTGTAACCTTGAAATGTAGCTATAGAAAAACAGTCTACCCATAATAAGAACAGTCTACGTGCAAATTCTTATATGCTACATGGGTTCTAAATTTTAACCCTTCAATCCCCTCTTAGAATCATGAATTTAGATGATATGATTCTTCGGAATGGGATCATACGGTCGACGCGAATAACATCGACGGTATTTAGGTCGAAACCGTGAGTCCGACAGTACGGTGTTATCGAAAATTTATGGACAGACAGTAGCAGTAGGTCGAACATAGTTAGGTCGAAATATGCAAGGTCGAAATGAATAAAGGTAGACCGCTATTAGGTCTGCCAGTATATAGGTCGAACTGTTTGAGGGCGAACTAACCATAGGTCGAACTCTATTAGTTCGACCAGTACTATGTCGATATTAATTAGGTCGACCGTTGTTAGGTCGAACTAAAAATAGGACGACCAGTTCAAGGTCGAATAATACAAGATCGAACCTTTAATGGTCGTCCGCTTTTACATCTACAAGTACAAGGTCGAAACTTAATTGGACGACAGCTATTAGGTCGAACTGTATATAGGTCGACCGTGACAAGGTCGATAAGTAAAAGATCGAACCTAATTTGGTCGACCGCTTTTACATCGACAAGTACTAGGTCGAAAATTAATTGGTCGACTGCTATTTGGTCGGCAAACGCAAGGTCGACTGTTTATAATCAGAGCGCATTTCGCTTGCCTTACTCAAGGTCCACCGTTAATAGTTTGATATCTTTCTACGCTGCACCACCCCTAAGTCCCCCTATATTTGTCAAAATCTAAACGCCGCAATATCCCCCTAGTCACCCATCAGTCAGTCAACATGTACACCACGTTGAGCAGCAGTATTCTGACCGTGGCACCAGAAGTGCCAGAATGACTTGCCACTGTTCAGCGCCCAACACCCCCAATAAACCATCACCCATGAAGGTCTCCACCCCTGGGATCCCTCCTTCTCCCTTGCTGCACCCATAAAATACGGCAACCCCCGTTCCCGGCTAAATGCAGACTCCCCAAGCCTCCCCATACAGTCACGCAGCCTCCCGCCTACATTCAGTCGCCTAGCTCCACTCTAGCGTATTGCCGGGGCATATCATCACTGTGGCACCACAAGTGCCAGAATGACCTGCCACTCTTCAGCGCCGCACACGCCCATTAAACCCTCACCCAGGAAGGGCTCCACCCCTGGGATCCCTCCATCTCCCTAGCTGCACCCCTAAAATACGGCACCCCCATTGCCGGCTAAATGCAGACTTCCCAAGCCTCCCCATTCAGTCACACTGCCTCCCGCCTACAATCAGTCGCCTACCTCCACTCTAGCCCATTGCCGGCGCCTATCATGACTGCCGCGCCCAGTAGGCAGCTGCCTAGGGTGCCGCGATCTCGTGGGGCGCTAAAGTCGGACTTTCCAAAATACTAGCATGTCCGTGAGCATCCCTGTTGTACTTAATGCAGATGGCTGCTGTGCAACATGTGAGACCTCCCCCACACTTTCCCTAGAGGCATACTTCCCTACTTTGGTGCCTAACATGACTCACACCGGCCCTGCTGGCACCACAAGTGCCACAACGACCTGGCACTGCTCAGCGCCGCACACCCCCATCCATGAAGGGCTCCACCCCCGGGATCCCTCCATCTCCCTCGCTGCACCCATAAAATACGGCACCCCCATTGCCGCCTAAATGCAGACTTTCCAAGCCTCCCCATACAGTCACACAGCCTCCCGCCTACATTCAGTCGCCTACCTCCACTCTAGCGCATTGCCGGCGCCTATCATCACTGTGGCACCACAAGTGTCAGAATGACCTGCCACTCTTCAGCGCCGCACACGCCCATTAAACCCTCACCCAGGAAGGCCTCCACCCCTGGGATCCCTCCATCTCCCTAGCTGCACCCCTAAAATACGGCACCCCCATTGCCGGCTAAATGCAGACTTCCCAAGCCTCCCCATTCAGTCACACTGCCTCCCGCCTACAATCAGTCGCCTACCACCACTCTAGCCCATTGCCGGCGCCTATCATGACTGCCGCGCCCAGTAGGCAGCTGCCTAGGGTGCCGCGATCTCGTGGGGCGCTAAAGTCGGACTTTCCAAAATACTAGCATGTCCGTGAGCATCCCTGTTGTACTTAATGCAGATGGCTGCTGTGCAACATGTGAGACCTCCCCCACACTTTCCCTAGAGGCATACTTCCCTACTTTGGTGCCTAACATGACTCACACCGGCCCTGCTGGCACCACAAGTGCCACAACGACCTGGCACTGCTCAGCGCCGCACACCCCCATCCATGAAGGTCTCCACCCCTGGGATCCCTCCTTCTCCCTTGCTGCACCCATAAAATACGGCAACCCCCGTTCCCGGCTAAATGCAGACTCCCCAAGCCTCCCCATACAGTCACGCAGCCTCCCGCCTACATTCAGTCGCCTAGCTCCACTCTAGCGTATTGCCGGGGCATATCATCACTGTGGCACCACAAGTGCCAGAATGACCTGCCACTCTTCAGCGCCGCACACGCCCATTAAACCCTCACCCAGGAAGGGCTCCACCCCTGGGATCCCTCCATCTCCCTAGCTGCACCCCTAAAATACGGCACCCCCATTGCCGGCTAAATGCAGACTTCCCAAGCCTCCCCATTCAGTCACACTGCCTCCCGCCTACAATCAGTCGCCTACCTCCACTCTAGCCCATTGCCGGCGCCTATCATGACTGCCGCGCCCAGTAGGCAGCTGCCTAGGGTGCCGCGATCTCGTGGGGCGCTAAAGTCGGACTTTCCAAAATACTAGCATGTCCGTGAGCATCCCTGTTGTACTTAATGCAGATGGCTGCTGTGCAACATGTGAGACCTCCCCCACACTTTCCCTAGAGGCATACTTCCCTACTTTGGTGCCTAACATGACTCACACCGGCCCTGCTGGCACCACAAGTGCCACAACGACCTGGCACTGCTCAGCGCCGCACACCCCCATCCATGAAGGGCTCCACCCCCGGGATCCCTCCATCTCCCTCGCTGCACCCATAAAATACGGCACCCCCATTGCCGCCTAAATGCAGACTTTCCAAGCCTCCCCATACAGTCACACAGCCTCCCGCCTACATTCAGTCGCCTACCTCCACTCTAGCGCATTGCCGGCGCCTATCATCACTGTGGCACCACAAGTGTCAGAATGACCTGCCACTCTTCAGCGCCGCACACGCCCATTAAACCCTCACCCAGGAAGGCCTCCACCCCTGTTATCCCTCCATTTCCCTCGTTGCACCCCTAAAATACGGCACCCCCATTGCCGGCTAAATGCAGACTCCCCAAACCTCCCCATTCAGTCACACTGCCTCCCGCCTACAATCAGTCGCCTACCTCCACTCTAGCGCATTGCCGGCGCCTAACAGGACTGTGGCACTACAAGTGCCAGAATGACCTGTCACTGTGCAGCGCTGCAAACACACCCGCTACACACTCACCCATCACAGTCTGCACCCCTGGGATCCCTCCATCTCACTAGCTGTACCCCTAAAATACGGCACCCCAAAGCACCCCTATACCCGACTAAATCCACACTCCCCAAAGTCACACTGCATCTCTTGTACATGTAGACGCCCAGCTCTACGCTAGCGCATTGCCGGGGCCTATCATGACTGTGGCACTACAAGTGCCAGAATGACCTGTCACTGTGCAGCGCTGCAAACACACCCGCTACACACTCACCCATCACAGTCTGCACCCCTGGGATCCCTCCATCTCACTAGCTGTACCCCTAAAATACGGCACCCCAAAGCACCCCTATACCCGACTAAATCCACACTCCCCTAAACCTCCAACTAGTCAACCCGCAGTTAATGTTTATAACCCCAACAAAACACTGTTAGAGGTTTTATGGACACTGTTTTTAATTGTGGTACTACAGGTCCCATAATGGCCTGGCAGTGTGCTGCGCTATGCTAGCGCTGACGCTCCGCCTCCCATCATGTACTGTGTCATATGTGATTTATTTGGCAGTTGGCAGGTGTGTGTAACCTTTTTAACTTTAAAAGGTAATGGTTCTGGCAGCACTTCATAAACAAACTAACAAACATCACAGTTTCTTCGCGCCAATATTCCACCATTCAGATATGCGCTCCAAAGGCATCATTTAAATGAACAAATCAGGATGCCCTCTATGTATTGTGGTGCCACTAAGCTGTCCAATGAAACCATAGCAATGTTATTTTGAAGGAGGAGCTATGTTTTGCCGCTCTTTTACACAATAAAAACTGTCCCCTCCCTTGCTTAGGCGCCATTTGCTAGAGATTGCTGCCTTGCTGCGTAAGTTTGGCTGGCTTCTCGTTATTGGCTTTTGGATTACAATCACCGGCAGGAGAGCTTTGCTGAGCCGAGTAGTGTTCTGACGACGCCTGGAAGGAGTGACCGTAAGGCGCAGAGGAGGAGACCCACCGGCAGAGCAGGAGACCCATTGGACCGGAACCTGTGGAATTTCTCTTCTTCACTGTAAGCGCAGAACTCCCTCCTCCTCTCCACCCATAGACACTGTGCTGTATCTAGTCCCCCCCCCCCCCCCACTCCGCTTCACCTTTTACAATTATCTCCATTACACCAACCTCTGTTCCCCCTGCCCCCCACACCACCAGAGGGTATTCTCCCGGTCCCACCTCCCTACCACCGGCCCCCCCCTCACAACACCACAGGGTATTCTCCCGGTCCCACCTCCCTACCACCGGCCCCCCTCACAACACCACAGGGTATTCTCCCGGACCCGCCTTACACCCGCACCCCCCATACTTAATCAAACTGCTCCCCTACACCACAGGCTTAATCTCCGGGTCTGCCCTCATTACACTCTCACACACTAACCCCAGCATCCTCTACACACTTAGTATGAATTTTTATATACAGACTATATAGTACCGTTAGGTAAATGTCTTGCTTTATGTCTTTCAATTTAGTCCTAACTTTTTATATGTACTGTTTAATGTGTCCTGCTTTAAAACAGGTGTTGTCAGTGAGCATGACTGGAAAATAATGCAGGTGTCACTATGGCTGACTTTGCATCCATGGCGACGCCTGTCTTATTCCTCAGTCATCCCCACTCACCAGTCGCTCATGCTGATTGGTGTGGATTAGGCCTTGCTTTTGATTGATGGATTTTTTTTACACAGGTGTTGTCAGTGAGCATGACTGGAAAATAATGCAGGTGTCACTATGGCTGACTTTGCATCCATGGCGACGCCTGTCTTATTCCTCAGTCATCCCCACTCACCAGTCGCTCATGCTGATTGGTGTGGATTAGGCCTTGCTTTTGATTGATGGATTTTTTGGACACAGGTGTTGTCAGTGAGCATGACTGGAAAATAATGCAGGTGTCACTATGGCTGACTTTGCATCCATGGCGACGCCTGTCTTATTCCTCAGTCATCCCCACTCACCAGTCGCTCATGCTGATTGGTGTGGATTAGGCCTTGCTTTTGATTGATGGATTTTTTTTACACAGGTGTTGTCAGTGAGCATGACTGGAAAATAATGCAGGTGTCACTATGGCTGACTTTGCATCCATGGCGACGCCTGTCTTATTCCTCAGTCATCCCCACTCACCAGTCGCTCATGCTGATTGGTGTGGATTAGGCCTTGCTTTTGATTGATGGATTTTTTGGACACAGGTGTTGTCAGTGAGCATGACTGGAAAATAATGCAGGTGTCACTATGGCTGACTTTGCATCCATGGCGACGCCTGTCTTATTCCTCAGTCATCCCCACTCACCAGTCGCTCATGCTGATTGGTGTGGATTAGGCCTTGCTTTTGATTGATGGATTTTTTGGACACAGGTGTTGTCAGTGAGCATGACTGGAAAATAATGCAGGTGTCACTATGGCTGACTTTGCATCCATGGCGACGCCTGTCTTATTCCTCAGTCATCCCCACTCACCAGTCGCTCATGCTGATTGGTGTGGATTAGGCCTTGCTTTTGATTGATGGATTTTTTGGACACAGGTGTTGTCAGTGAGCATGACTGGAAAATAATGCAGGTGTCACTATGGCTGACTTTGCATCCATGGCGACGCCTGTCTTATTCCTCAGTCATCCCCACTCACCAGTCGCTCATGCTGATTGGTGTGGATTAGGCCTTGCTTTTGATTGATGGATTTTTTTTACACAGGTGTTGTCAGTGAGCATGACTGGAAAATAATGCAGGTGTCACTATGGCTGACTTTGCATCCATGGCGACGCCTGTCTTATTCCTCAGTCATCCCCACTCACCAGTCGCTCATGCTGATTGGTGTGGATTAGGCCTTGCTTTTGATTGATGGATTTTTTGGACACAGGTGTTGTCAGTGAGCATGACTGGAAAATAATGCAGGTGTCACTATGGCTGACTTTGCATCCATGGCGACGCCTGTCTTATTCCTCAGTCATCCCCACTCACCAGTCGCTCATGCTGATTGGTGTGGATTAGGCCTTGCTTTTGATTGATGGATTTTTTTTACACAGGTGTTGTCAGTGAGCATGACTGGAAAATAATGCAGGTGTCACTATGGCTGACTTTGCATCCATGGCGACGCCTGTCTTATTCCTCAGTCATCCCCACTCACCAGTCGCTCATGCTGATTGGTGTGGATTAGGCCTTGCTTTTGATTGATGGATTTTTTGGACACAGGTGTTGTCAGTGAGCATGACTGGAAAATAATGCAGGTGTCACTATGGCTGACTTTGCATCCATGGCGACGCCTGTCTTATTCCTCAGTCATCCCCACTCACCAGTCGCTCATGCTGATTGGTGTGGATTAGGCCTTGCTTTTGATTGATGGATTTTTTTTACACAGGTGTTGTCAGTGAGCATGACTGGAAAATAATGCAGGTGTCACTATGGCTGACTTTGCATCCATGGCGACGCCTGTCTTATTCCTCAGTCATCCCCACTCACCAGTCGCTCATGCTGATTGGTGTGGATTAGGCCTTGCTTTTGATTGATGGATTTTTTGGACACAGGTGTTGTCAGTGAGCATGACTGGAAAATAATGCAGGTGTCACTATGGCTGACTTTGCATCCATGGCGACGCCTGTCTTATTCCTCAGTCATCCCCACTCACCAGTCGCTCATGCTGATTGGTGTGGATTAGGCCTTGCTTTTGATTGATGGATTTTTTTTACACAGGTGTTGTCAGTGAGCATGACTGGAAAATAATGCAGGTGTCACTATGGCTGACTTTGCATCCATGGCGACGCCTGTCTTATTCCTCAGTCATCCCCACTCACCAGTCGCTCATGCTGATTGGTGTGGATTAGGCCTTGCTTTTGATTGATGGATTTTTTGGACACAGGTGTTGTCAGTGAGCATGACTGGAAAATAATGCAGGTGTCACTATGGCTGACTTTGCATCCATGGCGACGCCTGTCTTATTCCTCAGTCATCCCCACTCACCAGTCGCTCATGCTGATTGGTGTGGATTAGGCCTTGCTTTTGATTGATGGATTTTTTGGACACAGGTGTTGTCAGTGAGCATGACTGGAAAATAATGCAGGTGTCACTATGGCTGACTTTGCATCCATGCCGACGCCTGTCTTATTCCTCAGTCATCCCCACTCACCAGTCGCTCATGCTGATTGGTCTGGATTAGGCCTTGCTTTTGATTGATGGTTTTTTTGGACACAGGTGTTGTCAGTGAGCATGACTGGAAAATCCATTCAGATGGGTGACATGGCAAAGACCAGTTATGTTAATTCTATAATAGAGAATTGATTTATTTTTCCGGTACTTGTGTAATAGCACGGCGCCCTGATAATGGGTCTCACGATGTCTTTATCGCATCGCATGCCATACACGCAACGCGATATCGGGCGTTATTTGCCATGCAATGGGATGGCATGTGATTATACATTGTATAAGCACCCTAATGGGTGCTTAAATGCACCTCCATGCCACCCCTCCCCCCCCCCCCCCCCACACCCAGTATAAACGTGAACCCGAAGGGTTACGAGCGCAGGGACCCCGCGAGGGGACACACGGATACCTGTGAAGGTATCCGCGTTCCCTTGCGGGTGTCGCTGTGCTCGCCACACTTTCTATTCTCAACTCCACGTGGATAGTGGGGGTATGAAAAGGTCGTAGGACGTGTACCGCCGTTTATACTGGGGTGGTGGCATGGGGGTGCATTTAAGCATTTTAAGCACCCGTGAGGGTGCTTATATAATTTATAATCGCATGGCATTGTATGCCATATACAATGGCATACAATTTTAAAATTGTATGCCATCGTATACTATAGCACGAAATAGCGTCGCATCGCATACCATCGCATGTGAAATGGTATGCAATGCTATGGGCGCCGTGTTAGTACACAAGTACCATTTTTCCTAAACAATATGTATGTGTGTGTATAAATATATACATGGATGTTTATCTATACATAAAATATCTATATATAATCTAAAACATTGCTTTTGTCCCTTAAGTTTATTTTTTTAGAAATGTCCCAGGAAGAAAGAAGCAGGCTTTCTCTCTCCTCAGAGGAAGAGCAGGCATCGCAACAGAGAGAAGAATTGGATTTACCAATGGCTCAACAAGAAAGAGGTAGACTTTCTCTCTCTTCACAGGAAGAAGCAGAGCAGAGACAACCATCACAGAGTGCCAAAGAAGATGACGCTGGAGAAGCAATCGGCAGAGGACCCAATTTCACAGATGAAGAAACTGAGACCCTCATCACTCAGGTAATACATCACTTTGTTAAGCTGTTTGATCCACAGGAAAGGACTTCACAAGCCAGGTTGCCAAGCACGGCATGGGATGAAGTTTCACGTGCAGTCAGCGGAGAGGGGATTTTCCACCGAACACAGGAAAGCTGCAAGAAGAGGTGGCGTGACTGCAGAAGAGCAACCAGTCTGAAGATGCAGAGTGGCCACAAGCTGAAGAAGGATTGGGAGAAGAAGCTAGAAGAGTTCTTGAAGGTTGTCCCAGAAGAAAGGCCTGGAACCAGTGCACAAGGTATAATTTCTTTGGGTGTTTGTTTTTATGCATATGTAAGGGTGTCTATATGTTTGACTCTTAAAGCTTGCAGCTTAAGGAGTCAGAGGGCCTGCAACATAAATTATATAGACATGCACTTGCATTTTGCTGTTAAAAATCATTCAATATGCTTTACATGATTTCTCAAGGGCATGAAAGTAAAACTTAATCTTTATACAGACTTATTTAATTAAATTTAGTGTAGACTACCTTGTAATGCAATTACAAATATATTAACTCTAACATAATTTTTTTAAGGTGCTACAAAGGATGCAGCAAAAAAGAAGACGGCAAAGGAAACCACGCCGCACAAGCAGGCAAAAAAATCACAAACAGGTGAGGAATGCCATTGCTAATTTAGGATGTACCATTTGAAAGAGCTGAAATATTATTATCTCTTATATATTTGGCTACATGTGTCAATCATCCTTTAGAGTGTGTCTATAACGCTGGGCGGGTCACACATGAAACGCCGCCACCCCCCACCTAGCCTTATACACACATAAACATACACAAGTAGCCAAAGATATAATACACACATTGGCCTCTGCCTGCACCACTCCCCCCGCCCCCCCCCCCCCCCTCCCTGCAGCTGTAAACCTGAGGAACCACAAGTCAGGTCAGTAAAAAAAGCAGCGCATACCCCCTAAGTGGTGCGTCCCCAGTTGCCCCCCAACCCTGCGCATCTCCCGCAGGTGGCACCAGACTGAACACCACACAACAATCTCTCACCCGTGTACATCTGCAGCAATGCCACCAGCACAGCAAACCACCTCATCTATGGACAGTGTCCCCGCACCACACAATCTTCCAACAGTGCCCACAGCCCTCAGTCTCCCAGCACCATCGCCAGCCGCACTGCCCCCAATACGCCCCCCCCCCCACATCTCAAGCACAGTGTCCCCACCCATCAGACACCTGCATTCCCCCCCAAGTACAATCTCCCACCAGTGTCCACACACCTTGTCCCACTCTAGAATCACCAGCCCACCATGCTCTCCAGACAGCGTCCCCAGCTATCAGTCCCCCACCAGCCTCACCCCACAAACTCTCTCACCAGTGTCCACAGCCATCACTCACCCAGCACAATAACAAGACGCCACGCACTCAATCTCCACCCTCTCTAATCTCCAGCCCAGTGTACCAACCCATCACACCCCCAATAGCGTCAACATCCACAATAACATGCCACCGCAATCTCCCGCCCTCATTCCCCTGCCAACATCGCCATCAGCACTGCAACCCCACCACCCCCAGACAGTCTCACCATCCGTCAGTCTCCAATCAGCATCACCAGCTGCCCTCCCTAAAATGTTTCCACAGCCTATCGCCCAACCACAAGACCCGGTGCACCGCACTCCCTAGTTATCCTGCCACTGTCCCCAGTCATCAGTCCCCCGGCAGCATAACCAACCAAAACAAACAGCCCTCCTCATCCCCCCCCCATCACAGCCAATCTCTGGACAGTGCCCTCAGTCCCTCTACACCTGCACCCTCTCCCACTAATCTCCTGCCACTGTCCCCACAGCTTAATCCCCCAGCAAGCATCAACAGCCCCTACACCACCCACATGCGGCCATGCACCTAACCAAACCACAAAACCGTCAAGGCTCAACCCACAGCCTGCAACTACACAACCCACATTATCCACAAACCTGCCACTTCCATTCCCACACCAACCCCAAAGCAGCTACACCCACCCATAGAACCCCTGCAATAAATAACTACACAGGTTAAGGGGGCGCAGCCCCTTACGACGGTGTGAAGGGCGCGATGAATCACCTAATAAGCAATAATAACTATTGTATAATGGTTATCTTTTTTTTACATAATGATCACCAACAGATTCCACATTTGAGGATCCAAAGGCGGAAAAGATGACGCCGCTGAAGAAGACTAAAACTTCGCACACAAGTGAGGAATGCAATTGTTCATTTATGTAGTACTAACATTTTCATTTAGGAAGTAATATTTGAAAGACCTGAAATATTAGTGCTTATTATAGAATAGTTGTTTAAGTAATGACCTTTTTTTATAAAAAGGATCACCAGCTGATTCAACACCTGAAGATCGCCAGACGGAAAAGGAGATGACGCCGCGGAAGAAGTCGAAAACTTCACACACAAGTGAGGAATGCAATTGTTCATTTATGTAGTACTAACATTTTCATTTAGGAAGTAATATTTGAAAGACCTGAAATATTAGTGCTTATTATAGAATAGTTGTTTAAGTATTGGTTACCTTTTTTTCCAAAAAAGGATCACCAGCTGATTCAACACCTGAAGATCGCCAGACGGAAAAGGAGATGACGCCGCTGAAGAAGACTAAAACTTCGCACACAAGTGAGGAATGCAATTGTTCATTTATGTAGTACTAACATTTTCATTTAGGAAGTAATATTTGAAAGACCTGAAATATTAGTGCTTATTATAGAATAGTTGTTTAAGTATTGGTTACCTTTTTTTCCAAAAAAGGATCACCAGCTGATTCAACACCTGAAGATCGCCAGACGGAAAAGGAGATGACGCCGCTGAAGAAGACTAAAACTTCGCACACAAGTGAGGAATGCAATTGTTCATTTATGTAGTACCAACATTTTCATTTAGGAAGTAATATTTGAAAGACCTGAAATATTAGTGCTTATTATAGAATAGTTGTTTAAGTATTGGTTATCTTTTTTTCCAAAAAAGGATCACCAGCTGATTCAACACCTGAAGATCGCCAGACGGAAAAAGGGATGACGCCGCTGAAGAAGACTAAAACTTCGCACACAAGTGAGGAATGCAATTGTTCATTTATGTAGTACTAACATTTTCATTTAGGAAGTAATATTTGAAAGAACTGAAATGTTAGTGCTTATTATAGAATAGTTGTTTAAGTAATGACCTTTTTTTATAAAAAGGATCACCAGCTGATTCAACACCTGAAGATCGCCAGACGGAAAAGGAGATGACGCCGCGGAAGAAGTCGAAAACTTCACACACAAGTGAGGAATGCAATTGTTCATTTATGTAGTACTAACATTTTCATTTAGGAAGTAATATTTGAAAGACCTGAAATATTAGTGCTTATTATAGAATAGTTGTTTAAGTATTGGTTACCTTTTCCAAAAAAGGATCACCAGCTGATTCAACACCTGAAGATCGCCAGACGGAAAAGGAGATGACGCCGCTGAAGAAGACTAAAACTTTGCACACAAGTGAGGAATGCAATTGTTCATTTATGTAGTACTAACATTTTCATTTAGGAAGTAATATTTGAAAGGACTGAAATGTTAGTGCTTATTATAGAATAGTTGTTTAAGTAATGTTTACCTTTTTTCCAAAAAAGGATCACCAGCTGATTCAACACCTGAAGATCGCCAGACGGAAAAGGAGATCACGCCGCTGAAGAAGACTAAAACTTCGCACACAAGTGAGGAATGCAATTGTTCATTTATGTAGTTCTAACATTTAGGAAGTACCATTTGAAAGCCAAAATATTTGTGGTTATTACTTAAATATTAACAAATAGTCTGAAATGATTTTTTTTTTTTTTTTATAAGAATCACCAATGCATTCAAAGACAGCAAAGGAAATCACATCGCAGAATACGTCAAAAACAGAACAAACAGGTGAGGAATGTGATTTTTAATAAATGTTTTACTTTAAAAATGACAAACGTACCATTAGTTTATGTTTGAATATTACAGCTGCTGTTGAAAAGGTCAAGAGAAGGGTTTCTTTTGGAGCATTTCAGAAAGAAACCACAGCACCAACCGGTGAGCTGCCTGGTAAGCCATGGTCAAAAATAAATTAACCTTTTCAGTACAAATATTACAAACATTATCAAATTATTTTGGTATTTTTCAATTATAGCAACACTAATGGAGGAAATGGAAAGTGTCCCTCTGCTTCAAACATCGTTGCAAGACGTTACAATGCAACAAGAAGCTGAAACACAGAGCCAAACTCTTGAGGACCAGCATGTTTCACATAAAATACCGGAATCTGCACAACAAGGTTAGAATTCAAATTTGTGAATATGTTTGATGGAAAAATGAATATTACATAAAAAACTAAACTGATTTTTGTATTATAGATTCACATCAAACTGCCATTCTGGAGGCTTTGAGGCAATTGGAGGAAAGAAGAGCTGAAGATGCTGAAAGGAATGCAAGTCGTTTTGACAAGATGGAACAGAGCATCAATCAGATGAATGCAACCATCAGTCAACAAACAGAGGCAATGATATCGATTGGTCGATACTTTGATGAACTTGTGGCATCAAATGTATCTCTGGCTGGACATGTACAGACAATGCAGCAGAAGATTGATAACATGACCACAACACAGAACCAAGAGAGGGAAGGACAGGTGACTCTGCAACAAATGAGTACACAACTGACTGACTTCCAGGCCAACCATTCAGTGCAATGTCAACACATGGAACAGATTCTACAGTGCATGCTTATGTGGCAGCAGCAGTGCAATGCCAATAGCAGCATGATCTGTACAAGCCTTCAGCTGATGACAGAAGAAAGATCTTCAGCCGCACAAGTTCGTGGACTCCGACAAACTTCACCATCAACATCATTGATTGATCCTGGTTGGTATGCTCGACAAGAGGAAGCTGAAAGGGCATACCAAAGCCATCAAAGACGGGATCAAATGGAGCAGGCTAGACCACAAGGACAGTTGATGCAGTCCCTAACACATGACCGCCGTGTTTGGGATAGAGCACTTGATCTGGTACGGGAAGATGTAGCGGAGGAGGAGCGGCTCAAAAGAGAACAACAGGAGGCTGAGCGTGCCAGAGCCGAAGAGGCTGAGCGTGCCAGAGCCAAGGAGGCGGAGCGGGTCAGAGCCGAGGAGACTGAGCGTACCAGAGCAGAGAAGGAGAACTTTGATCGATTAACACAAGAAATGTGGAACAGAGCAGCGAAGGAAAATGAGGAGAGAGTACAAAGCGAGAGAGAGGCAGACATAACCCAGCAGAAGAAGCAGGCGGACATGGGCCAACAGGAAACGCAGGCGAGCTTGTGCCTGATGGAGATGCTGATTACAGCACGGCAAAAAGAACAGCAGCAGCATGTTGCCACAGGAAGTGAGGAGCAGCAGGTGTTCAAAGGACCAAAGGACAAGGTTCTCAGATCCACAAAGGAGGTCATTGCTGCAAGAATGGCAAATGAGAAGGCTGACGGAGCCAAGGAGGAGCATTCTTGGGGAGTGGTTAAAGGAAACCAGAACAAAGGCCAGCAGAAGGAGCAGAAAGACACGGCACAACAGGAGACACTGGCAAGCATGCGCCTGACAGACATGTTGACGACAGCACAACAAAACCGGGCAAGTTTAAAGAAGCAGCATATGGCCACAGGAAGTAAGGAGCACAAGGTTGTCAGAGGAACAAAGGAAAAGGTGGTTAGAGCCATAAAGGAGGGCAAGGCAGGAAGACAAAAAAGGACAAAGGCTGGCACAGCACAGGAGGAGCTTCATTGGAGAGTGGTGTATGACAAGAAAGAGACAGAACAGCTGAAGGAGCAGGCGCTCAAAGCTCCAAAGGTCAAGGTGGTCAGAGAACCAAAGGAGGTGAAGCAGGCCAGAGAACCAAAGGAGGTGAAGCAGGCCAGAGAACCAAAGGAGGTGAAGCAGGCCAGAGAACCAAAGGAGGTGAAGCAGGCCAAAGAACCAAAGGTGGTGAAGCAGGCCAGAGAACCAAAGGTGGTGAAGCAGGCCAGAGAACCAAAGGTGGACCAGGAGGGCAGAGCCCCAAAGGTGGACCAGGAGGGCAGAGCCCCAAAGGTGGACCAGGAGGGCAGAGCCCCAAAGGTGGACCAGGAGGGCAGAGCCCCAAAGGTGGACCAGGAGGGCAGAGCCCCAAAGGTGGACCCTGAAAAAGAAAAAGATGACCAAGCCTAACCTAAAGGTAACTTTAATTATATTTTATTTACTTTTGTATGTTAAATAAATCTGTTGAATAATGCTTATGCATGATGATTTTATTTCCATTTGAAAATAACTTTGTTTTCCATCAAGGCACTACAACAGAAGGCTGCCACACTATCAAGCATCAAGGGGTCCAGTCTGCAAAGAGACGACGGGCTGTCATAAGGCTTTCCAGTGCTGCGGCAGAGGGTAAGTTGCCTCATGCTTTCTTCGCAGGGTTAGAGTGATGTAGGGTAAGGGACAGATAGCAGAGGGTTGAAAACTTTAGTCAATAACTCACACTTTCTTTCAGAAATAACGTCCAAGAAGGCTCTGCACCTCTGCCACACTGAAGATTCGTCAAGCATCAAGGGGTCCAGTCTGCAAAGAGACGACGGGCTGTCATAAGGCTTTCCAGTGCTGCGGCAGAGGGTAAGTTGCCTCATGCTTTCTTCGCAGGGTTAGAGTGATGTAGGGTAAGGGACAGATAGCAGAGGGTTGAAAACTTTAGTCAATAACTCACACTTTCTTTCAGAAATAACGTCCAAGAAGGCTCTGCACCTCTGCCACACTGAAGATTCGTCAAGCATCAAGGGGTCCAGTCTGCAAAGAGACGACGGGCTGTCATAAGGCTTTCCAGTGCTGCGGCAGAGGGTAAGTTGCCTCATGCTTTCTTCGCAGGGTTAGAGTGATGTAGGGTAAGGGACAGATAGCAGAGGGTTGAAAACTTTAGTCAATAACTCACACTTTCTTTCAGAAATAACGTCCAAGAAGGCTCTGCACCTCTGCCACACTGAAGATTCGTCAAGCATCAAGGGGTCCAGTCTGCAAAGAGACGACGGGCTGTCATAAGGCTTTCCAGTGCTGCGGCAGAGGGTAAGTTGCCTCATGCTTTCTTCGCAGGGTTAGAGTGATGTAGGGTAAGGGACAGATAGCAGAGGGTTGAAAACTTTAGTCAATAACTCACACTTTCTTTCAGAAATAACGTCCAAGAAGGCTCTGCACCTCTGCCACACTGAAGATTCGTCAAGCATCAAGGGGTCCAGTCTGCAAAGAGACGACGGGCTGTCATAAGGCTTTCCAGTGCTGCGGCAGAGGGTAAGTTGCCTCATGCTTTCTTCGCAGGGTTAGAGTGATGTAGGGTAAGGGACAGATAGCAGAGGGTTGAAAACTTTAGTCAATAACTCACACTTTCTTTCAGAAATAACGTCCAAGAAGGCTCTGCACCTCTGCCACACTGAAGATTCGTCAAGCATCAAGGGGTCCAGTCTGCAAAGAGACGACGGGCTGTCATAAGGCTTTCCAGTGCTGCGGCAGAGGGTAAGTTGCCTCATGCTTTCTTCGCAGGGTTAGAGTGATGTAGGGTAAGGGACAGATAGCAGAGGGTTGAAAACTTTAGTCAATAACTCACACTTTCTTTCAGAAATAACGTCCAAGAAGGCTCTGCACCTCTGCCACACTGAAGATTCGTCAAGCATCAAGGGGTCCAGTCTGCAAAGAGACGACGGGCTGTCATAAGGCTTTCCAGTGCTGCGGCAGAGGGTAAGTTGCCTCATGCTTTCTTCGCAGGGTTAGAGTGATGTAGGGTAAGGGACAGATAGCAGAGGGTTGAAAACTTTAGTCAATAACTCACACTTTCTTTCAGAAATAACGTCCAAGAAGGCTCTGCACCTCTGCCACACTGAAGATTCGTCAAGCATCAAGGGGTCCAGTCTGCAAAGAGACGACGGGCTGTCATAAGGCTTTCCAGTGCTGTGGCAGAGGGTAAGTTGCCTCATGCTTTCTTCGCAGGGTTAGAGTGATGTAGGGTAAGGGACAGATAGCAGAGGGTTGAAAACTTTAGTCAATAACTCACACTTTCTTTCAGAAATAACGTCCAAGAAGGCTCTGCACCTCTGCCACACTGAAGATTCGTCAAGCATCAAGGGGTCCAGTCTGCAAAGAGACGACGGGCTGTCATAAGGCTTTCCAGTGCTGCGGCAGAGGGTAAGTTGCCTCATGCTTTCTTCGCAGGGTTAGAGTGATGTAGGGTAAGGGACAGATAGCAGAGGGTTGAAAACTTTAGTCAATAACTCACACTTTCTTTCAGAAATAACGTCCAAGAAGGCTCTGCACCTCTGCCACACTGAAGATTCGTCAAGCATCAAGGGGTCCAGTCTGCAAAGAGACGACGGGCTGTCATAAGGCTTTCCAGTGCTGCGGCAGAGGGTAAGTTGCCTCATGCTTTCTTCGCAGGGTTAGAGTGATGTAGGGTAAGGGACAGATAGCAGAGGGTTGAAAACTTTAGTCAATAACTCACACTTTCTTTCAGAAATAACGTCCAAGAAGGCTCTGCACCTCTGCCACACTGAAGATTCGTCAAGCATCAAGGGGTCCAGTCTGCAAAGAGACGACGGGCTGTCATAAGGCTTTCCAGTGCTGCGGCAGAGGGTAAGTTGCCTCATGCTTTCTTCGCAGGGTTAGAGTGATGTAGGGTAAGGGACAGATAGCAGAGGGTTGAAAACTTTAGTCAATAACTCACACTTTCTTTCAGAAATAACGTCCAAGAAGGCTCTGCACCTCTGCCACACTGAAGATTCGTCAAGCATCAAGGGGTCCAGTCTGCAAAGAGACGACGGGCTGTCATAAGGCTTTCCAGTGCTGCGGCAGAGGGTAAGTTGCCTCATGCTTTCTTCGCAGGGTTAGAGTGATGTAGGGTAAGGGACAGATAGCAGAGGGTTGAAAACTTTAGTCAATAACTCACACTTTCTTTCAGAAATAACGTCCAAGAAGGCTCTGCACCTCTGCCACACTGAAGATTCGTCAAGCATCAAGGGGTCCAGTCTGCAAAGAGACGACGGGCTGTCATAAGGCTTTCCAGTGCTGCGGCAGAGGGTAAGTTGCCTCATGCTTTCTTCGCAGGGTTAGAGTGATGTAGGGTAAGGGACAGATAGCAGAGGGTTGAAAACTTTAGTCAATAACTCACACTTTCTTTCAGAAATAACGTCCAAGAAGGCTCTGCACCTCTGCCACACTGAAGATTCGTCAAGCATCAAGGGGTCCAGTCTGCAAAGAGACGACGGGCTGTCATAAGGCTTTCCAGTGCTGTGGCAGAGGGTAAGTTGCCTCATGCTTTCTTCGCAGGGTTAGAGTGATGTAGGGTAAGGGACAGATAGCAGAGGGTTGAAAACTTTAGTCAATAACTCACACTTTCTTTCAGAAATAACGTCCAAGAAGGCTCTGCACCTCTGCCACACTGAAGATTCGTCAAGCATCAAGGGGTCCAGTCTGCAAAGAGACGACGGGCTGTCATAAGGCTTTCCAGTGCTGCGGCAGAGGGTAAGTTGCCTCATGCTTTCTTCGCAGGGTTAGAGTGATGTAGGGTAAGGGACAGATAGCAGAGGGTTGAAAACTTTAGTCAATAACTCACACTTTCTTTCAGAAATAACGTCCAAGAAGGCTCTGCACCTCTGCCACACTGAAGATTCGTCAAGCATCAAGGGGTCCAGTCTGCAAAGAGACGACGGGCTGTCATAAGGCTTTCCAGTGCTGCGGCAGAGGGTAAGTTGCCTCATGCTTTCTTCGCAGGGTTAGAGTGATGTAGGGTAAGGGACAGATAGCAGAGGGTTGAAAACTTTAGTCAATAACTCACACTTTCTTTCAGAAATAACGTCCAAGAAGGCTCTGCACCTCTGCCACACTGAAGATTCGTCAAGCATCAAGGGGTCCAGTCTGCAAAGAGACGACGGGCTGTCATAAGGCTTTCCAGTGCTGCGGCAGAGGGTAAGTTGCCTCATGCTTTCTTCGCAGGGTTAGAGTGATGTAGGGTAAGGGACAGATAGCAGAGGGTTGAAAACTTTAGTCAATAACTCACACTTTCTTTCAGAAATAACGTCCAAGAAGGCTCTGCACCTCTGCCACACTGAAGATTCGTCAAGCATCAAGGGGTCCAGTCTGCAAAGAGACGACGGGCTGTCATAAGGCTTTCCAGTGCTGCGGCAGAGGGTAAGTTGCCTCATGCTTTCTTCGCAGGGTTAGAGTGATGTAGGGTAAGGGACAGATAGCAGAGGGTTGAAAACTTTAGTCAATAACTCACACTTTCTTTCAGAAATAACGTCCAAGAAGGCTCTGCACCTCTGCCACACTGAAGATTCGTCAAGCATCAAGGGGTCCAGTCTGCAAAGAGACGACGGGCTGTCATAAGGCTTTCCAGTGCTGCGGCAGAGGGTAAGTTGCCTCATGCTTTCTTCGCAGGGTTAGAGATTCGTCAGAGAACCTGGCAGGAGTAGATATGAACTTACTTTTGTTTTTTTTTCCTTTTGCTTCACGTCCATCACGACAAATCCAGAGGGAACAGGAGAAGACGTCGGCACAGAAGCGTGCAAGGGTCCAGCCTGGGTCCAGCCTGGGAAGAGAAGAAAATGAGGAGGCTGGCATAGGGCTATCAAGGGAGCTGAATCGGGTAAGTTTGTTGCATCAACACACAAGCAAAGAGGGTACACTTTTTGTAGGAAAGGTGGAGTTAGGGAAAGGTAAAAAGAGATGGTAACAGGGACAAATTTTTAAACAAGATACTATAGTGCCCATAAATAACTTAGATTTTGTTGGGGGGGTTGCATCCTTCAAGCCAAGACCATCCAGAGGGAACAGGAGAAGACGTCGGCACAGAAGCGTGCAAGGGTCCAGCCTGGGAAGAGAAGACAATGAGGAGGCTGGCGTAGGGCTATCAAGGGAGCTGAATCGGGTAAGTTTGTTGCATCAACACACAAGCAAAGAGGGTACACTTTTTGTAGGAAAGGGGGCTTGGCAAGTATAGAGGGTCAGAGGTAGAAGAGAACCTGGCAGGAGTAGATATGAACTTACTTTTGTTTTTTTTTCCTTTTGCTTCACGTCCATCACGACAAATCCAGAGGAAACAGGAGAAGACGTCGGCACAGAAGCGTGCAAGGGTCCAGCCTGGGAAGAGAAGACAATGAGGAGGCTGGCATAGGGCTATCAAGGGAGCTGAATCGGGTAAGTTTGTTGCATCAACACACAAGCAAAAAGGGTACACTTTTTGTAGGAAAGGGGGCTTGGCAAGTATAGAGGGTCAGAGGTAGAAGAGAACCTGGCAGGAGTAGATATGAACTTACTTTTGTTTTTTTTTCCTTTTGCTTCACGTCCATCACGACAAATCCAGAGGGAACAGGAGAAGACGTCGGCACAGAAGCGTGCAAGGGTCCAGCCTGGGAAGAGAAGACAATGAGGAGGCTGGCGTAGGGCTATCAAGGGAGCTGAATCGGGTAAGTTTGTTGCATCAACACACAAGCAAAGAGGGTACACTTTTTGTAGGAAAGGGGGCTTGGCAAGTATAGAGGGTCAGAGGTAGAAGAGAACCTGGCAGGAGTAGATATGAACTTACTTTTGTTTTTTTTTCCTTTTGCTTCACGTCCATCACGACAAATCCAGAGGGAACAGGAGAAGACGTCGGCACAGAAGCGTGCAAGGGTCCAGCCTGGGTCCAGCCTGGGAAGAGAAGAAAATGAGGAGGCTGGCATAGGGCTATCAAGGGAGCTGAATCGGGTAAGTTTGTTGCATCAACACACAAGCAAAGAGGGTACACTTTTTGTAGGAAAGGTGGAGTTAGGGAAAGGTAAAAAGAGATGGTAACAGGGACAAATTTTTAAACAAGATACTATAGTGCCCATAAATAACTTAGATTTTGTTGGGGGGGTTGCATCCTTCAAGCCAAGACCATCCAGAGGGAACAGGAGAAGACGTCGGCACAGAAGCGTGCAAGGGTCCAGCCTGGGAAGAGAAGACAATGAGGAGGCTGGCGTAGGGCTATCAAGGGAGCTGAATCGGGTAAGTTTGTTGCATCAACACACAAGCAAAGAGGGTACACTTTTTGTAGGAAAGGGGGCTTGGCAAGTATAGAGGGTCAGAGGTAGAAGAGAACCTGGCAGGAGTAGATATGAACTTACTTTTGTTTTTTTTTTCCTTTTGCTTCACGTCCATCACGACAAATCCAGAGGGAACAGGAGAAGACGTCGGCACAGAAGCGTGCAAGGGTCCAGCCTGGGTCCAGCCTGGGAAGAGAAGAAAATGAGGAGGCTGGCATAGGGCTATCAAGGGAGCTGAATCGGGTAAGTTTGTTGCATCAACACACAAGCAAAGAGGGTACACTTTTTGTAGGAAAGGTGGAGTTAGGGAAAGGTAAAAAGAGATGGTAACAGGGACAAATTTTTAAACAAGATACTATAGTGCCCATAAATAACTTAGATTTTGTTGGGGGGGTTGCATCCTTCAAGCCAAGACCATCCAGAGGGAACAGGAGAAGACGTCGGCACAGAAGCGTGCAAGGGTCCAGCCTGGGAAGAGAAGACAATGAGGAGGCTGGCGTAGGGCTATCAAGGGAGCTGAATCGGGTAAGTTTGTTGCATCAACACACAAGCAAAGAGGGTACACTTTTTGTAGGAAAGGGGGCTTGGCAAGTATAGAGGGTCAGAGGTAGAAGAGAACCTGGCAGGAGTAGATATGAACTTACTTTTGTTTTTTTTTCCTTTTGCTTCACGTCCATCACGACAAATCCAGAGGGAACAGGAGAAGACGTCGGCACAGAAGCGTGCAAGGGTCCAGCCTGGGAAGAGAAGACAATGAGGAGGCTGGCGTAGGGCTATCAAGGGAGCTGAATCGGGTAAGTTTGTTGCATCAACACACAAGCAAAGAGGGTACACTTTTTGTAGGAAAGGGGGCTTGGCAAGTATAGAGGGTCAGAGGTAGAAGAGAACCTGGCAGGAGTAGATATGAACTTACTTTTGTTTTTTTTTCCTTTTGCTTCACGTCCATCACGACAAATCCAGAGGGAACAGGAGAAGACGTCGGCACAGAAGCGTGCAAGGGTCCAGCCTGGGTCCAGCCTGGGAAGAGAAGAAAATGAGGAGGCTGGCATAGGGCTATCAAGGGAGCTGAATCGGGTAAGTTTGTTGCATCAACACACAAGCAAAGAGGGTACACTTTTTGTAGGAAAGGTGGAGTTAGGGAAAGGTAAAAAGAGATGGTAACAGGGACAAATTTTTAAACAAGATACTATAGTGCCCATAAATAACTTAGATTTTGTTGGGGGGGTTGCATCCTTCAAGCCAAGACCATCCAGAGGGAACAGGAGAAGACGTCGGCACAGAAGCGTGCAAGGGTCCAGCCTGGGAAGAGAAGACAATGAGGAGGCTGGCGTAGGGCTATCAAGGGAGCTGAATCGGGTAAGTTTGTTGCATCAACACACAAGCAAAGAGGGTACACTTTTTGTAGGAAAGGGGGCTTGGCAAGTATAGAGGGTCAGAGGTAGAAGAGAACCTGGCAGGAGTAGATATGAACTTACTTTTGTTTTTTTTTCCTTTTGCTTCACGTCCATCACGACAAATCCAGAGGGAACAGGAGAAGACGTCGGCACAGAAGCGTGCAAGGGTCCAGCCTGGGAAGAGAAGACAATGAGGAGGCTGGCGTAGGGCTATCAAGGGAGCTGAATCGGGTAAGTTTGTTGCATCAACACACAAGCAAAGAGGGTACACTTTTTGTAGGAAAGGGGGCTTGGCAAGTATAGAGGGTCAGAGGTAGAAGAGAACCTGGCAGGAGTAGATATGAACTTACTTTTGTTTTTTTTTCCTTTTGCTTCACGTCCATCACGACAAATCCAGAGGGAACAGGAGAAGACGTCGGCACAGAAGCGTGCAAGGGTCCAGCCTGGGAAGAGAAGACAATGAGGAGGCTGGCATAGGGCTATCAAGGGAGCTGAATCGGGTAAGTTTGTTGCATCAACACACAAGCAAAAAGGGTACACTTTTTGTAGGAAAGGGGGCTTGGCAAGTATAGAGGGTCAGAGGTAGAAGAGAACCTGGCAGGAGTAGATATGAACTTACTTTTTTTTTTTTTTTCTTTTGCTTCACGTCCATCACGACAAATCCAGAGGGAACAGGAGAAGACGTCGGCACAGAAGCGTGCAAGGGTCCAGCCTGGGTCCAGCCTGGGAAGAGAAGAAAATGAGGAGGCTGGCATAGGGCTATCAAGGGAGCTGAATCGGGTAAGTTTGTTGCATCAACACACAAGCAAAGAGGGTACACTTTTTGTAGGAAAGGGGGAGTTAGGGAAAGGTAAAAAGAGATGGTAACAGGGACAAATTTTTAAACAAGATACTATAGTGCCCATAAATAACTTAGATTTTGTTGGGGGGGTTGCATCCTTCAAGCCAAGACCATCCAGAGGGAACAGGAGAAGACGTCGGCACAGAAGCGTGCAAGGGTCCAGCCTGGGAAGAGAAGACAATGAGGAGGCTGGCATAGGGCTATCAAAGGATGACACATTGGGTAAGTTTGATTTACTTCCTATAATTTTTTTTTCTTTGTTGTATTTAAAAAAAACACACACATATATATTTATTTATTTAGCAATGTCAATGTGAGCACATTTAGGGCCTTATTCAGATCTGATCAAAGTACAATATTTTTCCAAAAATGGGTAAAAGCATGTGCAGTGCCGTGGGGCATATGTAACATGTATAAATTTATATTGGTGTTTTGTTTCTGTGCAGGGTAAATGCTGATTGCATTATTTTTAATCTAAAATTTAGATGGCATTTCCAAAACACTCAAATCAGATCTGAATAAGGGAATTAATGTTAATTTTTAAAACCAGTGTTAAAATACAGTGGTGTGTCTAGTGCCAGACAGGATAATGGGCCTTCAGATCAATATGGTACTGCGTGCATTCACACGCATTATCAATGATAGTCGTCTGTGGGTATCTGCGCATGTGCAGGCGTATGATGCGTGCACGCACCCTGGGGGGGGGGGGAGTAGGAGATGGGCGGGGGCATGGGTGTTCTCATGGTAATGAGGCAGTGATGCGGGTGTGGGGGGCGGGTAGCTGACATCACTGTGTCAGCTGCCCGCCTATATCCACGCCAGTGTGCACACAAATGTAAGTAACTGAAGTCACTTCTATATGCGTGCACGCTAAACATCATTCGATAGTCGGTGACCATCGAAAGATGTAGGTGGTTACCCGAGCCATACGAATTGATGTCTATGCAAAATGTAAATTCACAGCTGATCGGATGAAGACTCAGTTTAAGGGGGGGGGGGGCTTTCGCCGGGCGGGGTTTGGTGGACTCGCAAGGCTGCGAATTCGCAGTCTTGCAAATAAACATGAGTAAACCACCCATCTGTAAGGGACTATCACAAAGAAAACTGCCTGAAAGATTGGTCCTCAGACGTACCATTTATATATGCGTGTAGAAATTTGGGACAAGAACCATCAAGTATTAATGCACAAGTTAAGCAGTAATTTACTTTCTCTTTTGTTTTGCAGCTCATACATTACAGAAGAAATGAAGTATATGAAATACATGATGCCAAAAAATGATTGAATATAGTTTTGAAAGCAAATGCCGAACCATAATTATTATTATAATTATTATTAACACTTTGTTATATAGCGAGTACTTATTCTGCATGTCTCACATTAATGAGAATGAAACAATGTTTATAAATATGTATGTCTTTAGCGGTTTATGGTTAAAGGTTACACAACAAAGATGCCATAATTGATTTCAAATGACTTGAATATAATAAAATTGCACCCATATTTGATATAAATGTAATATAATAAAAAGCAATTCTATCAATTTACATGTGTCTGGGTATATTTTTGATTATTGTAAGTGATTGATATGAGATATATAATGTAAAAAAGTGGGTTATTAAGTTAATATTAACTATATAAAAATTTTTGGGATTATGATTATTGTACACTGTGTGATTTACTTTCTCTATATATTAAGGTGTACTGTCATTACATAGATCAGGGTTAGCCAAGTATATGAATCGAAAGCTAACAATAGTTTTGTTTCCAGACCAGATGGTTGCTGCACAGGTGTAGTCATTACTCAATGATATATAGATGACCGTTTCCTGCATCTATATATCATTATTAGACAACACTTAGGTGGACAATCATTAGGGAGACCACTGAAGGTCGACCGGGTTAAAGGTGGACATGGTTTTAGGCCGCCAGTCATTAGGTCGACATAGGTTTTTTGTGCCTACAGGCGGTATTTCATGCCCTACCATCCACTATGGCGTGGCGGGAGAATCAAAGTGTGCCGAGTGTAACGATGCACCGTGTCCGAAGCATAGAAAGCAATTGCAGGGGCTGTGGTGCAACTCCAACTGTGTACATGTCGACATTTGGCTTTAAAAAACACATGTCGACATACAATAATTTCGACCTTGGCCCATGTCTACCTTTTCCCATGTTGACTGTCTACCGAAGTGTGGTTTAACAGTTGTACGGTAACCCACTGACTGATGATAGAATTTGGAAAATCTAGATTGGTAAAGAACATAAAAACTACAAACAGATTCTAACTAATTTAAATACAGTTGTCCAAATTAAAAAAATATATACATTTAAGGGTAAATAGATACCACCTTAAAAGGTTATTTAAATACATCATACTGACCAATTGCAAATCAAATATTTAAGTTTGGATCAATACCATCATAGTAGAATACTTGGGGATTTTACAATAGTAAAAGTTAATGCAGATTATTTTCTTAGTGGGGGGGGGGGTTTAAAACATTCATATTTTACTATTGTTAAAGGTGAGAAATGTAATGTATAAGTATATGAATTAGAACGTTTACTTACCATAAATTTGAATTCACTGTAATGGCTTGGCTTCCTTTTTAACTTCAGAACTTTAAAATTAGAACTTGAACTTGAAGATTAACTTGAAAAATAATTATCCAAACATATAAACTTGTAGAAAAAATTTGAAAAACAATGTCTTTAAGGGAATGCTAAGTGATGTCCAATGGCACCAAGATATTCCAGTACAGGGACATGTCCATACTGTGAAACACAACGCTGAATTGCCTCCTCACGTTCTTTCAAGTCTCTCCTTGGGGGTGTTCTTGCAACATTCAGAACTACCTTCTGGATAAAACTCGCTGTGACTTTCTGTTCTTTATGTAAAAACGTGATGAGCTTGTATACACCGAACTTTTTTTCGCTAAGAATTATGTTCCATCTGCGATGCCAACCCTCCAACCTATTTTGGGTTCGGGGTATTCCAGCTAACATTGAGTCATAGATGGACCATATTTTTGGTGGAAAAAGAGGTGGTGACCGGGTAAGGCTTCGTGTGCGATCTCTTGGACGTCCCAATACATATGTCTCCTCAAAATAAGTTAACACGGGGGAAGCAATTGCAGGCATTTCCCCTTTCAAAACTTCAAAAGCAGCTGGAATGTCATCTTCCGGTAGAAAAGCAAGTGCTTGTATACTCTTTAATTTCAATGCAAGTGCATAATCCTTTGCATAATCACCTGCAAGTCCATGTGCTTGAATCTTTCTCCAAATGTTTTGGGAAAGATGAAAGAGGCAACACTTGTGTGTGCTGCTTGGAAAAACATTCTTTGAAGCTCTGATTGCTGAAAGTTCGAAATCCGTTATTATATACGTTGGGGAAAATGGCATTCCCAAATCAGTTGCAATCTCTTGAAGTTCTTCAAAAAATCGTAAATAGCATTCCTCATTCTTGCTGCTTAACAGTCCATAAACAAGCGGTAAAAAGCGCTGTGATGTTTCATGTGTGCCAACCATTGCATGTATGGAATAGATCTGGCGAAATAATGTCGGGCAAGTCTTGAAAGTTCCGTCCATTACCCAATACTGTGCTTCATGGAGCTTCCTCAAGTTCTCTTCTGTACTAAATAAAAGTACCCTTTCATCACCAACTGTACTGTCCCTTAACAAAAATTTGGTATCCTCGATGTATTCCAAATTATGAGGAACATTAATGTCCTCCAGGATGGTGGGTTCGGCAGGGCAATCTTCCCTCCTTACCCTTTTTACTAATTGACGAAGGGATTCCCGGTTGGGCAAACACATAGCACTTGTAGAAGGCATATCCGCTGTTACATTTTGGATAATTTGTGATGGTTCCTCGGTGGTATCCCTGGCACGTTGCTTTATCGCTGCCTTAGCAACGGCCACAATTGTCTTCTCCGGTCTGGGAGCATGAGTATGCTCACCGTGCCTATTAAGTTGGTGAACTCCGGCCACAATCGTGGTTTTGGCGTAGGCTGAACAAGGGCCTGTTGTTCTTTCTGTGCAGTGCCAATAGACGACGTCTCCCTTCTGCTTATTCTTGGCAAGTAGATAGCCGTTTACGTTGAGTAACATTCCTCTCCGGGACGGAACAAATGTAAATTCGGGCTCGGGTGCTGGTGCTGGTGATATTGTTGCTGCTGCTGCTGCTGCTGCTGCTGGTGCTGGTCTAGATTCATCTGCCATCTTAGAAAAAATAGCTGTAGCTGTACCACAGAATACTTGATCCAAAATTTCAAATATGAATCCGGGACATTGAATGTAGGTATTTTTATAGTGTTTGAAATGGGCGTTAGTCTTTCGAAGTTAGAAAAAAACCTAACCCAATGAAAAGGCTTCATTTCAAAAAGTGGGCGGGTTTAAAAAGTGGGCTGGTTTAAAATTAGCCGTTACGACTTGAACAAGTACTGTAAATTGGTTTGAAAATAAAATACGAAAATGCTGAAAATGTTTGATTTTAGTTTAGAGGGCAACTTTAGGGTGCAACATGGGTGAAGGAGGATGCCAGGTGCTAACCCAATGAAGGGGTGATAATGCGGGTATCAGTGCTAGCATAGAGGTGAGCGGTACCGCTTCATTATGCTACTTGTGGTACTAAATTACAAGGGACAGTCGGGGGAACACTGGACATCTGTAGGTATCGGGCGCATCTAATATATACAGAAAAAGGGATGTCAGGGTAGAAATTTGTGGTGTCTACATGTACACAGCTATGGGTACACTTAGGGGTGCAGCATTCAAAGTGTTGAACTGTGGTGAATGCGGATGCCATGGAACCTATTACCGGATAAATCCAGCCTCCCCAACGTCTCACAGCCTCCCGTCTACATTCAGTCGCATAGCTCCACTCTAGCGCTTTGCCTGGCTCTATCATGACTGTGGCACTACAAGTGCCAGAATGACATGGCACTGCGGAGCACTGCAAACACCAATTACACCGTAAAGCATGAAGGATTGCACCCATGGGATCCTTCCATCTGCCTAGCTGACTCCCCAAGCCTAACACTAATGAATGGGTGTGCGGGTATCACTGCTAGCATAGCGGTGAGCAGTGCAAGGGCATTATGTTACTTGTAGTACTATATTAAAAAGTAGAATAGTTTCTGAGGTGTAGATAAGTCTATATATATAAAATGGGGTGTACAGGGCAAGATTTGCGGCGTCTAAATGATTCTCCGAAACAAAGAAATCAAGGTGTATTGTAGGTACAGTAAACATGAATACAATTCGATTATAAAAATTCAATTAGCAGATGAGAAAATTATGTGAGCCCAGTAGATATGCAAAAGACTGAGGCGCCAGGAGTATGACACATGCTTTGTTTAAGCTACCTGTGATTACACTTTGATTACAATAATGATATTACCAAACTCAAAAGATATCTGACCAAGATATAAAATATTTCTTTGAAGATATCAAAAAGACTAAGGCACCAGGGTTATGACACATGCTTTGTTTAAAGTCACCGTGAATACACAGATTAAAATAATTATATTAGCAAAATCAAAAGACATCTGACCCCAGTGTCAAGATAGAGAACCGATTTAGGCGCCAGGAGAATGACCCATGCTTTTAGGAGACATGATTTTATAGATAAATTGGTGTAGGCTGGCACAAAACATTTTTATTTATTTTTAAATTTCTTTATTAAAGCGCGCACATATTCCGCAGCGCTTTACAGAAAATATATGAACATACAAATCAGTCCCTGCCCCAGTAGTGCTTACACTCTATATTCCCTTCCCCATGTGCACAAACATGACATCACATCAGTCCCTGTCCCACTGTATTCCCTAACACATGTAGGCAAACACATTTGGATCAAAATAGGGGTAGCGGGCATATAAATGTAGACGGGAGGCTGTGTGACTGTATGGGGAGGCTTGGGAGGCTTCCTGGGTGAGGGTTTAATGGGCGTGTGCGGCGCTGAAGAGTGGCAGGTCATTCTGACACTTGTGGTGCCACAGTGATGATAGGCGCCGGCAATGCGCTAGAGTGGAGGTAGGCGACTGAATGTAGGCGGGAGGCTGTGTGACTGTATGGGGAGGCTTGGAAAGTCTGCATTTAGGCGGCAATGGGGGTGCCGTATTTTATGGGTGCAGCGAGGGAGATGGAGGGATCCCGGGGGTGGAACCCTTCATGGATGGGGGTGTGCGGCGCTGAGCAGTGCCAGGTCGTTGTGGCACTTGTGGTGCCAGCAGGGCCGGTGTGAGTCATGTTAGGCACCAAAGTAGGGAAGTATGCCTCTAGGGAAAGTGTGGGGGAGGTCTCACATGTTGCACAGCAGCCATCTGCATTAAGTACAACAGGGATGCTCACGGACATGCTAGTATTTTGGAAAGTCCGACTTTAGCGCCCCACGAGATCGCGGCAACCTAGGCAGCTGCCTACTGGGCGCGGCAGTCATGATAGGCGCCGGCAATGGGCTAGAGTGGAGGTAGGCGACTGATTGTAGGCGGGAGGCAGTGTGACTGAATGGGGAGGCTTGGGAAGTCTGCATTTAGCCGGCAATGGGGGTGCCGTATTTTAGGGGTGCAGCTAGGGAGATGGAGGGATCCCAGGGGTGGAGGCCTTCCTGGGTGAGGGTTTAATGGGCGTGTGCGGCGCTGAAGAGTGGCAGGTCATTCTGACACTTGTGGTGCCACAGTGATGATAGGCGCCGGCAATGCGCTAGAGTGGAGGTAGGCGACTGAATGTAGGCGGGAGGCTGTGTGACTGTATGGGGAGGCTTGGAAAGTCTGCATTTAGGCGGCAATGGGGGTGCCGTATTTTATGGGTGCAGCGAGGGAGATGGAGGGATCCCGGGGGTGGAGCCCTTCATGGATGGGGGTGTGCGGCGCTGAGCAGTGCCAGGTCGTTGTGGCACTTGTGGTGCCAGCAGGGCCGGTGTGAGTCATGTTAGGCACCAAAGTAGGGAAGTATGCCTCTAGGGAAAGTGTGGGGGAGGTCTCACATGTTGCACAGCAGCCATCTGCATTAAGTACAACAGGGATGCTCACGGACATGCTAGTATTTTGGAAAGTCCGACTTTAGCGCCCCACGAGATCGCGGCACCCTAGGCAGCTGCCTACTGGGCGCGGCAGTCATGATAGGCGCCGGCAATGGGCTAGAGTGGAGGTAGGCGACTGATTGTAGGCGGGAGGCAGTGTGACTGAATGGGGAGGCTTGGGAAGTCTGCATTTAGCCGGCAATGGGGGTGCCGTATTTTAGGGGTGCAGCTAGGGAGATGGAGGGATCCCAGGGGTGGAGGCCTTCCTGGGTGAGGGTTTAATGGGCGTGTGCGGCGCTGAAGAGTGGCAGGTCATTCTGACACTTGTGGTGCCACAGTGATGATAGGCGCCGGCAATGCGCTAGAGTGGAGGTAGGCGACTGAATGTAGGCGGGAGGCTGTGTGACTGTATGGGGAGGCTTGGAAAGTCTGCATTTAGCCGGCAATGGGGGTGCCGTATTTTATGGGTGCAGCGAGGGAGATGGAGGGATCCCAGGGGTGGAGCCCTTACTGGGTGAGGGTGTAATTTGGGTATGCAGCGCTGAGCAGTGAGAAGTCATTGTAGCACTTGTAGTGCCACGTTAGAATAGTGCTTTACAACGGGAGTATAGCGGCGTGTAGATTTAGACAGATATGGGTGGATTTAGGAGTGGTGCAGCGTTGACAGAGTGGTGATGTAGGGTATTGAGCAGGGTCTCATTACCATCATGAATGGGTGCAACTACAGTACAGTAAGATGTTAAGCTATTAACGGTCGACCTTGTGTTCGGCGACCTAAATAAGTTCGACTTATAAACGGCCGACCTTTCACTCGTCGATGAAATAGCGTTCGATGTAATGCGGGTCGATCTTATGTTATTCGACCTAGTTGTTGTCGATCAAATAACTGTCGATACTTTATTTTTCGATGAACTGAGTTTCGACCTAATATTTATCGAAGTTTGTATGTTCGACGTTTTGCGGTTCGAACTTCGTTGTATCGACCAAGTACTTATCGATATAAGGACTTTCTATGTACTGTGTGTTCGATGTTCAGTGTTTCGACCTAGATGTATTCGATGTAAGTTTGTTCGAAGTAATGCATTTCGAGCGTCCGTTAGTCGACCTAGACGAAGTCGATGTAAGCTTGGTCGATGTAAGGTAAGGTCGGCCTTGTTAGTTTGGCGATCATGTTAATATCGATGTTATGTTCAATTCGACCTAATATCTTTCGATGTAAAGTAACCGTCGACCAATGGAGTGTCTGTCCAGTGGAGTCGATCAAAGTAAGTTCGATCTTCCCGTGTTCGACCATATGACCGTATACCGATTCTTCTTACTGAATTCCTTATTTCTGTGCTTAGCAAGATATTGTTTGTAGCCTTCAGGGGAATTTGCGTGTGCAGGGGCAATGGATTCATACATAAGAGTATTTTCAATACCTTTGGTAGCAAGTTTTCTACAACATGGTATAATGCAAAATACAACAATACAGATAATAGTAAGAATAATCAATATATAGATTGCTAATTGAACAAGGGCCTGCTTCCAGTTTTCAAACCATCCAAACCATTGGCTCCATGGGTTATCGATGCCTGAGTTCTTCTTCAATTCTATTGATAAATCTTCCAGTTTTTTAATAGCTAGAGTAACTTTACCATTGGGGCCTGTATTGTCAGGGATATATGTACAACATCCTTCAACTTTCCCTATATAAACACAAGCTCCTCCTTTCTCTGCTAATATCATATCTAGAGATGTAAATTGCACCAATAAAAAGTTTTAACAATTTATTGTGACATGGTATTTTTTGACAAAAGTGGTCATAAATAAAAATACATACATATAGGCAGGTAAAATGAAGATTTGAACCAGGCAATGATAAGGACCGTCAGTTTTGGCACATAACAAAAGAGTATTCTTTTATCTCACCATAGAAGGAAGTTGCGGTGGGCTTTACTTCCGATTGAAGTTCTGCGGCTCCACCGCAGATGGCTTTCTATGGATAAAGTCTCAGTAAAGTGCTCGTGCGTCATTAAAGTGTCCTGGTGCTTCAAAGTGCAAAGTGGAGAGTGCACTTAATCAGGCAGTTTGTATCCAAATAGGTAGCTGCAACGCGTTTCGGAGATCCATAAATGTCTCCTTTTTCAAGCTGTGTGGATACTGTGTTGCCTTATTCCTCTTAAATACCCACTGTCTGGGTCTTTCAACGCTAATCATCCAATGGAATTCAGTCTCCGTTTTCGCGCGCCGGAAGTGCCATGCGTTCCACCTGGCACTTCCGGTTTGCGTTCCATTCGGCGTGTGTTCACTTCCGCTTTAGCGGTTCTATGCTGCTATAGCTGGTGATATAAACGGACTTTATATTTGTGCAGATCTTTGTGTAGTCTTCTTCTACATCTCGTATACTGTGTTCATGTTTCCTATGTCTCACTCCCACCTTCTAATCCTGCTGATTTTCTTTATAGGATTATATCGATGTCCGTCCGCCATTTTGGTTGTGGGCAGAAATGTGGGCAGATCTATTCTAAATGTCTCCTTGAAAAAGGAGACATTTATGGATCTCCGAAACGCGTTGCAGCTACCTATTTGGATACAGACTGCCTGATTAAGTGCACTCTCCACTTTGCACTTTGAAGCACCAGGACACTTTAAGGACGCACGAGCACTTTACTGAGACTTTATCCATAGAAAGCCATCTGCGGTGGAGCCGCAGAACTTCAATCGGAAGTAAAGCCCACCGCAACTTCCTTCTATGGTGAGATAAAAGAATACTCTTTTGTTATGTGCCAAAACTGACGGTCCTTATCATTGCCTGGTTCAAATCTTCATTTTACCTGCCTATATGTATGTATTTTTATTTATGACCACTTTTGTCAAAAAATACCATGTCACAATAAATTGTTAAAACTTTTTATTGGTGCAATTTACATCTTTTTAAGGGGGTTGCGCTACAGTTCAAACATTAATACCGTTGTTCAAAAATTTTCTTGGAAGGTGGTGTACCTTCCCTTTTATGTTTGACAAGCTGCACCTCACCTAATTTATTGCGCTACATTATTCCACAAACACCTGTTCTTTTGTGATACGTCTTTTTGTACACCAAGTTTGTGGAATAAAAAAGCTGCAAAAGATGTTCTCCTATAAAGAGACCCGTACAAATATGAAATATATATTTTCATCCGGGTCAAATGACCTTCCGAATATGGAAGAAGAGAGTTTAACCTCAATTTTGAAAAATCTTGAAAAAATTCTTTTAAAGGAGAATCGTCTCTGGTGGGAAGTTTTCACATTAGAGCAATACCTCAGCAAAGATTTAGTCCCAAAAGGTCTAGTTCTTGAAAAAACCCCATCCTTTAACTCCACCAGAGAGGATTTTATGAAAGAATGGAACTTTATAATACATAAATGTTCCATATCTCTCACAGAATTAATTGTGAAAGAAAGAAGTAAAGAATTAAATGATACCAACAAGGAAATTGAGAGAGTAAAAACGATATTAGCCCCCCACTCAACAACAGAGGAGGTCATTAAAAAAGAAAAAGAGATTCTTGCTAAATTAAACAAGAATTCTAGAGAGCTCCAAGTAAGAAAAAGAAAAAAATACCAAAGGGATGTAGATGCAGAAGTACTTAGAAAAAATCCACCCATTACAATTGAGACCCCAACAATAAGTAATCAAACCCCTTTGCCACAAACTAACAAAAATAAAAATGTAAATAGAAACAAAAGAGGACCTCCTAAAAAATGGGTTCAACCAAATCTTAAAAAGGGCGACAACTATGATGGAGAAAATCTAAGATATAATAAAACCCAGTCATCTACCCATTATAAGAATGATTGGAGAACCGCCAATTGCCCCAATCACTCTCAGGTACCCTTAATAAGGGAGAAACAACACCCGAATTATGTGACCCCCAGAAGACCATTCCGCAATTTTGGTTCTACCCCTAAAAGAAATTTTAGATCTTTCAATAGGGGAGAACCATTAAATGTGAGAAATAGATTTGAACTGCTGAGAAGCGATAACTTCGAATTAAGACCACAGAAGCCTTTTTTGGGGAGGGACAGGATACCACCGAAAAGGGAATGATAAGTAAAAAAAACCACAGAGGGAAGAGGGGGGGCAAAACCAAGCAAAAAATTCGATCTAAAAATCGATCTGCCATAACAGTTTCTAATACTAATAATATGGAGGCAACAAGGGGCAAGATCTTCAATCTGAGTGACACAGTATTGACCAAAGAAGAGGAGAAAATCCTAGAAAAGGGACTTAAGTTTGCCCCTACTGCAAAAGCCAATCCATTCGAACTTTTTGTAGACCTACAAAAATTCGTAAGGAAGGTCAGTGTAAAAAAATTTTTTTTATCAAGAGGGGGAAAAGAAATCAGATCCAATCCCCACTGAAGAAACTACCAACAATACATCCCTGAGATGTAAATCTCATTTCTACCCGAAACATGTAAAAGGGGGGAGTATTGATTGCTTCAATTCTATCGTAGCGAAAGAACTAAGACAGGTAGAAACTTCAAAGAAAAAGAATATAACAAAAAAAGAATGGATGGCAATTGATAAATTACAACAAAATGACACGATTATAATAAAGCCAGCAGACAAAGGGGGGGGGGTCGTGATTATGAATAAATCAGACTACATAAAAGAGATAGAGAGACAGCTGGGAGACACATCGACTTATAAAAAGTTAAGAAGTGACCCCACAGTCCCCATTTCAAATAAGTTAAAGGAGATAACTTCCAAAGCAATGGAAAATGGTCTGTTATCTAAAGAAGAATCAGATTTTATTAATATTCCTAATCCTTCAACTCCTACCATCTATGTTTTACCTAAAATACATAAACATCTGACCAAACCACCAGGGCGGCCTATCATAACAGGCACTGGAAGCATTACCTCAAATCTTTCAGCCCTGGTGGACTTTTATCTGCAGCCGCTGGTAAGTAAAACACGCTCCTTTTTGAAAGACACAGGAGATGTTTTACGTAAATTGGACTCGGTTTTATGGGATGATAATTGCTTTCTTGTTAGTGCAGATGTTAGTACACTGTACACTATCATCGATTGGAACAAAGGACAAGAAGCAATCAAATTCTTTTTAAGTAATAGTGAATATTCCAAAGACCTCCAAGATTTTATAACAGAGTCCATTTTATTCATTTTATCAAATAACTATTTTTATTTTAACGGTAGTTATTTTTTGCAGATAAAAGGTACTGCCATGGGCACCAGGTTTGCCCCAAGTTACGCCAACCTCTTCATGGCATTCTGGGAGACGGGAGCCGTGGATGAGAGGTTGGTGGCAGGGGCGGACCTGGTGGCCTGGTGGCGATTCATAGATGATGTTTTATTTGTATGGAGAGGAGAAGAGAGTCTTTTAAAGAATTTTTGTGACATTTTAAATCTTAATGATTTTAACATTAAACTGATTTTTAATATAAGTAAGTCCAATTTGGTTTTCCTGGATCTAAATATTTATATAGACCAGGGGACCATACAAACCAAAACTCACAGAAAGGAAACTGACTCTAATTCATACATTCAAAAAACAAGTGAACATCATGAAAGATGGCTCAACAGTATTCCCTTTGGGCAATACATGCGCCTAAAGAGAAACTGTACTAAGCCAGATATAATAGAGGAACAGTTCAAGGAAATGGACCAAAGATTCACCCAAAAAGGGTACACATCAGAACAACTACAAGAATCGAGAGAACAAGTCAATAAATTGAATAGACAAGAATTATTGGAAGTAAAATCAAAAAAAGACAAAAAAGATAATAATATCAGCGAGTGGGCATTCTTTATGCAATATGGGTCCTACCACAAAAAGGTTTAATCAGTCATCAAAAGAAATTGGCGTATATTATTAGATGACCCTGTTTTGGGAAGAGCAATGCCCGCCAAACCCAGATTTATATACAGGCGAGCACCCTCACTAAAAAATCTCTTGGTAAAAAGTGCTTTACCAGAAAAGAGCGGAGGCAGTGACCGCAACAAAGGATTTCATCGATGCGGGACATGCCTCATGTGCAAATCAACCAACACGAAACCATTTGACAAAAAAGCTACCCATTTTGAAGTAAATGGGGTGACCCATAAAATTAACCAATTTATTACCTGCCATTCAAGGAACGTGATTTATTTTCTGGAATGTGAGTGTAACAAAATTTACATAGGTAAAACCACCCGAAATTTGAAACTCAGGTCAGCAGAACATATATACAATATAAAGAAAGGCTGTATAACCCATCCATTGTCTGAACATTTTTTAAAAATCCATCAAAAATGTGAAGGAAAAATAAAAAGATTTTTGGGTATACAACAGGTGACCACTAACTGGAAAACCAGGGACCTGGAGAGAAGGTTAGCAAAAAGTGAGATGAAGTGGATATATACTTTGGATTGCCTTCATCCCAATGGTCATAATGCTGACTTCGAATTAAAGTGGTTTTTAGATTGACTCATTTTATAACTGTTTTAATCTTTTTATCCTTCCAATCTTTTTTATCCAAAAAGGTGATCTGTGCACTCTTAATGTCTTTTGAATTGTTTTTAATGGTGTAATTATTCTGATTCTAATCTGTGTCTTTTTCTAAATTATTATTTTTTCATGTAAATTCCGGATGGAAATGAACTGGATAAAAACTCAGTGGGATTGGGTCCTCCCGGTAATAGGGATGGACTATGTGGGAATACGAAGTACCACACAGGAGGTATTATGAGGAGAAACCCTTTCCCACTTTGAGAATTGAAAAAGAACAATGAAAAAAGCCCTAATAGATCTGCCCACATTTCTGCCCACAACCAAAATGGCGGACGGACATCGATATAATCCTATAAAGAAAATCAGCAGGATTAGAAGGTGGGAGTGAGACATAGGAAACATGAACACAGTATACGAGATGTAGAAGAAGACTACACAAAGATCTGCACAAATATAAAGTCCGTTTATATCACCAGCTATAGCAGCATAGAACCGCTAAAGCGGAAGTGAACACACGCCGAATGGAACGCAAACCGGAAGTGCCAGGTGGAACGCATGGCACTTCCGGCGCGCGAAAACGGAGACTGAATTCCATTGGATGATTAGCGTTGAAAGACCCAGACAGTGGGTATTTAAGAGGAATAAGGCAACACAGTATCCACACAGCTTGAAAAAGGAGACATTTATGGATCTCCGAAACGCGTTGCAGCTACCTATTTGGATACAGACTGCCTGATTAAGTGCACTCTCCACTTTGCACTTTGAAGCACCAGGACACTTTAAGGACGCACGAGCACTTTACTGAGACTTTATCCATAGAAAGCCATCTGCGGTGGAGTCGCAGAACTTCAATCGGAAGTAAAGCCCACCGCAACTTCCTTCTATGGTGAGATAAAAGAATACTCTTTTGTTATGTGCCAAAACTGACGGTCCTTATCATTGCCTGGTTCAAATCTTCATTTTACCTGCCTATATGTATGTATTTTTATTTATGACCACTTTTGTCAAAAAATACTATGTCACAATAAATTGTTAAAACTTTTTATTGGTGCAATTTACATCTTTTTAAGGGGGTTGCGCTACAGTTCAAACATTAATACCGTTGTTCAAAAATTTTCTTGGAAGGTGGTGTACCTTCCCTTTTATGTTTGACAAGCTGCACCTCACCTAATTTATTGCGCTACATTATTCCACAAACACCTGTTCTTTTGTGATACGTCTTTTTGTACACCAAGTTTGTGGAATAAAAAAGCTGAAAAAGATGTTCTCCTATAGAGAGACCCGTACAAATATGAAAGATATATTTTCATCCGGGTCAAATGACCTTCCGAATATGGAAGAAGAGAGTTTAACCTCAATTTTGAAAAATCTTGAAAAAATTCTTTTAAAGGAGAATCGTCTCTGGTGGGAAGTTTTCACATTAGAGCAATACCTCAGCAAAGATTTAGTCCCAAAAGGTCTAGTTCTTGAAAAAACCCCATCCTTTAACTCCACCAGAGAGGATTTTATGAAAGAATGGAACTTTATAATACATAAATGTTCCATATCTCTCACAGAATTAATTGTGAAAGAAAGAAGTAAAGAATTAAATGATACCAACAAGGAAATTGAGAGAGTAAAAACGATATTAGCCCCCCACTCAACAACAGAGGAGGTCATTAAAAAAGAAAAAGAGATTCTTGCTAAATTAAACAAGAATTCTAGAGAGCTCCAAGTAAGAAAAAGAAAAAAATACCAAAGGGATGTAGATGCAGAAGTACTTAGAAAAAATCCACCCATTACAATTGAGACCCCAACAATAAGTAATCAAACCCCCTTGCCACAAACTAACAAAAATAAAAATGTAAATAGAAACAAAAGAGGACCTCCTAAAAAATGGGTTCAACCAAATCTTAAAAAGGGCGACAACTATGATGGAGAAAATCTAAGATATAATAAAACCCAGTCATCTACCCATTATAAGAATGATTGGAGAACCGCCAATTACCCCAATCACTCTCAGGTACCCTTAATAAGGGAGAAACAACACCCGAATTATGTGACCCCCAGAAGACCATTCCGCAATTTTGGTTCTACCCCTAAAAGAAATTTTAGATCTTTCAATAGGGGAGAACCATTAAATGTGAGAAATAGATTTGAACCGCTGAGAAGCGATAACTTCGAATTAAGACCACAGAAGCCTTTTTTGGGGAGGGACAGGATACCACCGAAAAGGGAATGATAAGTAAAAAAAAACCACAGAGGGAAGAGGGGGGGGCAAAACCAAGCAAAAAATTCGATCTAAAAATCGATCTGCCATAACAGTTTCTAATACTAATAATATGGAGGCAACAGGGGGCAAGATCTTCAATCTGAGTGACACAGTATTGACCAAAGAAGAGGAGAAAATCCTAGAAAAGGGACTTAAGTTTGCCCCTACTGCAAAAGCCAATCCATTCGAACTTTTTGTAGACCTACAAAAATTCGTAAGGAAGGTCAGTGTAAAAAAATTTTTTTTATCAAAAGAGGGGGAAAAGAAATCAGATCCAATCCCCACTGAAGAAACTACCAACAATACATCCCTGAGATGTAAATCTCATTTCTACCCGAAACATGTAAAAGGGGGGAGTATTGATTGCTTCAATTCTATCGTAGACAGGTAGAAACTTCAAAGAAAAAGAATATAACAAAAAAAGAATGGATGGCAATTGATAAATTACAACAAAATGACACGATTATAATAAAGCCAGCAGACAAAGGGGGGGGGGGGTCGTGATTATGAATAAATCAGACTACATAAAAGAGATAGAGAGACAGCTGGGAGACACATCGACTTATAAAAAGTTAAGAAGTGACCCCACAGTCCCCATTTCAAATAAGTTAAAGGAGATAACTTCCAAAGCAATGGAAAATGGTCTGTTATCTAAAGAAGAATCAGATTTTATTAATATTCCTAATCCTTCAACTCCTACCATCTATGTTTTACCTAAAATACATAAACATCTGACCAAACCACCAGGGCGGCCTATCATAACAGGCACTGGAAGCATTACCTCAAATCTTTCAGCCCTGGTGGACTTTTATCTGCAGCCGCTGGTAAGTAAAACACGCTCCTTTTTGAAAGACACAGGAGATGTTTTACGTAAGTTGGACTCGGTTTTATGGGATGATAATTGCTTTCTTGTTAGTGCAGATGTTAGTACACTGTACACTATCATCGATTGGAACAAAGGACAAGAAGCAATCAAATTCTTTTTAAGTAATAGTGAATATTCCAAAGACCTCCAAGATTTTATAACAGAGTCCATTTTATTCATTTTATCAAATAACTATTTTTATTTTAACGGTAGTTATTTTTTGCAGATAAAAGGTACTGCCATGGGCACCAGGTTTGCCCCAAGTTACGCCAACCTCTTCATGGCATTCTGGGAGACGGGAGCCGTGGATGAGAGGTTGGTGGCAGGGGCGGACCTGGTGGCCTGGTGGCGATTCATAGATGATGTTTTATTTGTATGGAGAGGAGAAGAGAGTCTTTTAAAGAATTTTTGTGACATTTTAAATCTTAATGATTTTAACATTAAACTGATTTTTAATATAAGTAAGTCCAATTTGGTTTTCCTGGATCTAAATATTTATATAGACCAGGGGACCATACAAACCAAAACTCACAGAAAGGAAACTGACTCTAATTCATACATTCAAAAAACAAGTGAACATCATGAAAGATGGCTCAACAGTATTCCCTTTGGGCAATACATGCGCCTAAAGAGAAACTGTACTAAGCCAGATATAATAGAGGAACAGTTCAAGGAAATGGACCAAAGATTCACCCAAAAAGGGTACACATCAGAACAACTACAAGAATCGAGAGAAAAAGTCAATAAATTGAATAGACAAGAATTATTGGAAGTAAAATCAAAAAAAGACAAAAAAGATAATAATATCAGCGAGTGGGCATTCTTTATGCAATATGGGTCCTACCACAAAAAGGTTTAATCAGTCATCAAAAGAAATTGGCGTATATTATTAGATGACCCTGTTTTGGGAAGAGCAATGCCCGCCAAACCCAGATTTATATACAGGCGAGCACCCTCACTAAAAAATCTCTTGGTAAAAAGTGCTTTACCAGAAAAGAGCGGAGGCAGTGACCGCAACAAAGGATTTCATCGATGCGGGACATGCCTCATGTGCAAATCAACCAACACGAAACCATTTGACAAAAAAGCTACCCATTTTGAAGTAAATGGGGTGACCCATAAAATTAACCAATTTATTACCTGCCATTCAAGGAACGTGATTTATCTCCTGGAATGTGAGTGTAACAAAATTTACATAGGTAAAACCACCCGAAATTTGAAACCCAGGTCAGCAGAACATATATACAATATAAAGAAAGGCTGTATAACCCATCCATTGTCTGAACATTTTTTAAAAATCCATCAAAAATGTGAAGGAAAAATAAAAAGATTTTTGGGTATACAACAGGTGACCACTAACTGGAAAACCAGGGACCTGGAGAGAAGGTTAGCAAAAAGTGAGATGAAGTGGATATATACTTTGGATAGCCTTCATCCCAATGGTCATAATGCTGACTTCGAATTAAAGTGGTTTTTAGATTGACTCATTTTATAACTGTTTTAATCTTTTTATCCTTTCAATCTTTTTTATCCAAAAAGGTGATCTGTGCACTCTTAATGTCTTTTGAATTGTTTTTAATGGTGTAATTATTCTGATTCTAATCTGTGTCTTTTTCTAAATTATTATTTTTTCATGTAAATTCCGGATGGAAATGAACTGGATAAAAACTCAGTGGGATTGGGTCCTCCCGGTAATAGGGATGGACTATGTGGGAATACGAAGTACCACACAGGAGGTATTATGAGGAGAAACCCTTTCCCACTTTGAGAATTGAAAAAGAACAATAAAAAAAGCCCTAATAGATCTGCCCACATTTCTGCCCACAACCAAAATGGCGGACGGACATCGATATAATCCTATAAAGAAAATCAGCAGGATTAGAAGGTGGAAGTGAGACATAGGAAACATGAACACAGTATACGAGATGTAGAAGAAGACTACACAAAGATCTGCACAAATATAAAGTCCGTTTATATCACCAGCTATAGCAGCATAGAACCGCTAAAGCGGAAGTGAACACACGCCGAATGGAACGCAAACCGGAAGTGCCAGGTGGAACGCATGGCACTTCCGGCGCGCGAAAACGGAGACTGAATTCCATTGGATGATTAGCGTTGAAAGACCCAGACAGTGGGTATTTAAGAGGAATAAGGCAACACAGTATCCACACAGCTTGAAAAAGGAGACATTTATGGATCTCCGAAACGCGTTGCAGCTACCTATTTGGATACAGACTGCCTGATTAAGTGCACTCTCCACTTTGCACTTTGAAGCACCAGGACACTTTAAGGACGCACGAGCACTTTACTGAGACTTTATCCATAGAAAGCCATCTGCGGTGGAGCCGCAGAACTTCAATCGGAAGTAAAGCCCACCGCAACTTCCTTCTATGGTGAGATAAAAGAATACTCTTTTGTTATGTGCCAAAACTGACGGTCCTTATCATTGCCTGGTTCAAATCTTCATTTTACCTGCCTATATGTATGTATTTTTATTTATGACCACTTTTGTCAAAAAATACCATCTCACAATAAATTGTTAAAACTTTTTATTGGTGCAATTTACATCTTTTTAAGGGGGTTGCGCTACAGTTCAAACATTAATACCGTTGTTCAAAAATTTTCTTGGAAGGTGGTGTACCTTCCCTTTTATGTTTGACAAGCTGCACCTCACCTAATTTATTGCGCTACATTATTCCACAAACACCTGTTCTTTTGTAATATCATATCTAGAGCCATACGATTTTGAAATGTCATTTGTGATGTGGCTTCTTATTGTTCTGCAATGCCTTTTAAAGCATCTCTTGTATCATTTACAAATCTCTGCTGGTTGTAGTAAATGTAATTAATCCAAGCAACATTCTTGTTTGCAGTGATTATGGGTATGATGGATTCAAAGCCAGCCGCAACTTGATCTCTGGCCTTAAATTCATCTGGGACCCCTCTTGGGACACCAATTGCATCAATATATACATGTGGATCAAAACTCCCTAAAGGTGTTTCCCTTTTCTTTCTATTAATTGTGTCTTCAGGCAAAGGTGCCTCTATTTCTGCAGGTAGTATGTGTAAGGGCATAATAATTTTGGCCAGAGCGCACTGTCCCTGCCAAGGAGTATCTAGCTTAGTTCTTATCTTCATATCACCGCAAATATAGTAAATGTCACCAAGGGATTTAGTCTGGTTGACAAGTACAATGTGTCTATATTTACTACAGTATCCATCAGGAAAGGTTCTTAAATTCCTTCCTGTTGTGTCATTGGATACATAACATGTGTAGTTACCTGGGTAAATAGTGATGGTGTTTCCTGGGTTAGAATTCTTTGACAATATGGGATATTTCATTTTCCATAACTCACATTCACTGTCATTTGTACGAGTACCATTATATAAACTGAAAAAACAATTCTCTTGGGATTCTGGGATGTTTAAAGGTACAGTGCCTAAATGAGGCCTGGATTTTGCACAAACATAACAATTACTTCTATTATGTGTATCAGCATTGTATTTCATCCATTCCATCCAAAAATTGATATCGGAATACCCTGTTTCCATGGCCATGGTATCTTCAAAGGTGGGGTTGTCTATGGCTATTATTTCTTTAAGGGTTGTTATATGAGGTTTGAGTTGGCCAGTTTGGGCGCTGGTTTTGGGTCGGTAGCTCGGGTTATTGAACATATCCTTCAGAAAAAAACTGTTTTCTGGATGTGCCTATTTCCCCATAATGCCCTAGGACGTAAATGCCTGCATCATGGGGTTGTGGGTTACGTATACTTATTATGAACAAACTGTTACATTTAGTTTTTCTATGAAGAGTAAGTCTGGAGAGTAGTGATTCCCCATTTTTGTCAACCTTTTTAGCTGCCTCAGCGGGCTGGTATCCCCATCCAATTCCTGAATTCCAGCCCACAGCCCCCCAATATTCGCAGTTCATGCCCCACCTGTTGCTGGTGACACAAATATATGCTTGGTTGTTGGAGAAAGGTGTCCCATATTGGTTACACTTCCATTGCCACACTTTATTTGGGCAGGAAGGGGGGATAATAGTGCAGTAGTCTATTATGTAGGTGGCTACCGTAGTGCTGGAGGAATTGAACCAGAAAGTGTAAATGCCATTGTCTTTGGTGATGGCCACTTCAGTTTTGTACAAAGGTATCTGGCAGACAAGAATCAATAGGATGATATACGTTATCCACCATCGTCCAGAATTCTGGAATGACCTCATCTGCTGGTAAGTCATCTTCTCCATCATGTAGGAGGTCAGGGTTGTCTACCCTCGTTAGTACCTCGTCCTGTTGGAGGTCAGGGTTGTCTACCCTCGTTAGTACCTCGTCCTTGATCTGTTCTCTATCCGGGACGTTACTCGGGATTCTCTTTACCCTGGATGCGTGTATCCACACTGGACTCTCTTCTGTAAGGACAGCCGTCCTTGTTACCGCTACGATCTCTGTTTCTGGACCATAGGTGAAGTCTCCTGGGCTCTTATTTCTGGCGAGGACCTTCACAACGACCTGGTCTCCAACCTGGAAGGGGTGTGTTGGTTCCTGTGGGTTAGAAGGATTTTTACAAACGACATCATGTTCAATTTCACTAAGTCTGGTGATGAGGGACCTAACATACTCTTCTCTAATCTGTTCTAGGTCTCCCTCCTGGACTATCATTGGTTTCTTAGCCCAGGGCGTGGGAAAAGGTCTTCCCATCAGAATTTCAAAGGGTGAGTAGCCTAATGTCTTTTGTGGGGTCATTCTGACCTCTGCAAGTACTATTGGGAGAACTTGTTTCCACTTATTAAATGTTCCTCCTGTGGCTTTTCTAAGTTTGTCTTTTAAAGTCCTATTCATTCTTTCCACAATTCCTGAACTTTGGGGATGATAAGGAATGTGAAATTTCCAATCTATTTGCAGTGCTTTTACTAAGGCTTGTGTGACTTTGGCTGTGAATGCAGCTCCTTTGTCACTGTCTATCTGCAGCGGGCATCCCCATCTAGGGATGATTTCTTGTGTCAGTATGCGTGCAACTGTTTTTGCATCTTCTGCTTTTGTGGGAAATGCCTCTGGCCATCTGGAAAACATATCTACTATGACCAGAGCATACTCCTGTTTTGTACCTTTGTTAGGTATGTGTGTAAAATCAATTTGCAAATGTGTGAAAGGGGTGGTAAGATACTCCAAGTGCTGATGCTTTGCTTTCATTGGATTATTGGGATTGTTGCGTAGACAAATAATGCATCTGCTGACATACTGGTCTACCAATGTTTTAACATCTGTGATGTAAAAGTCTTTGTTTAAAAGCATAGCTGTGGTGGTTTTGCTATGGTGTCCTACCCCGTGATAGTGAGCAATGAACAATGGGGCGCTTGATTGTGGTATGCATGGTCTCCCCTCTTTGCAGATCAATCCTGTTTTAGGATTTTTCTGCAATATAGGGTATACCCAGTCAGCTAAATCCTCTGGGGTTGCTGAGCTTTGTAGTTCAGTGATTAGGAATTGGTCATCTATCATGGGAGGAGTTATGACAGGCATCTGGTATTGTGCAATGGGTTGCTGTGCTGCTTCTTTAGCTGCTGCATCAGCAAGGGCATTGCCTTTTGAAACATAATCTTTGTTGCCTGTATGTGCTCTGCAGTGCAGAATTGCAATGTCAGATGGTAATGTGATCGCATGTAGGAGGTTGGTGATAAGGCGTGCATGTGAAATGCCTTTCCCATCAGCTCCTATAAATCCTCTTCTGGCCCAAATTACTCCATGGTCGTGTACAACGCCATGTGCGTACTTTGAGTCTGTGTAAATTGTGACAGGTTTGTCTTTGTACATTTGGCAAGCTCTTGTAAGGGCTATGAGCTCTGCTGCTTGCGCTGATTGGTATGGTATGGGTTCAGCTTCCAGGATGTCATTTGGGAGGCGTACAACAGCGTAGCCCGCCTGGTATGTGGAGTCATTGGGTCTGCTGCATGAGCCGTCCACAAACACTCGGTCAGCGTCTGGAATGGGCACAGGTGACATGTCAAGTCGGGGTGAAGTTTCTGCTTCTATTGTCAATGTACAGTCATGTTCGTCAGGAATGTCATCCTCTGGGCCTTTTAATCCTAAAAGTGCATTGAGAATGGGTGCAGGTCCTGCATTGGTATTTGCATACTTAATATCAAGTGATGTGTTGTTGAGCAAGAGGACTTCGTAGCCACTCAGTCTCTGTGCTGACATATGCTGTGTGTGTAGCCCTTTAAGTAATGCTACAACATTATGTGTGGTATGGAGAACAGTGGGTGAGCCTAGCGTGAGTGTGGTTGCCATCTCAGTCACCATTGCACAGGCAGCGAGTGCCCTAAGACAGGCAGGCATACCTTGGACCGACACAGGCATTACTTTGGAAAAAAATGCAACAGGGCGCAGCTTACCTCCATGTTCTTGTGTCAGTACCCCAGCCATGGTTTTACAGTTGTCCCTTGCATATAAATGAAATTTTTGTACATAGTTTGGGAGGCCGAGGGCTGGACTTTTAATCAACATACACTTTAAACTTTCATATGCATTTAACATTTCTTGTGACCATTTTATCTCTCTAGGCATGTCATTGAGTGTGGCTTGTCTCAAGATATTGTCATAATAGGAACAGTCAGAGATCCACTGTCTGCAATAATTGATCATTCCCAGAAAAGATAGCATTTCCTTTTGGGTGTTTGGGCGGACCAGACCCAGTACAGACTGAATGCGTTGTGGACTGACTTTCCTCTCTCCCTTCTCTAAGACAAAACCTAGGTATTCAACATTCTGTTTGCACCATTGCATTTTTGTTTTGGACACTTTGGGGGTTATTCTAATCCACTCTTTCTGACAAAATCCTTCTTAGACGGACAAAACCATGTGCACTGCAGGGGGGGCAGATGTAACATGTGCAGAGAGAATTAGATTTGGGTGAGTTATTTTGTTTCTGTGCAGGGTAAATACTGACTGCTTTATTTTTACACTGCAATATAGATCTCACTTTGAAGTAAAACCCCACCCAAATCTAATTCTCTCTGCACAAGTAACATCTGCCCTACCTGCAGTGCACATGGTTTTGCCCATCTAAGAAGGATTTTGTCAGAAAGAGTGGATTAGAATAAGGCCCTTTGTGCCCACATTCACAGAGCCATTTTAACAGTGATAAACCATCCTCTCAGCACTCCTCTTCACATAAACTACAGAGAAGCAGATCATCTGCATACTGTAGCAGGACGAAACCATAGGGGGGGTACCAGGGTTTTAATGTTAATTGGAGCACGATGCTATACACAACAGGTGAGTCAATGAACCCCTGTGGCAGTCTACACCATGTTAGCTGGCGACCCTCAAACGAGAATGCAAATAACAACTGTGTTTGGGTCTCAACAGGTATACTGAAAAACGCATTTTTAAGATCGATTACTGAGAAAAATGCTGCGTCTGCAGGGATGACTGTGAGAAGCGCTGTTACATCAGGGACAATGGGTGCAATTGGCACTATGAGCTGATTAATAGCTCTGAGGTCTTGGACAAACCTCACGGAGCCATCTGCTTTTGCAACCGGGTTTACTGGTGTGCAGTATGGCGAGACTACTGGTCTAATTACACCTTGTTCTAGAAATTCATGTATGAGTGGTCTAAGACCCTCAATCTTTTCTTTTGACAATGGGTATTGTTTGTGATACACTACTGGAGCATCTGGCTTGAGTGTAGCTTTGTATGGTGTACAAGATATCAGTCCTGTGTCATGTGGACCTGTGGACCATATCTTGGGGTCAACTGTGTCCAGTTCTGGATTTGCATTGGTCAAGTCGGTCATGAGCAGATGGGGAGATGAAACATCAATCCCTTTTCCTGTGTCAGTCGGGCTGATTGTGATTTCTAGTACAGAGAGAAGGTCTCTGCCTAGTAAATTGATTGGGCAGTCAGGTATTACAGTAAATTCATGTCTTCCCATGTAGTGACCCTTCATAGTCTCTACAGGGATTGGTTCAGTCACAAAAGCTTTTGTGGGTATCCCATTGATTCCCATTGAAGGAGCAGTCTGTACCAGGGGACCATCATATAGGTTCCGTTGTAACACACTAGTAGTGGCCCCGCTATCAACCAAAAATGAGATGGGTATTCCATCAATCAGTAGTGGGATGAGCGGTGGTTCTTTCCAGTGATCAGTAACCTGGACATAGACTGGGGTACCCTCCTTCGGGCAGCATCAGCGTTGCTGTCCTTGCCAGTCAACCTGAAATCTCGGACTGTCTCTATTGTCCCTGTTATCCCTAAGTCGGGTTGCGCTTGGTCATTGGGCTGTGGGCGCTTATTGGGAGGGAAGGGGCAGTCTCTGGCCCAGTGGTTATCCCTCCCGCAATTGAAGCAGCATGTTTTGCCCTTTGAAGGACCCGGGTTGTGCATTTGAGGTGGTCTATTATCTCTAGGGGGGCGGAATGATTGCCGCGGTCCCCTAGGTTTGGCTTGATTTGCAAAGCGTATGAATGGTGTGTGTGTGACAGTACTTTTCTTCACTTCAAAACAACCTGCTGCTTCCTTTTCATACAAATGTTTTTCAAAATCATTCATTTTGTCAGACGTCCATGTAGAGACGCTCTGTTTTACAGCAAGGATGTGGGTCGGCAACAGATTGTTAATGAAGGTAGAAACAAGCAAGCTGTCATTATCTATAATTGGTAGACCGGCTTCCTCGGTCCAACATTTCTTAAATCTTTTCCAAAAATCAGTTACAAGTTCTGATGGTTTGTGTTTGCAATTTAATGCTACAGGGAGTGATGAACGTGATTTGAATACCTCTAACATGTGTTTTTCTATTTGTTCCCACATGTCTTCAATGCCTTTTTGTGTGTTCAAGGGATACTTGGCAGAAGTCTGGTCAGTTGCTATTATTGATTCACTAATGGTTTTGACTTCTGCCCAGTTCCATCCATTGTAATGGTCAATTACACCATCAATAATAAGTCTCATATCTTCTTGTGTGTAACTACGTCCTTTACAAGCTTTCTTTAAGTAAGTGATGCAACCCCTAGGTGTCACTGTTGGCTTGGGACAATTTTTAACTATCCTATTTAAATCTTCAATTTCAATGGGTCTTTTAAGTAACTGATCTCCCACTGTCATGAATGGGTATTCCCCTGTGGCATCTCCTTTGTTGATCCCTTTAAGTTTTGTTCCCTGTCTTGTGGTTGATGGGCTGGTGAGACTATAGTCTACTATACTTGAATCGGCACCCGTTCTATTTTTACGAGTGGTAGTATCAGGGATGGGTTTCTGATCTTTCTCATTTTCATCTCCACTTTGTGATGATGCATTATCATCATCTTCGGTGGATTCTACAAGGTTGATCCCATTGACGGGGGGAGGAACAGATCCTCCACCTCCTCTGCCATCGCCGCTATTGGAAGGCGCTGGTGGGACCTGGGCAGGTTGTCGACACGCAGCGGCTATGGCCATAATCTCGTCATCCGTCAGTGACGGGTAAAGACAGGCATAAGGCGGCGGTGCTGTGGGTGGACAAGTTGCCTCAGTTAATTTATTTAATCTTCCCTGCTCCTTTTTATGTAAATTTGCACATGTGACTGTTGCCTTTTTTCCTTTTAAAGTGAATTTATCTTTCCAATATGGAGCAATCGTGAGCCATTGCTCTCCTCCTGCCCTCATATAGGTCATATTCCATTGTGGATCAGGATCATACCATGGCCAGGCAGCCTTGTCTCCCAGACAAAGTCCTTTAACCATGTCCATATAAAATGGGTAATTTGATCCATCCCGGGGAAATGGATTTGGGCTTTTAACAGCCTCTGTCCATCCTGCTAAATTGTCTATCCATGGGTTAATGAGATAGTAGTTTGTGGGAGAGACACGGGCAACATAATCTTTACATGTCTCTCCTGGTAAGGGCGGGGGGTATTCTATTTCTTTACTCTGATGTGACCCCATAATATAACAATCTGTCAGTCAATATAGTCACAATAATATCTGTCACAAATCAAGTCGCAATTGTACTTAAAATGACTTTAAACAAAATGACATTCAGTAGCCAAATCAATTTGCAAATCTACTTAAAATCGCTCTACACAGTAATGACACTCAGCGGCCGCACACTTACCAACCGTCCACTGAGTATCCTTAATACAAAAATATGCAGTACAATTGTATATAAGACAGACAGAACACTTCAGCGTACGTTCACTTACCACCCGTCTGCTGAGTGTTTAAACAAATACACAATTTGCAACATTAACAGACAAACATGTACATACATATATTTAGGCGATCAAATCGAGGGGGTTTGTGGATCCCTGATCCAACACGGTATCCCAGATACCAACTATGGCGCCTTTAAATTTTCCTCAATCAACTAGTAATCTCAAGTCCCGGACTTGAATTACCTTTATTACGTGTTCCCTGAACACAGGCTCGTCTCACGTGTTCCCTGAACACGGCTTTGTATCACGTGTTCCCTGAACACGGTTTTTGTCTCAGTTCAGTTTCAGCGTTTGGCTGCAATTCCACGGCAGAAAAGACAGACAACAAAATTCTCTATCTTACCGCGTAGGAGACAGTCAAGCTGATCCCAGACTCGGAGCCCCCAGCTGAAAGGAAATATCTATATCCCCCTCCTCGATGTGATCTCCTGTCTCGGTACCGGGAGAATAACTCTTAACAAACACTTGGACCAAACACCACAGCTTGCTAAAAGTCACTCTGCTTTATTAGGAGTTTAACAGTAAGTTAAAAGACATGATACATGGGTGTATACAAGTGCATATTACATTCTGATTGGTCTGTTTAGGTAGCAGGGCAAATTCAACAGGGGGGAAGGGAAGGAGGGCATACAAAATATCATACACAAAGAAATGAGTAACAAGGGGGGTTTTCGATTATAGAGGAGTTTAAGCATGAACACACTGCATAGCAATTCCAAGAGGAGGGGTTGGGAGTAGAAGCTCAGTGTGGAAGTGATAAGACACACAGGCTTATTATTTTGTAACCTTGAAATGTAGCTATAGAAAAACAGTCTACCCATAATAAGAACAGTCTACGTGCAAATTCTTATATGCTACATGGGTTCTAAATTTTAACCCTTCAGTGTCAATTCTCTGTAACACTAGTTTCATTACCATTGGGGCATGTCTGTGCCACAGGCCATCTAATGCCTCCACTGCTATGGCAGAAAAATGGAGTCTCCCACACAAGAGATATGCAGAGGGCTCAGAGCAGGGTAAATGTACTAGCCATTCTTGCCTACCTGACCCTCTCCATGCGGGAGAAAATGCTCTGCTCCTGGACTTCCCTGGTAATGTATGATTGCCATCACCTGTGGTGAAACACCTTTACCTAGCTCCCCACAGGTGATGGCAATCATACATTACCAGGGAAGTCCAGAAACAGAGCGTTTTCTCCGACATGGAGAGGGTCAGGTAGGCAAGTATGATGTACTAGTTCTTCCTTTACCAAGGTGAAGTAGTAGCAATAAGATGTACACTATTAACATCTCTGTTTCCAGTGACTCCACCCATGTCAGAGCTCACTATGATGATGTGCTGTGTCTCTCCTCCAAGCATGGTGGAAGCAGCAGCCAGTGCAAAACTAGACTTTTTGTCACACTGGGCAATAATTTGACGCCCCTTCCTCTACATTAATGATATTATCAAATAGAAAAAAAAGGTTTATTATTGGGCAGTATTGCTCCTGTGTACCCAAATCCATAAAGAATCTCGGTCACATGACCCTTGAACTACATCACTACATGCTGTACTATACCACTACACTACACACTAACCTAAATCATCCTATATACTACACTACATCCTCTTACACACTGCACTTTCATACTAAATTGTGCAGCATTCCCCTCAATAATATTACTACTTAGCGCCTCACTCCATAAGCTTCCGTCTACCACCACCACCACCACCATCTTGCTCAGTTCCCCACCTGCTGCAGCTGGGGGACAGCTGTTAGGACTCACTAGAGCAGGCATTCCCAACCACGGTCCTCAAGGCACACCAACAGTGCAGGTTTTAGTGATATCCAGGCTTGAGCACAGGTGTCTTAATTAGTACCTGAGTGATTCTGATTAAACCATCTGTGCTGAAGCCTGGATACCACTAAAACCTGCACTGTTGGTGTGCCTTGAGGACCGTGGTTGGGAATGACTACACTAGTGCAACAGTTGGGACATTGCATGCTCAGAGACATTTGTGTTCTCAGCCCAGCAGTTTAAAATAAGTGAAGGTGCCCACAGACGCATCAATTATCGAATGCGTTTTGTACTTTTTAAGCACAAATTGCATCTTATGTACAATTATTGGATGGTGTTTATGTTCCCGGGAGCCCGATATTGTATGTCTAAAAAAGTACGGGCTGCACATACTTTTTAGACTACATCTGAAATTTAACATTACAAACATGGGTTCATCACATGCATCCAAGAGCACATCTCATAGCAAGCTGGAAGAAAAATTGGGTACTTGTTTCCTAGCACGGCCACAATCTTCTTGGTCGTGTACCTTAACTTTAAGGCACACGATGCCCACGTTGGACCCGATTTTCTTTCAAATCAGGTCCATTTTACCGTCAAATGGAAAATCGGGTCCATCGCGTCGGTCGTGTGCCTTTAATAAGGCACACGACGCGACCGACGCGATGGACCCGATTCTCCATAGGCTTAAATGTTAAAAATATTTTAACATTGAAGCCTATGGAGAAATCGCGTCCATCGGGTCCATCGCGTCGGTCGCGTCGTGTGCCTTAACATGGCACACGACGCGACCGACGCGATGGACCCGATTTCTCCATAGGCTTCAATGTTAAAATATTTTTAACATTGAAATCGCGTCGGTCGTGTCGGTCTTGTGCCATTATAATGGCACAAGATAAGATGGACTTGATTAAGTCCATCTTAACATAGTAATCAATGGGAAATGGGCCAATATGGGCCATTTCTCATTGTATATGGCCCCGTCATGCCCCCCCATTGTAAACGCCACCCCACTATTGACGCCAACCCGAAGCGTGGCGAGCGCAGCGAGCCTGCGAGGGGCGGCGGTGTGCGTCCTCCGACCTTTTCATTCCCCTACTATCCACGTCGGCGTGGAGGTGAGAATAGAATAGTGTGGCGAGCGCAGCGAGCCCGAAGCGTGGCGAGCATAACTTCACAGGTATACGTGTCCCCTCGCGGGGCTCGCTGCGCTCGCCACGCTTCGGGCTCGGTGGCTCGCTGCGCTCGCCACACTATTCTATTCTCAACTCCACGCCGACGTGGATAGTAGGGGAATGAAAAGGTCGGAGGACGCGCACCGCCACCCCACGCGGGCTCGCTGCGCTCGCCACGCTTCGGGTTGGCGTCTATCGTGGGGTGCGCTGTACGCCGTTAAATTTGGGGGGGTTGGGAATATTTTACATTGAATGCAATGTAAAATCGGGTCCCAGGGACCCGATTTACATTTCATAAAAAAAAAAAAAATCGGGTCCAAAATCGGTCGGTCGCGTCGATCGCATCGCATGCGACCAAATCTCATGCGATGCGATCGACCCGATTTTTCCGACACGACCACCCCGATGTAAATCGGTGTGGCCGTGCTAGGAAACAAGTACCAAAAATTGTATAGAACCATTGTACAGTCAAAAACGCATAGCACAGTACAATTGTAGCGTCTGTGGGCACCGAGGCTGACTAACCATGCAGGCAACCACAGCAGATGGGAAAGGAGGAGTCGAAAACGAACCTGGGCAGAAGTGCTGGCCTTCCCTCAGTGCCTGGGAATAAAGCAGACGGGATACACTCTGGGCTCAAACATTGTGGAGGCAAAGAGGTGCGCTGCAATCCATCTGGCATAACCCTGGGAGGCAATGGAGTCATCTGCCAGCAAGCTCCTGCTCCCAAGGGTGCCTCCATTTCTCCCTGCAAGTTTGAATCAGTTAATTGAAAGCCATCAATATTGCTTCTGTGGCTGACTCGCCTTCCCAGAAGGACCTTAGTCGCCACACTCTTTTTTCTAAACATAATTTTTGAAAGTTAAGCGCCGTACACATGGAGCAATATATTGCTCAGTGTCCTGTTTGCATCAGCGACCAGAGATGGTCGCTGATGAAAGGAGACACTGCCAAGAGGAAAGCCGCAGAGTGAAAGAGCTAATCCATGAGGGGCTAAACACAGGAGCGCGCAACGGGCGATATATTGCCCAGAGCACATACAAATCACTGGCAATATGGTCGCTCAGCGACCATATTGCCAGCAATATGTGCTTAATATCTCCCCATGTGTACACAGCTTTAGGCCAGACACAGCATGGCCATACGATGATCGATCATGTCCCCCTGTCACTCAGAGGGGGAGGCACATCAAAAATGCTGCTTCAAATAGAAAGCAAATGGATACACACTGTACACACTATCAATCCACGGGAACGTAACAGATCCCTGAATTTGGGTTGTTATATTTGAAGCAGTACAGTATTGTGTGTGTATAAGTACTAATTTCTGTTATTTATTGGACACTGACTCTCAGGTAGGGTTACACTACTGGTAGGCTTCTCATCTATAATAGATTTTTCAAAAGTAGTATATACTCGAGTATAAGTCGACCCGAATATAAGCCGAGGCACCTAATTTTACAACAAAAAACTGGGAAAACGTATTGACTCAAGTGAGACCCTCACTCGAGTATAAGCTGAGGGGGGGCTTTTTCAGCATAAAAAATGGGTACTGCTTTCTTAGCACGGTGCCCACGATTAGCATTGCATTAATCGCAAGCATCGTATGCATCTTATGTGTTTCTGCACCACAAGATGCATGCGATTAATGCGACTACAGTGATTTTTTTCATCGTACCCATTTTTATTGCATGCATCGCATCACTCGTACTGTAAACATACATACAATGTATGCGATGGACGCGATTTACCCCCGGGTGCTGTTAAGCACCCAAATGGGTGCTTATCATGTTCAATGCAGCCCCACGCCAAATCCCCGCTATAAACGTGAACAGCACCCGGGGGGTTGATGAGGGGCTGCATTTAACATTTTAAGTAGCCATTTGGGTGCTTAAAAGCACCCTTTAGGGTGATTAGACAATTTGTACATATAGGGGGCATATATACACCATAGTATATCGCACCCATCACATTCATTGTACATTTACAACTACATACAATCCATAAAAGTGACTCGATGAGTGTGATGCATGCGATTTAAACGCATACATTGCAGTCATCGCATCGCACGCATCGTAGCTAACTAAAGAACTGTTTTTCATACGACGCCTGCGATTTAAAACCCTAAATCGCAGGCATCGCACAGATTGTATGCCATATAAAAATGTACACGATTATCTGATTGTATGCCTTACCTTAAGGCATACAATCAGATACAATTCAACGCGATTTTCGGCAAAATCGCATCGAATCGCATCAGATGCGATTTTGCATAGGATTCAATGTTAACAAGGTCCTGTTCATTTCCCCACTATCCAAGTGGGCATGGAGCTGGATATAAACCTGTGGCGAGCGTAGCGAGCCACCGAGCCCGAAGCGTGGCGAGCGAACGCAGATTTCTTAAAAAGTATTCTGTGTCCCCTCGCGGGGCTCGCCACGCTTCGGGCTCGGTGGCTCGCCACAGGTTTATATCCAACTCCATGCCCACTTGGATAGTGGGGAAAGGAAAAGGACCCCTTTTTCCCATTGAATTCTATGTTAAAATTTTATTCATTTTAACATTGAATACTATGGAAAAATCGGGACCATCGCATCGCATACGATTTGGTCGCATGCGATGCGATGCTACCGATCCGACCCGATTTCTTAATCGGACGCCCAGATACTACATAAGTACCCATTTATAAAGTTACTGGTTTACATATCTAACCTTACAGAACAGTATTCTGATTTTTGCGTTGGCAGGATGGATTAGCTCGATGTTTATATTTCAAGCACTGATACATTATTTCTACTAGCATACTGTCTGGATGTACACTTTTCCTTCTTTCTTTACTAGTTATCACTATTTATTCAAGCTAAGTCCTCTATATAATTAGATGTGTATATTAATGATTATATTTTGCACAGTGTGTTTGATCATTAGATCGTGTTTTTGTAAAAGCTGAAGTTGAAAAAGTTTGAGTATATTTATGATCCCAGAGCTGGGCTGACACCTTAAATGGCCACAACATCACTTCTGGGGGTTACCAGATGTTGCGTACAAAAAACCAGTATGTAGGCCAGGAGGGAGACACAAAAATGTAAGTATTCTAAATTAGAATGTTACATTGTTTCTCCGAAACAAATGTATACTAACGCATTAAAGCACATCTGGGACATGTTTCAAGTCCAGGAGTGCTGCCCTTATTACAGAGATTGTAAGTGGGGTCTGTGCCTATGGAAGGGTACCCAGGCCACTGACTATTCGGGACTTTTCATGAAGTGCCGGCCATTGTTGATGTGTGTAGGGGACCAATTCAGACCTGCAGAAAACTGAGCTATAATCAAATGACTGTACATGCGCATGGTAATCAGTACACATGCGTGAGCCATCCGTCTGAAGGCAGCAAGCGAATGCTAGCCTTCACTTGCTGCTCACAGGGTGTTTGACACCTTTGGGGGCATGCCTCCAGTGTTTTCTGAAAAAGTAGGCGTCCTCTAACCGGGAGGGAGAGCCCCAGATGTTATCAACGGCCTCCTCCCCATGGCCTTCACAGAGCCGAGTTAATCCTAGCTTGCTCAGCACTTTGAGCAGGGGAAAAAAATGATTTCCCCTCTGTGTGCATGAATGTGTACGAGTATGCAGCAGTGCACAGAAGTGAGGGGGGGGGGGGGGTGCCTTTGGTGGGACCACTACCTGCTTGCTGGGCTGTATTTTAGCCTTATATAGTTGTGTATATATATATATGTATGTATGTGTGTGTGTGTGTGTGTATATATATATATATATATATTAGTAAGCCTGCACAATGCAAAATCTTTGAAAGCTAATCTGCTACCTTCTGTGTTTGTGCATGTTTGAGAAAGAGATGTAGTTTCATTCTCTGCCAGCAGATGGCAGTGTTTTGGAGACTCACATACAATAGATCTATATATAGATGATATTGTATGGGCAGATCCTAGGTGCCCTTAGCGGCTTCACCTGCCGTCTCCCCTGGGTGACTTTATCATGCGGGATGCCCGGTGAGCGGGCGCAGGCTCCAGATCGGCATAAAGGTATGTGTTTGTGTTTTACCTCTTGTTATCTTCTGCACCTTGATAAAGAGACCACTCGGTCTCGAAACGTTGGACACTACCAGGTCACCTGCCTCCTTATTCTCATTTGGGTGCTCCCGTCCACAGACATCTGCAATAGCCAGTCAAGGATACGGCTTCTGGAGGGAGGGTCAGGGCTTAGGCTGCAGGAGGGAAGGTCAGGGTTTAGGCTGTGAGAGGGACGATCAGGGTTTAGGCTGCAGGAGGGATGGTCAGGGTTTAGGCTGCGGGAGGGATGGTCAGGGTTTAGGCTGCGGGAGGGATGGTCAGGGTTTAGGCTGTGGGAGGGATGGTCAGGGTTTAGGCTGCGGGAGGAATGGTCAGGGTTTAGGCTGTGGGAGGGATGGTCAGGGTTTAGGCTGCGGGAGGGATGGTCAGGGTTTAGGCTGCGGGAGGGAATGTCAGGGTTTAGGCTGCGGGAGGGAATGTCAGGGTTTAGGCTGCGGGAGGGATGGTCAGGGTTTAGGCTGCGGGAGGGAAGGGCAGGGTTTAGGCTGCGGGAGGAAGGGTCAGGGTTTAGACTGCAGGAGGGAGGGTCAGGGTCTAGGCTGTGGAAGGGAAGTTCAGGGCTTAGGTTGCTGGCTTAAATGTTGGGGTTTTGCTGGAGGAAAGGATTAAGGTGTAGGCTGTGAGAGGAGAGGGTTAGGCTCTGGGAGGAGAGGGAGGGAGGTTAGGTTAAGGCTGGGGTGGGGGGGTTAGATTAAGCAGCACACTCAGCCTTTCCTCCTTCTATCCCCAGCAGCACAGCATGACTTATGCACAACCCCTCAGACCCCTCCCCTGTCACTGGTAATGCTTCCCTGCAGATGCCATTTAAATCACCTCCAGGCTGTAACCCCCAACGCCTACCCCCCAACACCCACCCCCGCCCGCCAGTCACCATAGCGCAGCGCGCAGGGAAGCATAGTAATAATGACAGCCGCAAAACCAGCCCCATCCTCGCCCACCTTGGTGTGACTTGTGCCTCGGGTCTCGGGAGCCTGCTGATGCGTGCAGGATGCTGCAGTCGGACGGCGCTGGCAGTGATGCGCTGTCTGTACGGAGAAGCTTGGGAGATGTAGGAGGAAGCACCTCACTTCGCAGAGCAGGAGGAGGCGGAGCTTCTCAGCTGCTCTGTATTTGGCAATACAACAACTTCAGCCGTGGGTGGTATAGCTCAGCGGGCGGGTAGCATCCTATGTCTTCCGGTCGTCAGATGCAAGAGCCAGGCCCAGAACAATGAAATACACACCGGTCTGGGGGGCATGTGGCACCGTGCCCCCCGGCCCAGCCCGCCTCTGGCTGTAACCGTGCTTACCTATGCTGTTTACATGGTATTCTGTTAATCTGCTATAAAAGAAAGACTAAAACTTCATCTTATACAGTGCATGTGATTCCTTATCACATTTGGTACCTGAACAGGGACTGCATCTCAGCTGGAATCTACATACAGCAGAGAACCTTGTATAAGACAGCTACTGTTGCTTTCACACCACAAAACCTACTTAGACCCAGTATTTAAAAGTTTCTTAAAACGGGTCAAAGCAGGTTAAACCTCTTTCACATCGCATGTAGTGCACTGAGGTCCCGCTCTGTTCACATCTAAAGAGCGGGACCCAGCGCAGTGAATATTTCATGAGTGTGTCCCCGCCCCCTGCATATGGAATGAGCTGGACCCGCTTCATGCAGTGAATATTTAATGAGTCCCGCTCATTCCATATGCAGGGGGCAGGGACCCGCTCATTAAATATTTACTGTGTTGGGTCTCACTCATTAGATATGCACAGAGCGGGGACCAGCTTGTGCTCACTGCTGGCCTAAATACTGTTTCACACACGTTCAGACTGCAAAAAAAAACGGGTCTGGTAGGACCCTGCATTTTTCACGTTTCCAAATACCTTTTTGGTGAAACGGTAAATTCACTCTGGACCTGTCAGACCACACATATTACCGTTTTGAAACGGTAAAAAAACAGCAAAATACCGGGTAATATGTGCGGTCTGAAACTGGGCTGGGAGCAGGAAAGGTTTTTATTTGGAGCATGTCCTTAGGGAACTGGTTAGCCTGTTCAACCTCCCCAGTTTGTGTCTGTAGTGAAATAACAGGGCAACTTGGAGTTGAAAGGGGGTTATGTGTAAGGCAGACAGACTTAAAGGGCCACCGTATCATTAAAATAATTGTCGTTTTGCGGTTCAGTGGCTAAGGAGGCGGTTGTCGGCTTAGACTGTTTTGTAAGTCTGGAAAATTATATTACAGCGGTTCTCAAACTGTGGGTCCCGACCTTCTCAATATGGGGTCGCGACTCCTTGTTGTGACCATCAGGCTGATGACTTATCTAACCTCAGTCAGTGATTTAAGGAGACTGAAAAATCGGTACTTGTGTATTATCAGGGCGCCCACTAAATACGGTATGTGATGCGATTTTTAATTGTACAAACACCCTGATGGGTGCATACAATGTTAAATGCCCCCAGAATGTTAAATGCCCCCCCCCCCCATTGTCAACGCAACCCCCACTATCAACGACAACCCGAAGCGTGGCAAGCACAGCGAGCCCGGTAGGGGCGGCGGTACGCGTCCTCCAACCGTTTCATACCCCCACTATCCACATCGGCGTGGAGTTGATTTTAGATAGTACCCCAAGCCCGAAGCGTGGCGAGCGGACGTGGAAAACATGTAAAGTCATCCGCCTCCTCTCTGCGATGGCCACACTATCAAAAATCCACTCCACGCCGACGTGGATAGTGGGGGTATGAAAAGGTCTGAGGACGCGGACTGCCGCGGCTCGCCATGCTTGGGGGTGGCGTTGACAATGGGGGTGCATTTAACATTGTAAGCACCCATCAGGGTGCTTGTACAATAAAAAATTGCATCGCATCCCATGCCGCTATATCGCATGCGATGTACTAAGATCAACATCGTGGGCGCCGTGATAGTACACAAGTACCGAAAAATCTGTTGAATTATCTGTTATTTTAGACTCCTCCCATCACTCTGTGCCTCCACAATGCTGCCATGTATGTGCTGTCTGCTGACTACACATGTGATGTGATGGCCTTCTGCAGTAACTAGTTGGGGTACTGTAATGATTTGTATTGTCTGATGGTGTCCCAGAGCAAAATAGTTTGAGGACCCCTGTTATATTAAGTCTCCCTAAATTTACCCTTAAAGGGGAAACGCAGGGTAATGTAGAGGAATTACTGAAAAGGTTTACTGAACTGGCTGTTGGCCAGCAGCATCTGGCAACAGCAAGCTTAGATGCAGATGTTTCATGAGGAATTGAAGGAGCTGAGAAAAGGTGGGAAGGAGCAGAATACTCCAGCTGAGAATTTCATGACTGATGGCTGGAGTGCACTGAACCTCCCAGGATTCAGCTGGCAAAAACAGCTCAGCTGGCAAGGGCCTGGTTGCAGCCAGATAAAAACATATTGTGGCGATAGTCACACTGGACCCGGCTATGTGGGTGTTAAAATGCATAGTACAGCAGTGGGTCCTTTAGGCTGACACCCAGACATTTGAGGAGCTGGCAGTGGTAATTGAGAAAATTACCTTGGGAAAATTGAGTAAAGCCAGGTCAGGATTGTGCCAGTATCAAAGCCCAGAGCTCAGGTCCCTAAGCCAAAGGCCCCGCCTCCCATGGTGTGCTTTGAATACAGCAAGCCTGGGCATGTGAGGCGGGACTGCCCAAAATAGGGAGAGCCGATGGATTGCAATGTGGGAAAAGTGACTCGGTCGATGGTAGGATGGCTAGTGTGGGTTTATCCCAAGCAGAGTCCACCCTCTTCCAGATACTGGTACAGGTGGAAGGCTGGAAAATCTGGATACTGGTAGTGAGCTTACCATTGTCGCTGCCAACATGGTTCCTCTGGGAGCTGACCAAGCCCTGCCTCCTGTCAGGGTATTGTGTATACATGAAAAAAAGGGGAGAATGTGGCGCCACTAGTGGAGGTCTTCCAAATGTACCAGGTATCTCTATCACAGACTAGATACTCCCAGTATTTTTGGGGTGTCTGCTAATTTTTAAATATTCGGTGATGGTAAGTCACCTCATAGAAATGTGTATACAGGGGATGATAAAAGTATCAGCGACCTTTGGTATCTATATATGGTATCAAAATGTCCAATAATACATATAAAAAATAGGTTAGATAAGAAAGGGCTTGATTTAAAAAGTTTTTACATTTATTAAAGATACATGGATTTCATATTCATTGTATTGTGTTATGATTTTGAGGAGTGCCTACATGTGTACTTACCCCTTACCATACAAGGCCGACCATTAAAGGTGGTGGTAGCGGTGACCTCCAGACCACCTTATCCATTAATTCTGGGCCGTGACTTCCCAATGCTACAGGAGCTGTTTACATGGCATGACACCAACAAACAGTCAGCAGGTGAGGTATTTGGAGGGCATGCTGGTTCCTGTAGTGCCACAAGGAGGATTTAGGGGTATCTCCTTATAGGCTGGCTATCAACTTAGATATATTGGTAAGTGCTGTCATCATATAGCCTTACAGTAGACAATTATATGGCCCAGATTGGGTGCTGTTATTATGCAGTGTAGGACTTCTGGTATCAGAGAAGCCTTGACGAGGCCCGGAAGCTTATAATGGGCTAGATTCTCTAAGATTCAAAAGTGATAAAATGGAGAGCGGTAAACAGCCAGCCAATCAGCTCCTACCTGCCATGTTACAGACTGTGTTTGAAAAATGTCAGTCAGGAGCTGATTGGCTGGCTGTTTATAACTCTCAATTTTATCACTTTTGAAGCTGGCCAAATATCTTTTGCAAAATATATGTAACTAAGATCCACTGGCGTAACTATAGTCCCGCAGCCCCCGCGGTGGCGGGGAGGCCCTAGGCAGGTATGGGCGCCTGGGGGGTCTGCGGGACTATAGTTACCGCCTGGTCCCGGCTCCCGACTCCTGTCCTCCCCCCTCCTTACCCCATTGCCGGCGCCGCTGCCTCTAACCCGACACGCAGATCTGTGTCGGGTGACGGGCGGTCCCCGGCTCCGGCTGCAGTGCTAATATAATAAGAGACACTCGGAAAATGGCTGCCCCCATAATGCTGTATGGGGGCAGCCATTTTCCGAGTGTCTGTTATTATATTAGCACTGCAGCCGGAGCCGGGGACCGCCCGTCACCCGACACAGATCTGCGTGTCGGGTTAGAGGCAGAAGCGCCGGCGGCAATGGGAACGGTTAAGGAGGGGGTTAATATATCGGGGGTGGGGGGCGCCCGAAATGTCCGGCGGGGGGGTGCAAAAAAAGTTGTTACGCCTCTGCTAAGATCTCTGAAATACCTTCTATAATGTTGGTTTTTCAAATCTTATTACTAATGCCCTTTTGCTGTGTGGGGGGTTAAATGCCCTCCCTTGAAGCATCTGAGGGGCATTACTAGTTTGACTGAGCATCTTTCACATTGTTTTTTTAGCAGCTGAGGTATCTCAGCGTCCAGGTGACCTAGTGCGCCGCTGTGGTCTATGCGTCCCGGCGGTGGTGTGGGCTCGCTGCAGTGCTCATCTGGGCAGGGCCAGGTCGTTGTCCATGCAGCCAGCGGCCGAGTACGTTCAGTGGTCGGGTCGATACTACCGCATCCTCAGTGTCCATGCATCTACCATCTGTATTTGTAAGGTAAACAAGGACATTCTGCAGCAAAACAATGACTGTTTATCTGGTCTCTTGACATTTCTATCCATATACGTAGATGTAACAAGATTAAAGTCCCCACCTATCACAAGTTTAATGGATTTGTTTCTTAGGGATATAATTTTTGTCAAAAACTTATTAGAAACATTAGGTACATATATACTACAAAAAAAAGCACATAGTTTGGTCAAGTCAGCTAATACAATTCTACCATCAGGGTCAGTAATTGTTTTGTTAACCACATAAGACAAAGATTTGGACGCACGTATAGCCATACCTCTCGCTTTGGAATATATGGTGCAAAGGCAACAACAGCTCTGTTTATAGAATTCACTTTCAACATTTCAGGGGGTACTGGATGTCTAGTTTAAATTTGTTCAAATAAAACAATACATTTTTCTCAATTATATTCAAGAACTGAGTCCAACAAGAGGTTTTTCCCTTTAAGCAGGAACTTACTTTTTTATGATTTTTTTGTATATTTTTTAAAATGTTATTTATATATATTTTTTACAAGTACATATAATTCTTAATGCCTCATAAGAATAAGTAACGCACACGCACAGTAAGACTCTCCACTAGCCTCCAGACTTTCAAGTGTTCCCTGAAAACTCACCTCTTCAGGCAAGCCTATCATATTTAAGTTCCACACGTATAACCCTCTAAAGCACTTATGTTTTATATAGCTCACCTTCTGGACTTGCAACTTGGTGGAACTGCTATGCTAATAGTGGTGCCTGTCTTTGTGTTTCCCTCCTATGTCCCTATAGATTGTAAGCTTGCAGCAGGGCCCTCTTACCTTCAAGTCTGTCTGTTGTTACCCAGTTTGTTTTATCACTGTCTACTATTGTAAAGCGCAACGGAATCTGCTGCGCTATATAAGAAACTGTAAATAATAAAGCGAGGACTGCTCTGCTTAGAAGATGGCCCTGGCAGAAAATAACTCTTTCCCCTGGTAGCCTGCTTAATTAAGGCCTCCAATTCAGATCCCAAAAGAACCTCTCCTTTAAACGCCAATGCCTCAAGTGACTTCTTGGAATCACTATCCGCCTCCCAGGCTTTGAGCCAGAGGGCTCTCCTAGCCATGACGAAAATGGCCGACACCTTGGATGCCATTGTGATTCCCTCCTGGCCGGCTTCACACACACATTCTGTTGCACATCTTAACTTTTTCGCCAAGGAAAAAAGTTCAGGATCAGCATCAGATGGCAGTTGATTACACAACGTGTCCGCCCACATCATCATGACCCTAGAGACCCAGGCCGATGCCATAATAAGACGCAGGGTAAACCCCACCCCTTCAAATATGGCTTTAGGCAACCCTCCAGTTTCTTGTCAACTGAATCCTTAAAGGCTGTACCTCCCTGCATAGGAAGAGCTGTGGTCTTAGAAAGAAGGGCCACAGGTGCATCCACTAAGGACACCCTTTCCCATAACTTTACATGATCCTCCGGCATGGGGTACAAAGTACAAAACCTCAGGCATAACAACCTTTTTATCTGGTGTCTTCCACACCTCCCCCAGAAGATCTTAAATGCTTTTGTTAGTAGGAAGGTGACCACAGGCTTGCTTTGTCTTTTAAACACACCTTCTTGCTGAACAGTTTCCATCTCAAATTTAAAGCCTGGCGCACAGCCAAAATTAAATCCTCCACACCTGGAGCAGAGGTATCCACAGCCTCCTGCTGTCCTGAAACAGTCTCTGCAACACATTCACCTTCCTCTTCCCCTGAATCAAGATTAAGTAGAGGTGGCTCAGATAAGGGGTCTCTGGTAGAGGTAACCGAAGGTACCCTAAGAAACTGCTCCATGAAATCACTCATTTATGCACACCCTGACCAGTGTGTTGCATAACCTGCAACAATTCAGGATCTCTCTGAGAGGGTGGAGGGGAGCTAACAGAAGGCTGAGAGGTAGAAAACAATCTAGGGGAACTGTAAAGATCATCCCGCTGTCTGTTTAGGGCCTGTACCAAATCAGCCATATATCTGCCCAGGGCAGGTTCTGACTGCTCTGCCCTCTGAACTTGAGCCCCACTGGGAACAGCATCGCATGCAGGGCACAAATCCCCCTGGTCCATCTGTTCACTGGTTAATTGGACCCCGCAAGACCTGCAGTCAATTAACATGGCAGCCTTCCCCTCCTTCACAACAGCATTATAACAAATCACAGTGCAAAATGTCAGACGCTATACAGAATAATATAACCAGTGTACTTTTCTGTTAGCTGCTGTTGTAGCTGACCCAGCTGTCACAGGAAAGGCACTGCTTAGAGCTGGGGTAGCCAACCCTAGTCCTCGAGAGATACCAACAGTGCATGTTTTGCAGGTCTCCTCACAGAATCACAAGTGAACTAATTAGCTCCATCTGTGTATCTTTTAAAATGTTTCAGTGATTAATGAGTGCAGCTGTGCAGCAGCTAGGTTGTCTGGAAAATGTGAACTGTTGGTAGCTCTCGAGGGCTAGGGTTGGCTACCACTGGTTAGAGAAATCTCACACTGTAGTTTGCTGACAGCAAAATTACTTTTCAGCTCTGCAGAATGGGAAGAAACAGCGCCAAACTACAGCCAGGAAGAGACCAAGGGTGACATTTAATAGGATGCAAAAATGTGAAATAGGCGAAATCTTACTTTTTCCCGAATTTGCATATTTAATGAGATGCAAAAATGGAAAAACCAAAGATTTTGCCGCGAAATCACATACTCTGAAAGTGCGATTTTTAGTCGCGCCAGAACTCGCATCCAGATGTTTTCCCATTGAAAAGTATACAATTCGCATATTTAATGAGATGCGAATTCGGGAAAATGTATATTGAAAAAGAGGAGGGTACCATCTGAGGAGACATATATATTACGGCATACAGCTTTATGTGTAATGAGTATTGTGGTATAATGGTAGACCATGCCCCCTTTTCACCGCACAAGAGCCTACTACAAATTGGGGGGGGGGTAAGCGAAACATCCCCTTGCTCCGGGCACTGTGGCACCTAGCTACACCACCAGGTACCTGGCTCCTTCCATGGACGATAGAGAAATGGTATTTTAGGAAAAATGTATATTGAAAAAGAGGAGGGTACCATCTGAGGAGACATATAGAAAGGGGAAGGAAAGAAAAAAAAAAGAGCTTTTGGTTACAGTAAGAAGCATCTAACACTCTAAATATAGAACAATGATTTTTTGGAATATGAATGACTGTGACTGTGTTTTGACTGTTTTGAGTAGGATGTTTCGGTACTTATGTAATATCTGGGCTCCCATTTTTCGTATGAGACTGCGTCCCCTTGCGGGGCTCGCTGCGCTCGCCACGCTTCGGGCACGGTGGCTCGCTGCGCTCGCCACACTATATAAAATCAACTCCATGCGTAATTGGATAGTAGGGGTATGAAAAAATGGGGTGCATTTAACATGGGAGCCCAGATAATACATAAGTACCGATGTTTCCTTATTTTTTTGTTTGTTTTTGTAACTTGTCAAGGTTTTGTCTATGTTCCAAAGGCAATATATTATGTAAGCGACATGTATAACATGGAAATCAAGTACATGAAACATATCAAAATGTATTAAAATTGACAAAAATAAAAATACGTAAGCAGAGGCCGTAAAAAGTGTTCCATTTCACAGTGTATATCAATAGAAAAGACTGCGTAAAGGTGTCAAAATTTCTCCAACGGTTAATTCTGTTCAAATAGATCATAGTTAAAGCATCTGTAAAAATACAGTTGGTGGGATAATAAACTGGAGAATTTCAAGAGGTGTCAAATAAAGGAATGTACTGCTTAGCGATACATATTACTTTGCAACAGAATCCTCCATATCAGCATTCTGTAAAAAATCGGATTCAGTATTGAATCCCGGCGGTCGGGATCCCGGTGTTCAGAATCCTGATGCCGGAATCCCGACAGCCGAAATGCCGACAAGGGGGGGACGTGGATCGCCCCCCCCCCCTGCGGGCCCGGTGCGCTCGCCACGCAGCGGGCCCGGTGCCTCGCTACGCTCTGCACACTAATTTATTCTCCCTCCAGGGGTGTCGTGGACACCCCAGGAGGGAGAATGTGTCGGCATTTCGGCGGTCGGGATTCCGACCGCCGGGATTTTAACTGCATCCCAAAAAATCAGCAGCTGTAGAAAAGCCTCTGATAGAGTTACCACTTAAGAGGCGTATTCTTGCAGGAAACAATAAGGCAAATTTGCAGTTCTTTTTTGCCAAAGCAGAGCAAATAGGAGCAAATACTTTGCTAGCATGGGGAACTTCAGGGGAGTAATCTTGGAATAAATATATACAGACGCACACCTAGAAGAATCGGATGTTTTTATCTGTGATATCTAAAACTTTTATTGAATTGTTTAGAAACTTTCCTATCTAGAACGATTAGTGACACAAGAAGAGTTGCATGGGTGAAAACTAAGGAATTAAAAAAGTAGACTAACAACAAATCGACAAATAAGTAGTACTCAAGAATGGAAGAAGGTGCGCAGTGTTAAAATCACTGGCGAGGTAAGTGTCACTAATACCCCTTTTACACCAAAAATCCCGGATCCAACCCGGCATTTGGAACATGATCCAAGCCGGGTAAGATCCGGGATTTACCCCGTTTACACTGCAGTGTCTACCCGCAGTGTAGATGGAGGTGGCGCTTGGATATGACATCATCTCCAAGCGCTGGGACCGCACCAAGGTAAGCTTGGTGCCGTCCTAGCCCCCGTGCACCCCCCCAGCCGTCGTCCAAGAGGTGAATGGATGCCGCACACAGGCATCCATTCACCCCCTCCGCTGCTGTCTGCAGAGTATAGCAGACAGCAGTGGAGGCTGTGTGTGCCCCACCGTTCAACCTGCGGATGCTGCGGTCTGCAGTTTGGTCGTCCCCCATACATGTAAACAGCAGCTGGGTCGGATAACCTGGCGTACCAGTTTACACCGCCCTCTACCCAAGTCCTAGCCGTGTTCTACCCAGGTCAGGACTTGGGTAGAAGTCCCATGTAAAGGGACAAGGCATGACCCATTTACACTGCTGCTGACCCGCCGATGACCCGGGTTTTTGCGGCGGTGTAAAAGGGGTATAATATAGGGGTATTATATAGATGTGTTAGAAGAATATTTCTAATTTTTATTTCTAGGTCTGCTAATGTGTCATATAATAATAGGGTGATGTAACACTAATATTAACCCCTTCCCGACACATGACGTATATATACGTCATGTGTCGGTTGCGGGGGAATCAAGCCAGCTCACGGAGTGAGCTGGCTTGAAAGAGAGCAGGTAATGGCTGTATATTACAGCCAGGTACCTGCTCTCACGGCCACGAGCGGCGAGTTCGCCGATCGTGGCCGTTTAACCCTTTAAGCACCGCGGGCAAAGCGCCCGCAGTGCTTAAATAGCTGATCGGAGGGGGGGCGCCCCCCTCCGGCGCCGAACGGGGCCCCCCGCGGCGAGATCGGAGGGTGCCGATCGGTTGCCATGGCAGCCAGGGGTCTAATGTAGACCCCTGTGCTGGCCGTGTCAGCATTCCTATTACATCCTGCCTGAGGCAGGATGTAATAGGAAGTGCTGAAAATCACTATGTTCAGCCATAGAGCTCTATGGCTGAACCTAGTACAGGCGATCGCGCCCCCTAGTGGTCAAGTACACTAGGGGGCCTTGTAGTAAAAGTAAAAAAAAAAAAAATATAAGTTTAAAAATAAAAAAAAAATAAAAAAATATTAAAAGTTCAAATCACCCCCCTTTCCCCATTTCACAAATAAAAATAAATAAAAAATAAAAAAAATAAACATATTTGGTATCGCCGCGTTCCTAAAAGTCCGATCTATTAAAATATAACATTAGTTATCCCGCACGGTTAAAGGCGTAAACGGAAAATAATTCCCAACGCCAAAACTACGTTTTTTGGTCGCATCGCCTACCCAAAAAAAAATAACTAAAAGAGATCAGAAAGTCGCCCATATCCCATAATGGTATTAATTAAAAAGTACACTTCAGCCCGCAAAAAATGAGCCCTCACCCAGGTCCGTAGGTGGAAAAATAAAAAAGTTATAAGCCGCAGAACATGGCGACGCGACGCAAATTAGAAAAACCGTAAAAGTTTCTATTTTTTTTTTTAGTGGTAAAACATAACGAAAACTATATAAGTTTGGTATCACCGGAATCGTAACGACCCATAGAATAAAGATAACCCATCATTTTAAACGAACTATGAACTCCAAAAAAAACGTAACCAGCGCAAAATTGTGGAATTGCGTTTTTTTTCTTTTTTACCCCACATTGAATTATTTCCTGATTCCCCAGAATATTATACGGTATAGTAAATGGTACCATTAAAAAGTACAACTTGTCCCGCAAAAAAAAAGCCCTCATGTGTCTATATAGCCGAAAAATTTAAAAAAGTTACGCTTATTTGAACGCGAGGAGAAAAAAAAAAAAAATTAACAAAAAAGGCCTCGTCGGGAAGGGGTTAATATAAAGAAAGTGTATTATGGAGAACAAATAGTATACCATAAGGAAATAGGATAAGGAGCACAGCCCCACAGTTTAATCATATAGTACATCTGTACAGATATACAGTATATTAGAAGTAGAGATTAAACTGCAACATATGATTAAAATATGTTTTGCCTGTCAAGACCTACAACCAACCTCTCTGTAAATAATATTTAACCCCAAATATACCAAGACCTGGGAGATTTTGAAATATAACTGGGAGAGATATTATTATTGCAGCAGAGAGCAACTTACACTGTATTCACTGTCACAATACAATAAATACACTGTCTAACCCTACCGGGGTGGACACAATTCCTCAAGCAGGGGAGACATTAAGAAACAAATTGCCTAATACAAGGTATCCCCCATTGGGAAAGAAACTGGGTGATAAGAATAAAAAAATGTTATATGTGAATTACATCTGTGGCAAAAATCTAAAATAGAAAAAAATGTATTGCAATCTGCATTAGAAGACGGTATCATCACGAGTGCTGTTTATAATTAATTATTAACTGAGCATCCAGTAGTACCCGTATTTTATATGATCCCTACTAAAATACATAAAGATATCAAAGCTTCTCCAGGCCAACTAATTATCTTGGCCAGCGATTTCCTTAGTGAATCAGTGGCCATCTATTTGGGTGCGTAAACTCAACCATGCATCCAAAATACCTTTACCCAGTTGAAAGATACGATCATACTTCTGAAAAAACATGTGGTCAATTGAGGTAGTACCTGAGAATACAGTTATGGTTACCATTGATGTGACAAGTTTATATACTTGTATTCCGCATAATAAAGGCCTTGCAGCAATCAAGCGGTTGATAAAGGTAATGAGACATATCAAGGTCGATTTATTACTTTTTTCCTTGCATTATTGGAATTTACACTGAAACATAATTATTTACTATACCAGCAGTTCTCAAACTGTGGGTCCCGACTTTCTCAGCATGGGTTCGTGACTCCATGTTGCTGACAATCAGGCTGATGACTTTTCTAATCTCAGTCAGTGATTCAAGGAGTCTGAAAAATCAGTTGAATTGTCTTATTTTAGACTCCTCACATAATTTTGTGCCTCCACAATGCTGCCATGTACGTGCTGTCTGCTGACTACACATGTGATGTGATGACCTTCTGCAGTAACTTGCTGGGGTCCTGTCATTATTGTTATGTCTGATGGGGTCCCAGAGCAAAATAGTTTGAGGACCCCTGTCCTATACTATGAGCAACTCTTCAGGTAAACCACAGGGTGTGCCACGTCATCTGCGGTAGCACCCACATTCGCTAATGCATTCATGTGGGAAGTCGAACACGATCTGTTCTTTACAAGCCAGCACATATCACCCCATGTATTACCGACTTAGTTAACACACGACTTGATTGACACACACAATGAGTCGACGAGCACCATCAAACTCACATATGTGTAAAGTTATTCAGAATTTAACTATTTAGATATAACGATCTGATTACAATCTGGACATATATCAACAAGCCTGTTCACGAAACTCACAGATAGGAATACCCGGTTATGGTATGAAAGCTTTCATCCTACCCAATGGTAAAAGGGCTCCCATACGCACAATTTTTGCATGTGTGTAGGATCACCAGCAATATTAAAGACACCCATACACAACTTGAATTAACGACAGAAAAATTTGTACAAAAGCTAAAGATAAAGCACTGTCAAAAATGTGCAAGTATGTTTTATTTGCAGATCCCAAGGTAAAGAAAGAGACTAGTTTTTCATAGGTTAATCTTTGTAATGATAGGAGCTAGAGTACCAGCAATTAGACCAAACAGTTATGGCCGAATATTTCCACAAATCCCGATTTAAAATAATTGCAAGATTACATCCGCGGCATTAAAGACCTAGTCATAAAAACTGATATTACTACATTTAAACAAGTCCCTCAAAAAAACTTTCTGAGTAGGAAAAAAAGGATGCTTCTACTGTCTTGGATGCACGACGTGCAATTACATGGCCATTGGTGATAGTATTACTCATCCATATACAGGCAAACGCTTTAACTTCAATTGGGCATTTACATGCAGCTCTAAGTTTGTAGTTAATGTAATCATGTGCCCATGCGGCCTATATTATATTTATTTATTTACGGTTTCTTATATAGGTAAGACCGAGTGGTGGCCTGGCATTTTGCAATATTAAGACACAGCATGGCCACCTTAAACCATAAGGTGATCGGCCATGTCCCACTGTCCAGAAGAGGTGAAAATCCTTCAAAGAAGTTTTTGCAGATGGAGTCTCGGTGGATACAAAAATTAGACACCTTACGCCCAAGAGGGCTTAATGAATCCTTGGGACTTATCAATTTTATATAGTTCATTTTGTATAATAAATTTTATATCATTACTATGTATTAAGCAACATAAAAGTTTTTGTTACAAAAAAAAAATCTTGTATATACATTGTGAGATGATTTTAATGATATCTACAGTTATGTGCTGTGTAGATTGTGAAGTGTGATACAGTGTATCACATTTCACAATCTACACCGCTCACAACTGTAGAAACACAACACTATTTGCTTAGTTACTATTTGCTTAGTTGCTTGCTCATTGAGAGGGAAGCTTTCATACTAAAGTGAAGCTTGATTACTTAAGTGAGTTGGAAACTGAAGCAGGTGAGTTAGAATACTGAAAAAGGTGAGTTTGAACACAGTCTAAATTTTCATATTCTGTTTTATTGTAATATATTCATCTTCTTTCTATCCTATTGTAACCTGTTGCTCAATTTTGACATTTAATTCATTGTATCTATATTTTTCCAACATTGTATTTCATTTTACTCATTCACTATTATTTTCTCTTATCTTTGCCACACATTTATTGCACCCTGTTTCCCTCTTCACGCCTGCTCACATTTGCCTCACTTCTGACCTTCTCTGTTCCCTTCATCCTCTCACTTGTTGTTGTTTCATACTTAATTGGATTACTCAATCAACCTGATTTTACCCACTGGTCTCCTCTCTGACAGTAGTTCCTTGCCTGTTACCTTTTCTCTCACTCTGTTTTCTACCAAATCTACTACTGACGCTGTCTGTCCTCCCAAATCCCTCTGTCTGCTTTCACTAACCTACCCTCTCACCTTCGGTCCCTCATGGCTGTTAATCTCTCAACTTCACTTTCTCCAACTGCTCTTTCCCCCTCCCATCCCATACCTATCCTGACCACTCGCCCCCGCACCCCCACCCTCCCAATGACCCCCCCTCGCTTCTGCAATCCCAAAAACCTTATCCACATAAATACACAACCCACCCCCCCTCTTTCCTGTGCACTATGGAACGCCAGATCCATCTGCAACAAACTCCCTGCCATCCATGACCTATTCATCTCTAGAGCATTCCACCTCCTTGCTATCACCGAGACCTGGCTCTCCACCTCTGATTCTGTCTCTCCAGCTGCTCTCTCCCACGGTGGCCTCTCTTTCTCTCACACTCCCAGGCCTGACGGTCGCCAAGATGGCGGTGTGGGTTTTCTCCTCTCAGCCTCATGCACCCACAGTGTCATTCACCCCTAACCCTCTCTCCTTTTCTCCTCCTTTGAGTCTCACTCTATCCGTCTATACTACCCCTACCACCTCCGTGTCGCTGCAATCTACCGCCCCCCTGGCCCTATCTCCCAATTTCTTGACAACTTCGCCGCCTGGCTTCCACACTTCCTCTCCTCCGACCTGCCATCTGTCATTCTTGGTGACTTTAACATCCCCTTGGATAACCCCGCTGATCCTGGCACCTCCAAACTCCTCTCTCTCTGCTCCTCTCTTGGCCTATCTCAGTGGACTACCTCTCCCACCCACATCCAAGGACACTCCCTCGATCTCGTCTTCTCTCGCTCTTGTTCCCTTACTGACTACACTATCTCAGCTTTTCCTCTTTCTGACCATCACCTCATCTCCTTCTCCCTCACTGCTTCCCCCTCTCCCACCCCCCCTCCCAAGCGCATTGTCTCACGGCATAACGTCAACACACTTGATCTTGCTGCCTTCTCAAACACGCTGTGTCCTCTTCTCGCCCCAATCGCCCTCATGTCCTGCCCGAACCTCGCTGCCTCCCTCTATAATGACACCCTATCTTCGGCATTGGACTCTGCCTGCCCTCCCTCCTCTATCCCCCTTCGATGCTCCAACCCCCAACCGTGGCACTCACCTATCACCCGATTCCTTAAAAAGTGCTCTCGCACTGCTGAGCGCTTCTGGAAGAAATCACGCTCCCTTGCGGATTATCTCCATTTCAAATTCATTCTTTCCTCCTTCAGCTCTGCCCTTGCTCTGGCCAAGGAATCCTACTTTAAGTCCCTCATCCTTTCCCAATCATCCAATCCCCGCAGGCTCTTCGCCACCTTCAACTCCTTGCTCTCCCCCCCTCCTCCAGCTCTTCCGTCCTCCATCGTAGCCGCTGATTTTGCTACCTACTTTTCAACCAAAATCTCCTCTCTCAGGACTGCCATCACTGCTGCCATGACCTCACCCTCTCCCTCCTCCCCTCCTACATCTCCACTCCCCTCCTTCCAACCCCTGTCCTCATTTTACCCCACCACTGCTGCTGAAGTCCACTCTATCCTTCAATCCGCTTCTCCCTCCACCTGCCCGCTCGATCCTATCCCCTCCAATATTATCCGTCGTCTCAGTCCATCAGTCTGCTCTCACCTGGCTCACCTCTTTAATCTTTCCCTATCCTCTGGGATCTTCCCTTCCTCCTTCAAACACGCTCTTGTCTCCCCAATTCTCAAAAAAACAAATCTGGACCCCAACTCTCCATCCAACTACAGGCCCATCTCCCTCCTCCCTTTTGCCTCCAAACTCCTAGAACGTCTGACCTATAATCGTCTCCTAAGCCACCTTACTGCTTACTCCATTCTAGACCCCCTCCAATCCGGGTTCCGCCCTTTACATTCCACTGAAACTGCCCTGACCAAAGTCACTAACGATCTACTATCGGCTAAATCCAAAGGCCTCTTCTCTATCCTCATCCAGCTTGATCTGTCGGCTGCCTTTGACACTGTTGACCACCCTCTCCTGCTCAACACCCTCCGCTCCTTTGGCATCACTGGCACGGTCTTCTCCTGGTTCACCTCATACCTCTCCGATCGCTCCTTCTCCGTCTCCACTCCGAGCTCCTCCTCTCCTATTACCCCCCAGCCAGTCGGTGTTCCCCAAGGGTCAGTCCTTGGCCCTCTCCTCTTCTCCCTCTACACCACCTCTCTGGGCACCCTCATCAGCTCCTATGGTTTTCATTACCACCTTTATGCTGATGATACCCTAATCTATCTCTCCTCCCCCGACTTATCCCCATCACTCCTGTCCAAGGTCTCCGAATGCCTCACGGCCATCTCAGCCTGGATGATCCAACGCTTCCTGAAACTAAACATGGCTAAAACTGAACTTCTAATCTTCCATCCCCCGAACATCCCCTCTTCTCCCACTATCTCCATCAGCATTGGTGAAACCGAGATCACGTCCACCGACCAAACGCGCTGCCTCGGTGTCATCATTGACTCCTCCCTCTCTTTCACCCCCCACATTCGTGCTCTCTCACAGTCTTGCCGCTTTCACCTACGCAACATATCACGCATCAGACCATTCCTCTCCACTGACGCGACCAAAATTCTCATTCACTCTCTTGTCATCTCCCGCCTTGACTACTGCAACATCCTTCTCTCTGGGCTACCTCTCACCCGCCTCGCACCTCTCCAATCCATTCTTAACGCTGCTGCTAGGCTCATCTTCCTCTCCCGCCGCTCTACCTCCGCCTCCCCCCTCTGTTTATCTCTTCACTGGCTCCCCCATTCCTTTCCGAGTTCTCTTTAAACTCCTCACCACCACCTACAAGGCTCTCTCCTCCTCCACAGCTCCCTACCTCTCTTCACTGATCTCTATCCACACTCCCTCCCGTCCTCTTCGCTCCATCGCTGACTGCCAACTGACCTCTCACCTAATCACCTCCTCCCACTCCCGTGTCCAAGATTTCTCTCGCGCTGCCCCCCTGCACTGGAACAACCTCCCGCCACCCATCAGGCTATCTGATTCCCTTACCTCCTTCAAGCGCTCCCTCAAAACCCACTTTTTTCGACTAGCCTAACCCTCCTCCTAACCTCTTTTGATCCTCCTATCCTGCCTCCATTCCTACTTATCCTATTGTATTTCGTTCGTCCACCCACCTATATTGTTAACTCTTATGAGCAGGGCCCTCCTTCCTCACCCTACCTCATTACCTCACCTGTGCTCCTGTCCTGTTCTTCCCTTCCTCTACTTCATCTTCAGTCTCCTTGACAATTTTGACACCTACTTCTGAACTGATGCTGATTTTAGTTCTACCAGCTATACCCCTATTTATACTGTATCTTTCAACACACCCTGTACGTTACCTTGTAATGTTTTTTTTTTTTTGTTTGCTATGTACGGCGCTGCGGACACTTTGCGGCGCCTTATAAATAAACGTACTACTACTACTAGTTATAGCAATGTTATATTTATTAACTAGTAAATCTAGTGTGCAGTGCAACATGCTACTAATTGTAATTTATACTTTCTATTCCACATTTGTATGGAGTATTCTGCTCCTCTTTATTAATACATGGTTTTGTTATGACATCATTTGTTTTGCACCTTGGTAGTAACAGTCACCAGAGTAATGGTCCGTTATGGTTACAGCATTGCCTGGGCAATGAGTCTGTCTCTTGAATATAATTTCCACCGGACACGGGCGTTATCAACAGAGAACGGGTACGCAACCAGGATGGATACTCATTGTAAGTAGTTACATTTATTCACTGTTTTTGTAATATGATGAAGGGGATACATTTTATTTATTTATTAACAGCATCTTATATACAGTAGCACAGCATATTCTGTTGCACTTCAACATGATCAACTGCACAGTTTCACTCATTAAAAGCTATGTGCAGTCTGAGCGCCACCTCATAATATCGCTGTATTGGATGGACACTTGCCTTTTGGATGAAGCATACTACCTAAAATGAGGACCAGAGAATATCTGAATGTAACAGTTTTCCCTTAAGGGATGGATATAAAATAACTATTTATCAAATACAGTGTATCTACTAATTATCTTTATGGGCACAGTGCAAAGATAGAATATTAAATCCTTCCTAGACAGTGAACAGGAATTTAACAAACCCCAGAGCTAATACCAGTTATTTGAATCACATTTTGCAATGTCTAGTGAATCATAACTAGGTGGACAACCTGTAAATATAAATTCGATTCTCCCAACATACCTCTATATAATACCCCAATATTAGTGACACTTAGCTGGTACCTTGCCAGTGATTTTAAACACTGCGCACCTTCTTCCATTCTTTCTTTAGCACTACTTGTTTTGTTTTTTTAACCTCTTAATTTTCACACACGAAACACCTCGTGACCCTAATCATTCTAGATAGGAAACAATTAAGGGATTTTTTAAACAAATAAAAGCAAAGTTTTAGCTAACAGATAAAAAAAATCAATCAGATTCTTCTAGGTGTGCGTCCTCTCAATACAACCACCTTTTCATGTTAATGAATTTCTATACTGCGGATTATACAGCCCAAATTTAAAAGGAAAAAGATAGTTGTGTGCAGACTCAAAGGGTGAGATTTAATAGGAAGAGAGATTCAGAAAGTGAGAGATTTTGTGAGAAATCTCCAGTTTTTTTAAAGCGGCAATCATTTACACTGCAAAATCAGTTTTTATTTTTACATGCGAATTGCCTACCCCACTGCGACCCTGCACCCACAGTCCCCGGGCATTTTGTGCTGCCCGCCCCCTTCACATAGGTGTGTGTCATCGGTGCTTCACCGCTGACACACCTATGGATCGGACCAACACATCATGGGTGCTTTTCCGATGTGCAGCTGATGAGCCAGATTAAATCTGCAGCAAGCTCAGTCTGTAGGGTCTGACCAAATCCGATTTGGACCGATTTCTTGGCCTGACCAGTCACAATCGTCAAAATCAGCCCAAATCGGATAAATGTATGGGCACAAAGTACTGCCATTAGAAGTGGTCCATTTATTTAAGGTGCTCTAAATTCCTTGTTTTGTTGATCTGTATACCAACTGTTCAAAAAGCTTGCAGCTAAAAGAGGTGACTAACCCAAGGATATAAATAAACAGTATTGTGCCGTTATGGCGCCCTCCCCCATGGAAGCTCATTTATTATTATAGCACTAATGTGTTTCATAGGCTGTCTTTAAATGTCTTCTCGCTCCCGATGTCATGTCTAAAGAGATAGAAGTTTGTGAAAACATATGCAATATTTTTTTTTTCATGCAATTTAGGTTTTGATGGTGCTCACGCGAGCGACGCATAGTAAAACCCAACCAAAATAGGCATGCTGAGAAAATTCCTGTTTGTGACTCAAATGGGTGACTTTTTGCAGACTTTGTCTCACCTCCCCAGGGGAGTACAAGCATAAATGCTGACACTGTCAGTGCCTGAACAGAGCTACATTTCAATAGCTGTGTTGGACACCCTCTAGTGGCTACTGGCTGTGCAAACATTTGAATACAGCCATGTGTGTGAAAAATGGGAAAAAAAAAAAAAAATAATAGACCAACATGTATTACACAAAATCTTTAATTTAAAACTGAAGTTCTATAAAAGTAATGCAATTTTATTAAGATAAAAAAAAAAAAAAATGATATCTGTTATTGGGGCCAACCTTATTGTATATATTAATAAAAAAAAACTTGCATTTTAGTAGTTGGTGCTTTCAGGAATAACCTTTGTAACCAAATAAAAAATGGAGTGGCAGAAAAAAAAAACAAAAAAAACACACCATGCTCATATATGGTGGTATCGGTCACTGCTTTAGTACTCAAATTTGTAATATATTTGTCAAAAGTTTGTTGACACCTTATCACCCACGCTATTGGGCTTTTTTGGGAAAGAATGTGGAACAAAATGCCTATCGATCAGGTCGTGCCATGCCTGGCCGAGCCTGAAGCATCATGGGACGGGAAGGTGGGCGCATCATTGGTGGTCCAGGCATCATCTGCATGTGAGCTCCCATAGGTGGTCTCATACCAGGACCTACGAAGGAAAAACAAAAACATGTATATATGTTAATCAAATGCATAGGTAAGAATTCTAAAACATTAAATAAAAAAATGTATTTTGTTACTGTATAATTACATCATAAGCAGCAATTACAGTATACTGCAGTACATGATTTATAAGTATTGGGGGTATTTATCAAAGCTTGGATTCATTGTGAACCGATGAAGTACCTACCAATCAGCATTTTTAAAATGGAGTCTGTAAAATGTAAGTCAAAGGCTGATTGGCTAGTTCTTTCTATCTCTCTGAACTTACTATACAAGTGAAACATTTACCTAATCTTCAATTAATGAAATATATATATATATATATCCTGTTATGATACTATACTCATAAAAAGTATGTTAACTGTACAAGTAACTAAAAACTCATCACAGTTGGTGTTTATGACTGATTAAAGTTGTAGCCAGCTATTCCTGCTACATATCCTCCTATACAATAAACATTGGTTCTACATTTAGCTGGACTAGAAGTTTCATAACATTTTATTTTATTCTATTTTTAGCAATTTTTTTTAACTAAAATTGGCAGATTTCATAAAAAAAATAAAATAAAAATTAAAAGTAACACAAACCCTCACACTGGTACATGTTTAAGAGAACATTGGAAGAAACGTCAAGCAGTGGGGCACGGGACAATATCTGGTTGGATGCACCTGCATGTGTTGAAAAGGGTAAAGAGTTCAAAAGTGGTTCAATTCAGCCCAATAGCCACAGTGTACCCTTTAAAATGGCACATTGCAGCCATCAATATTGCTAGTTTTGGCTTGTACTCTTAACAAAAGTGTACTGCCTACAGCATTTGAACTACACATCCCAACATGCCCTGCAACAGTTTCAGCATGGCCAAATAGAAAAACTTGTAGGACATGCTGGGATGTGTAGTTAAACAGAAGCTGGAGGGCCAAAGGTTCCCAATCCCTGGCATACAGTTAATGACTGGCATGTGTCGTGTTAAGCATGGCACGATGCCTTGAATTCACACCTAAGAAAGAAAGATATGGTAAACAAACTTGCTAAGTGATTTGGGCAGACATTAACCCCAATATATTAAACACATCAACTTCTTATTACTTCTTCAAAACAGAACACTTTCAAGACAAGGCTCGGACAACCGGTGGCTCTACAGCTTTTTTACAACTACAAGTCTCAGCATAACCTATCACTGATCAGCTGATAAAGCTACTAGGACTTGTAGGCAATAAAAGTACACACTTCAACATAGTGAGTCAAAATTATATACACATATAATATATATATGCTTTCATTGTTTAGGGCAGTACTACAACAGGTGAATGCACTGTTGCTTTAGCAGTCATTATGTAAAAATGATCAGCTCACCATGTCCTACTGGCATCATCCCAGGGGGTGGTCCCATCATTTGCATCATAGGGGGGCCACCCATTGGAGGTGCAGGCATCATACCAGGACGTGGGGGGCCACCTACAAAACAAGATAAACATATTTCTAGGCTCACAAAACACAATACTAGCTTCCATAGACTGGAAAAAGTATACCTACCTAGGCTGGGTGGTGGTGGGATCATGGCACTTCCAGCTGGCGGAGCTGCAAATGGTGTTGGTGGGATCTTTCCTTGCTGAAAGGCAGCAGCTGAAAAACCATAGATTGCATTACTAAAGATCTGAGTGAGCATTCAAGATATAATTTTGTTAGATATGAATGGATAAGGATATACAATGACCCCAGGTGCGCCACAAACAAGCAGCTACTCTATACCCCCTGTTAGCGGGAGACAAAAAGGTATGGACAAGCAGAATATATAGAGAGCGCGCTAAAGTATTCCACCACCTGATATATTTAAAAAACTGGTTAAAAACCTAACACAATGTATACAATTTATTGTGAATTACACAAATCTTATTAAAAATCTTCACTTAAAATTCCATGATTGTCTTTATGAAATTTATTTCAAGATGATGCAACAATCCAACGTGTTTCATCTTTAAAAATACTTCATCAGGGTTTTTTTTACTAAACAAAAATAAATGATTCGAACAATGTGGTCAGTACCACTCTTTTCAGAGGTGTCACAATAATGGGTTAAAAAGTTCCATTGAACAAAATATCGGACCACTGCCTTATGGAGAGTATATCATTCTGTAGTCCAACAGCAAACAATTTGGATTGAAAAAAAGGCCCAGATGTGTGTAACTTGTCATATAGACATTTGAGTTGGGCAAAACTTTTCCCAATAAAAAAGTGGTAGGTAGGGTCGACACCCTAAAAACATCAAGGCCTAAAACAATGTGTCAGTTAGGAAATCTTCCAGCAGACAGTCAAATGAATGGATAAAAGTTTGCAAAACAGAGACTGCCATTTACAAAGAACCAAATTGTAAACACAAATTGAAGTTGCTGCAATTTAAACATATTCTCTCTATATTAAGCTCATAGCTAAGTACTTTTGTTTAACTCTCAGGGCCAGATGTATCAAGCTTCAAAAAGTGATAAAATGAAGGGTGATAAACAACCAGTCAATCAGCTCCTAACTTAGGGCCTTATTCTAGTTCTCTGACAAAATCCTTCTTAGATGGACAAAACCATGTGCACTGCAGGTGGGGCAGATGTAAAATGTGAGTTAGATTTTGGTGGGGTTTTACTACAAAGTGATATCTATATTGCAGTATAAAAATAAAGCAGTCAGTATTTACCCTGCCCAGAAACAAAATAACTCACCCAAATCTAATTGTATCTGCACATTTTATATCTGCCCCCCCCCCCCCCACTTCCCTGCAGTGCACATGGTTTTGTCCATCTAAGAAGGATTTTGTCAGAAAGAGTGAACTAGAATAAGGCCCTTAGTGTTCATTCTAGCACCGGCTATCTTTGAAAACCTATGCAGTTCCTGTTCCCTACCTGGGGTGTCACTGTCTGCTGCGCTGTTTCTAGCAAAGGTCTGGTATGCATATCAGTGCTGATATACAGACCACACTGTGCTAGAAGCACAACAGCAGACAGTGCACGAGATCTGCGTCTCTCTTCTGCACGGATCACTAGCTCCCAATCACTATTACAGGACTTTCATCGGGCAGCTCCCATCCTATGGAATGCCCTTCCACGCACAATAAGACTCTCCACTAGCCTCCAAACTTTCAAGTGTTCCCTGAAAACTCACCTCTTCAGGCAAGCCTATCATATTTAAGTTCTACAAGCATAACCCTCTGAGGCACTTATTATATAGATTCCCTATCTTGACTTGTAACTTGGTGGGACTGATATGTGATTACTGGTGCCTGTCCTTGCGTTTCCCTCCTATATCCCTATAGATTGTAAGCTTGCAGCAGGGTCCTCCTACCTCCAAGTCTGTCTGTTGTTACCCAGTTTGTTTTATCACTGTCTACTATTGTAAAGCACAATGGAATCTGCTGCGCTATATAAAAAAATTGTAAATAAATATATATACATACCCCAAGCAGGGAAGAGGAACTGCATGGGTTTTCAAAGATAGTGGGTGCTAGAATGAACACTATAACTGTCATGTCACAGACTGGGTTTGAAAAGTGACAGATTGGAGCAGATTGTCACTTTGATTGAAGCATGATACATCTGGCCCTCAATGAGGACTGTAAAATTAGTACGTTTTACAGAGAGGTCTTACAGTGTTCTTCACAGCACAAGCATCCAAGCAATATGCAATTACAGACAAATCAGAGTTGTACACAACTTAGATTTATATGTGTGCAAAGATGTACATTCACCACCTGGCCATACACAAAAGGGCTGCTTTCAGCTGAAAATCACCCATTGTGTATGGGCCTTTACAGTTAAACAGGTACGCATCTGACCTGGACAGCAATGTCATATTCCTAGAGGGCCACCGGCCAAACCTAGAAGACCTAAAAAAAAAAACATGTACATGCACATAGATGCCATCTAAATGTAGACAATTCCTTGGTAACAGTATATGTTAAGTCACTTTCTGTATAGCCAACTGAAAGCACCCAAGACTGGACTAAAATTTGCCAATCTGGCACTAATTGGGGCCTAGAATGGTGAGATCCGGGTGATGTTGCCCGGTTTACACACCGTAGCAATGACACTTCACTAGGTATTAGATTGCCCTATAGACTTTAACTGATGACACCTTCAGAGGGCAGTATTCAATGAAAAAGTTCTCCGTGCATGGAGAGCGTTTTATTTCGCTCTCCATGCACTCTCCGTGTTCCGGAGGGCTCGCTGCCACTCCTGCTCCCTCTATTCAATGTGGTTAAGACTCTCCGCTACTCGGAGAGTCTTAACCCCTGCAGGGAGCTTTCAGGGAGCCGGAAGCAGCCAGAGAGATTAAAGTCTCCCTGGCTGCTCCAGAGGAATGTGGAGAGGAGGGGGGCTCTCCGGGACCCAGGCAGCACAGGCTGCCCCCCCCCTATAGCCAGCGGGGGACCCAGTATTCACTGCACCCGTTCGTGCATACTATCGATCGGGTGCAGTGAATATATGAATATGTAATGAGCGGCTCGAGCGCTCCGGCCCCCTGCTGGCTGCACTGTGTAAAAAAAAAAAAAAAATATATATATATATTTTTTTAAATTAAATATATATTCATGTGGTATAATAAGCACATGAATAAAAATAACATGCCCCTTCACAGAAAAAAAAAAAAACTGATTTTTTGACACCAAAATTTAAGAAAAAAACCTTTTAGTTTAAAAGTTCACATTCCAGCTCTCCATCAAAAGATGGAGAATTGCTACACGGAGAGACACGGAGAACATCACTTAGAAAGACGGAGAGAATTTCACATTGAATAGGGTTGCTCGCTTTTGGAGAGCAAAATGCTCCGTCCAAGGCGAACAAAGCACAAGTTCTCCACAAAACACGGAGAACTTTTCTCATTGAATACTGCCCAGAGAATGAGAAATTCAGCTAGGTTGTTCACATTCATGCAGTGACAGCAATCACCGCAGATCTTCCAAAACATAAGTCAGCACTGCTCTTCCCATCAGCAATATCCCAGCACTGTTATACTTCCAGACCTTCCCAAGAGCACTACACAGGCCAGCTCCACTCCTGTCTGCTACTCACCTCAGCATCCAGAAAGGCCCTACTTTAGCTTTCTGACCTCTGCATACATTGGCCAAGTTACCACCAACAGCTACTCCAGATTTACCAAAGCCCCAAAGCAGCTTGTGGTAAGGGGAGGGTTTAGTGGGGAGGAGTAGTAAATAGAAGAGAAGATGGTGCATGTTTCCCCAATGCTGGCTAATGTGTTTAGTTTGTTTGTGTTCAGCAACTGCTTCTTTTAGTAAGTAGGCATCAGCAGGTGTCTTGACAAGGTACCACACACAAAGTGTCCTATACATTTGGGACTTCATTCTGGTCCACCCACAATGCTGCGAAATTAGCAGTGTTGCGTATGGACCAAACGCCGCCGGCCAGTCTGGGTCACGCAAAGAAGTTATCTCCATAATTTGTTTGCAATACCACCACAAAGCTATGAATGTAACCAATACAACGCAGTGACTTCTAATACTACCACTTTACAGGCATTCGACTGCAGGGTATTAGTTCACTGGGTAGACAATGTCTAATGCTGTGTACACACAGGGGCGATAGGGGCTGAAATCGCTGGAAATATGGTCGCTGGCGACCATATTGCCGGTTATTGGGAGTGTGCCCCGGCGATAAAATCGCCGGGTGCGCGCTCCCGTTTTCAGCCCCTTTCTAATCGTTGGTCGCAGGAGCTTGCTCCTGCGACCAGCTAATTACCTCTGCGGCACCGCCAGCAGAGGTTCCTTTTCATCAGCGACCATCTCTGGTCGCTGATGAAAAGGAGACACTGGGCAATATATTGCTGAGCAATATATCTCCCCCCGTGTGTACGGGGCTTAAGTCGACCCACACCTTTAAATGTTCATAAAACCAAAGGTTGACATATGGGGGGGGGGGGTTCACTAAATCTTGCAGGACCACAAACACAGTGCTAGCACATGTACACCTCAAAACTACATTACCACGTCAGCCATGAAAACTACCCTGGTAACACTACAAAAACCTGCTTTGGACTGTTGTGTATGCAGGTGAACCCTTTAGTTTACATTAAATTTAACAAAAAACCCACAGACACAATTACTTACTTGTTTTGTCAATTAGACTCTGGGCTTGCTCTTCCATCCATTTCTGATAGTAATCTTTAACATTTTCCTTATGTTTCCTGCCACTACAATGAGTCTTGCGGACCGATGGCTAGAAAAGAATAGTTAATTCTTACTTTACATTGAGAAAAAACACGTTAGCATATATAGAATGAAAATAGATTAGTAATTTCACTGGGAAAAGTACAGCTGCTCCTATACCAAGTTGCCATTAACTTGGACTATTAATTTCAAATTGAAAACACTTTATAAATTAATGGATAAATGAAATGCAATCAAAGACACATTGCTTAGATAAATAAAAACAAAATATCCTGAACATGGGGTAGAATTAAGCCTCTTTAGTGGCAGTCTTAAAATGTGTATATCATCCAGGGTATTACCAGTGGTCTCCACTACTTACATACAAATGCCTGCATCGCTCAGTATAACCAGGCATGGGGACAGATGGGAAAATAATAGGGTGGGAAGAGACAGTATAGTGCTGTATTGGTAACACCACACATAACTAGGCTTAAAGGTTTTCCCCTTAAACGGAGGCACTAATTACACAGGATCTGTGGCTGGCTGACTTATTTCCTGGTTTGAATGGATAGCAAATTAATTCGAACCATAACCCTAGCCCAGGCGCATACACTGCCTCCAGGCCCACACTAGACCCTGTGACGGTGAGGCATGACAAGCCCCACATCAGGACGTAGTGATCTGCAATGCACTGGCAACGGGACTGCTCCTTTGCGACGGATCAACATGAATCCTACATCACGCAAAACAGGATTAGGAAGCCGCCGGCGGGGGGCTGTGTAGCCAGGAGACGGCACCACGGAGCAGCAGAAGAGGGCGAACGGCGTGAAGCTACGTAAAAGACCAAGCACTTACCGAGTCATGGGTGAGGTATGTGTCACAGTAGTCACAATAAAACCTACAAACAAAACACGCGATTATTAAAGAGAAAGGATAGCGGGTACAGCCACAAAACTAATACACCGCTCACACAGCGCAGGTGCCGCACACGTTAACCTATGAAATAAATAGCGATGGAATCTTAATGCCGATTATCTGCCGGCGATACTCACTTAGGCATGATGGTGGGTACACCGCGGAATCAGCTTTGTCTCAGCAGGAAATGATACGAGCACAGCGCCCACCAGCGTATAGTAGGCGACGGGAAGTTGCGTCTTCACCACGCGACACTACAGGACCGCCATCTTAGTTATGGACACACTCAGGTCGCACAGCGATGACACGCTACGTACATACGCACAGCCGTGTCCCCTGCTTACGCCGCACTCTGTGATAGTCACCGGTTTGCAGGGGGGCGGGGTCACGTATGATGTGCGCCGCTGCTTCGTGCAGTGCGCTAAGAGACGTCATGACGTGTGTGGCGTTCAGGAAGCGGGGAGGCCCCGAGCGGGCAGCTGCGGAGCCGTAGACCGGGGCCCTTCAATTACGGGCCCGGGCGCGGTGACAGCTAGACGCGTGGGGAAAAAAATAAACCTTTAAAACGAGTCTGCAGGTCAGAGGTCACCGACTTCAGGGTCAAAGGTCACAGGTAGAGCTGCAGGAGAGGGAGGAGGACACCCATCACCGGGTTCTCGGGTGGCAGACAGAGGTCAGGTGTCAAGCGGGGGGGAGGGGATCCGGGGCGGAGCAGACCGCGAGTGGGGCAACGACTGTCCGCCTGGGCGGTAGTTCTCCGGCAGGTAGATGTCCCTGACTCCTCAGTGTCCGGAGTGAGACGGAGATCGGGACACCCGAGGAGGGGGCCGCACCCCGGGGTTCTGGCCTGAACGGGTCACCGCCCGCCGCGCTGCCATGGAGGGAATGGACGTGGATCTGGACCAGGAGCTGATGCAGAAGTTCAGCTGTCTGGGCACCACCGATAAGGACGTCCTCATCTCCGAGTTCCAGCGCCTGCTGGGTTTCCAGCTCAACCCCGCAGGTTGCGCTTTCTTCTTGGACATGACAAACTGGTGAGTGTACTGGCAACATGCCCTCTCCCAGCAGCAAGCAGGGGGCACAAACATCATGTGCACATCCACGAAAGTGCCATTGCAGTACAACATTCCCCCCCCCCCTCTTTACTGAAAGTCATGTCTTACTACTGATTACTGAAGTGAAAGTAAACATGGAAATCTTGTTTTTCCCATGAACCCAGTGGCTTAGCGTTTACACAGCTACTAAAATTTATAGCTCTCTGTTGCATTTTTACCAAAATGAATCTGCAATCCTACATATACTATTTATTGCACTGGAAGCTTTGCAACGGTTTGTCCTATTGCTCAGCTGCAAGATTAGTCAGTGTTGTTAAGCGAAGACATCCCAGTACTTCTCAATGATATTCTTTTCTTGTATGTATTTGAACAATAATCGTTTAATGAAAATGCCATTACAAAGAGGTCAGAAATGTTTTATTATCAAATGTGTTCAGTTGAGCAGACCGTTGCTCTGTCCCTTTCATTTACTGCAGCTAGATGATTATATCACTTTGCTAATTTTTCCAATTTGTAGGAATATCTTCTTAGAATGCAATGCACTACCATCACTAGTGGTGATCCGCCGCATGTCAGCATTGGCTTTTGTGTATTCCTCAGAGTTGATATTCTCTTTGACACCACAATGGGGTGTATTCAATGCGGCCGGCGAGGGGGTTAAACAGCGAGGATTGCAGAAAACCAGCGATCCTCGCTGTTTAACCCGCTCGCCCTATTCAACGTTCTGGGGAAATCCTTGCCGCCACAGAACGGCAAGGATTCCCCCAAACAGCGAGGCCCGCGGCTAGTGCAGCGAACCCGCTGCATTTAGCCGCGAGTCTCGCTGCTTCTGGAGCCGCATACGCAGATTCCCCTCCCTCCAAAAAACGGAGCGAGGGGGAATTGGCGTATGAGGGGGGTGCATTGAATACTGATGGGGTGAGTGGTGACAGCGAGCATTAAGCTTGCTCGCTGTCGCCGCTCACCCATGGCATTGAATACCCCCCAATGTGTCCGCAGCACCTTTTTATAAAGTAAACCTAAATATAGATTGTAAGCTTGCGAGCAGGACCCCCATACCAATGGAAAATGCTGCGCTATATAAGAAAATGTTAATAAATAATAATGTAAACCATGCTTAAAACAAGAAAAGTGACTTGCTGTAAAGCATGGAATATGCAGTACAGATGGTGTAATGGTTAGCTTTACTGCCTCACAGCACTGAAGTCATGGGTTGGATTCCCATCATGGCCCTGTGGGGAGTTTGTATATTCTCCCCGTGTTTACGTGGGTTTCCTCCGGGTACTCCGGTATCCTCCCACAATCCAGAAATATACTGGTAGGTTATTTGACTCCTGACAAAAATGAACCCTAGAATATATGTGTGTGTGTGTGTGTGTGTGCGTACATGTGATAGGGAATATAGATTGTAAGCTCCATTGGGGCAGGGAATGATGTGAATGTTCAAATATTCTCTGTAAAGCGCTGTTGAATATGTGTGCGCTATATAAGAAACTGTTAATGAATAAATAAACATTGTAGTATGTAGACCAGGTTTATAAACATTGCTCCATCAGCAGTCATAGGCCCTTATTCAGATCTGATCGCAGTACAAATTTGTTCTCAAAATGGGCAAAACCATGTGCACTGCAGGTGGGGCAGATGTAACATGTATAGAGGGAGTTAGATTTGGGTGAGTTATTTTGTTTCTGTGCAGGGTAAATACTGACTGCATTATTTTTACACTGCAATTTAGATTTCCATTTGAACACACCCCACCCAAAGGTAACTCTCTGCACATGTTACATCTGCCCCACCTGCAGTGCACATGGTTTTGCCCATTTTGAGAACAAAATTGTACTGCGATCAGATCTGAATAAGGGCCATAATCTGCAAAGCAGCAGCAGTGGGGAGCTGGGCAGCAACCTTAATGAAATCAATTCGGTCATGTGATGTGGGCAGTTTCATTCTGAAGAGTGGCATGATCCAAAGCTTCTCTATTCCCTTCATAATCATGTCACTATGGTTGCCTTAGTAATCACATGGTTTTGTACAACTTCTTAAGTTCTTAATTCTATTCTTTTGTTGTATGTATGTCTCTTGGAAAATTAGGATATACTTATTCTTTCAGAGAATTGTACTTAAATTCATATATTTACAGCATTTTTTTCTATGAGCATATTGAAACAATACCTCATCGTGTAGGGGAATTTATAAGAACTCCACAGTACGTCATTCAGAAGTATGTTTAAATGCATTCATAGTACATATAGCTAGATTCATTTTCTTTATTTTGCACCCCAAATTCTGTAGCACTTTAATTTCAATAATGTTTAAATAAATAGGGGAGCCAATATCGCCTGACCTGCAGCGCCCTGTGGTCGGGATCAGCACATATCCAGGACCTATGCAGACCGCAGCAGTGCCGGGGAGGAGGTGAATGGATTTCTGTGTGTAGCATCCATTCGCCTCACACACACAGGGGGTTGGGGGCACAGGGATCTGTCACGCAAGTAGGTTAGGGGCAGCCCATCAATTTTCCCTAGAGCCATGCTCGACCCAGCATGTCATAGGCATTACGGGGGTCATCTCCAAGTGCCGGCTGAGGACCCACCTCTGCTGGCGTCACCCACCTGGCAGTGTAAAAGAGAGTTTCACCCAGGTTGGAGCCGGGTCCAGAAACCCGACCTTTTGGCACAAAAAGAGATTTTGGAAATCCCTTTAGGTTCTCTGTAAGATCATAGTATTTTACACAATCCTAAACTTTGTATGGAGCGCCATACCTTCAAAACATGTAGGACATCTGAATCAGGACTTGGCCACACCCATCCAAACAGGTGGTGTAACCACACAGTAGCTGGCGTGCCTATTGTTAAGTGTTTTCTCAAGTACCTGTGAAGCACTATAATGCCTCCCAACACCAACCTCATCCCCTGGAGACACCACTCTATTGATGTGAATACCTTTTCTACCTGAGGATTATATGATTGCTCTTATTACAGTAGGAAAGCAATCCAATATAAGCATTGTGCCATCTTAATCTAGACAGCTAGGGTGTATGCAATGCTTTCCTAGCTTCGTACTTCTCATAAAACACATTTATTTTGTGCATACACATTCTGTAGAACTTTCCAGAGAATATTTGGACATACACATCAGTACATTTTGTTAAAGAGAGTGTGAGGAAACTGGAGTACCCAGAGGAAACCCACGCAAGTATGTGGGTTTTTTTTTTTGGGGGGGGGGGGTTGTTTTTTATCCACATTTTTACTTGTTCATCACGTTTATAACCCTTCAGACATATGCGAAAATCCCAGTTTTTTTTTTTTTCACATGAATGCGCAGCAACCCGGTACTAGCGTATGTCTGAAAGGGTCTTCCTGGGATTTCACTCCTGGATTCTGAGCACCTGCAGTCAACCTGGGTCCATCAAATCCCTGCTAGTATGTCTGAAAGGGGTATCCATTTCTCCACAATGTAAAAACAAATCAAAATTGGTCCAGATATGCAGTTGTGAAATCTATTCAGAAGAAGAACCACATAACTAACCCCTTCAGATGTTATTAGAAAAGTCTTTCGTTTAATATGAAAGCAGAGCGGGTCCTGGATATGTGCTGATCCTTGTCTCTTCTGCCAAAATAAGAACACAATCCAAATCAAATAATAAAATAAATAAAAATAACCTACTAAAGGCCCATTACACACTAGGCGACTTTGAGCTGAAAGCCGCTCAAAACAGCAAGTTGGCCCAGCGATGAGCCCCCCCCTCATTCATGCACCTGTATGTTGGATAGTCATGTGTGTGCTTTATATTCATTTGGCACATGTGCATTTTGGGCATCATGGATTTTTCTAATGGTTAACGTTATTGCCCTACAGCGCTGAGGTCATGGTTTCGATATCCACCATGGTCCTAACTGTGCGAAGTTTGTATATTCTTCCCATGTTTGCATTCGAGTACTCCGGTTTCCTCCCACAATCCAAAAATATACAGGTAGGTCAATTGACTTCCAACAAAATTAATCCTAGAATGTCTGTGTGTGTGTGTACATGTGGTAGGGAATATAGATTGTAAGCTCCACTGGGGCAGGGACTGATGTGAATGTTCAACTATACTCTGTAAAGCGCTGCAGAATATGTGTGCGCTATATTAGAAACTGTTAAATTATGAATGCAAGGATGTATACTTTCAGATGTGCAAACACTGATTGGATGATTTTCTGCAGAAGGTAAGTAGTTGATGGGGCAATTATTTTCCACAACTGCTGTCCTGGAACTCATTCATTAATGCATTCAAGAATAATGTTTGTATTTTGCAATACAACTTGCAGCAGTATTATCCCCTGCAAAGAGCATTGAAATGATGATAAATACTCCCCATTTAGACTTGTTTTGTCTGTACTTGTCATTTCGCTTTTTCATTTTGGAAAGGGGCTATTCATTTGAATAATAGTTGAGTCAGTGTTTACAGAATGTTATTGATAGCCTGTGTTTCACTGTATTTTACCAGGAATCTACAAGCCGCAATTGGAGCATATTACGACTTTGAAAGTCCAAATGTCAACATCCCTTGCATGTCATTTGTAGAAGATGTAACTATCGGTGAGGGAGAGTCGGTACCACCAGATACACAGTTTACGAAAACCTGGAGGGTCCAAAACACAGGTAAACTATTTAGCAATAATGCTCAATTACAGTGGTTTCTTTTACTGTTTATCAAAGAAGTCCCAAACGAGCAAGTTAAATGCCTAAAGGTTTTTATTGCGGTGTACAGGCACTGTAAATGAAACCTTTATGATACAAAATGGGTTCTTCTGAAGAGCTCAACCTTTAAGTGTGGTACTGTGATAGGATGCCACTTTTACAATAAGACAGTTCGTGAAATTTCATCCCTACTGGATATTCCATTTATATATTATTATATATATATCCATTTGATATATTTTTTTTTTTAGATTGGAAGCATTTAGGAACATCATAAAGCTGCAGACCATGTAAAATCAAAGAGCAGGGTCAACAACTGCTATGGTGCAACACACGTCTGATTCCATAGCTGAAGAGTTATGAAATTCCACTGGCATTAATGTAAGCACAAAAACTGTGCTTCAGAAACTTAGTGGAATAGGTTTCCATAATGTAGCAGCTGCATGCCATGCTCCCATCACAAAGTACAATGCCGAGCATTGGATGGAGTGGTGTAACGTACACAGGCAATGGACTGTGGCGCAGTAGAAATGTGTTTTGTAGAGTGACTAATCACTCTCCTCTGTTCGGTAGATGCTGGGAAAATATTATATGCTTGACTGCTTTTTGCCAACTTTGAGGTTTGGTTGAGGAGGGATAATGGTATGGGGCTCTCTTCCAGGGTTTGGGCTAGGCCTCCTTATCTCCAGTAGAGAACAATCTTAATGCTTCACAATTTGAACAATGTTATGCTTTAAACTTTATGGAAAAAGTTTGGGTACGGCACTTTCCTATTCCAACATGACTGTAGCCCAGTCCACAAAGCAAAGGCTATAAAGATAAGGATTGATTAAATTGGTGTACAAGAATTTGACTGGCATGCTCAGAGCGGATTCGGTATGAAATCCCGAAGGTCAAAACCCCGAATGGGTCATAATACCGACAAGGACAAAATACCGACATATAGAATGTGCAGGTGAAACTGTCAACATGACTTTGTGTCGACAGGTCGACATGGGTTTTTTCACAGTTTTTGTACCCGAATGTCAACACAGTCGACATGGACACAGTTGGAGGTGAACCGCAGCCCATCGCTTCGCTCGCAATGCTTCGGGCACGGTGCCTCCTAGTGGATGGTAGGGCATGAAATACCGCCTGTCAGCGCATGTCGGGTCAATAAAAAAAACAGTGAAAAAACCCATGTCGACCTGTCGACCCAAGTCATGTTGACAGTTTCACCTGTACATTCTATATGTCAGGATTTTGTCCTTGTCGGGATTATGACCCATTCAGGATTTTGACTGCATCCCCTCAGAGCCTTGTTCTCAATCCCATTGAGCACCTTTGTGGTGAACTGGAAAAGTGACTATGAGCCAGGCCTTCTCGTCCAACATAAGTGCCTGACAAATTCCCAGAGAAAAATTCCAAAATCTTGTGGAAAACCTTTCAAGAAGAGTGGAAACTGTTGTAGTTGCATAAAAAAAAAGGGGGGGGGGGGGGGGGTGGCGGTGAGCAACTGTTAGTGTAATGGACAGGCGTCCGAAGACTTTTGTCTATGTAGTATATTTGTGTGTGTGTGTGTACATTTTTCTATAATATACATACATACATACATACATACATACATACATGCTATTCTGGCTTTCTGAACAGTAGTGTTCGTCTAGTGTGTCGGAAGTCCTCATTAATGATTGCCATGTTAGTTAAGTCACAGTTTAAAAGAAAACTGCTTGGTAGGAAAAATAAAAATGGATGAAAAGCAGCCAAACTACGAAGGTGAGGTTGTGGAAGAGGTCATACACACACCACGGCAAGAGTGAGCACAGCAACAAGACACAATGTAGTTATACTGCAGCAGCAAGGTCTTTCCTACGCAAAGATTTCAAAATGTGCTGTTCAAACAGTTTTGAAGAAGCACAGAATAACTGACAATGTTTAGCACTGTAGATGTAGTGGTCAGCCAAAGAAACTTGGTGCATCTGATGAAAAACACATTGGGAAAATTTACTAAGATGGGAACAAGATGTGATGTTGCTATGGGCAACCAATCAGAATCTACTTATTTATTTAGCACCCTCTAGAACAGTGATGGCTAACCTTTTCAACTTGGTGTGTCAAATCATATAAAAGTGTAGCCTTTCTCGAGTCGCGTGTTACTTCGAGAAATATCAATAATTTGGTGATATTTGCAGCCATTATACATATGCCACGCACCGTACCATTATACATATGCCACGCACCGTACCATTATACATATGCCACGCACCGTACCATTATACATATGCCACGCACCGTACCATTATACATATGCCACGCACCGTACCATTATACATATGCCACGCACCGTACCATTATACATATGCCACGCACCGTACCATTATACATATGCCACGCACCGTACCATTATACATATGCCACGCACCGTACCATTATACATATGCCACGCACCGTACCATTATACATATGCCACGCACCGTACCATTATACATATGCCACGCACCGTACCATTATACATATGCCACGCACCGTACCATTATACATATGCCACGCACCGTACCATTATACATATGCCACGCACCGTACCATTATACATATGCCACGCACCGTACCATTATACATATGCCACGCACCGTACCATTATACATATGCCACGCACCGTAATGACCATTATACATATGCCACGCACCGTGATGCCATTATTCATATGCCACGCACCGTGATGCTCCATTATTCATATGCCACACACTGTGGTGCTCCATTATACATATGCCACACACCGTGATGCCATTATACAAAAACCACACCGTAATGCTCCATTATACATATGCCACACACTGGTGCCCATTATAAGAATGAAAGTCAATGTGAAAGAGCAAGATATAATTTAAGAAGGCTACACTAATACATTGTCTGTCAAAAAGGCAGCTACCACTGCCAATAGAAGCACTGAATAGTGTGGTGCTCGGAGCCTGCAGAGTTTTCAACAGAGCCCATGTGTGGGAAAGGTGCCTCACCTTTCAAAACCGGAGCTCAGTCCTCGCCCAAAGCTCCTCTGGTAGCCTCTGTCGATCAAGTGCCAGGGCTCCAGCATAGGCCCGACTACAGCAGCGGGGTGGACTATAGAGAGCATGAGCAGCACAGGCCAGACTACAGCAGCAGGAGGTGGACTATAGAGAGCGGGAGCAGCACAGGCCTGACTACAGCAGCAGGGGGCGGACTATAGAGAGCGGGAGCAGCACAGGCCCGACTACAGCAGCAGGGGGTGGACTATAGGGAGCAGCACAGGCCCGACTACAGCAGCAGGGGGTGGACTATAGAAAGTGGGAGCAGGACAGACCCGACTACAGCAGCAGGAGGTGGACTATAGAGAGTGGGAGCAGCACAGGCCCAACTACAGCAGCGGGGGGTGGACTATAGAGAGCGGGAGCAGCACAGACCCCATTACAGCAGCAGTAAGTGGACTATAGAGAGCGAGAGCAGCACAGGCCGACTACAGCAGCAGGGGGTGGACTATAGAGAGTGGGAGCAGCACAGGCCCGACTCGACTACAGCAGCAGCGGGTGGACTATAGAGAGCGGGAGCAGCACAGGCCCGACTACAGCATCAGGGGGTGGACAATAGAGAGCGGGAGCAGCACAAGCCCGACTACAGCAGCGGGGGTGGACAATAGAGAGCGGGAGCAGCACAGGACCGACTACAGCAGCGAGGGTGGACTATAGAGAGCGGGAGCAGCACAGACCCCATTACAGCAGCAGTAAGTGGACTATAGAGAGCGAGAGCAGCACAGGCCGACTACAGCAGCAGGGGGTGGACTATAGAGAGTGGGAGCAGCACAGGCCCGACTCGACTACAGCAGCAGCGGGTGGACTATAGAGAGCGGGAGCAGCACAGGCCCGACTACAGCAGCAGAAGGGGATGGACTATAGAGAGCGGGAGCAGCACAGGCCCGACTACAGCAGCAGGGGGTGGACTATAGAGAGTTGGAGCAGCACAGGCCCGACTACAGCATCAGGGGGTGGACAATAGAGAGCGGGAGCAGCACAAGCCCGACTACAGCAGCGGGGGTGGACAATAGAGAGCGGGAGCAGCACAGGACCGACTACAGCAGCGAGGGTGGACTATAGAGAGCGGGAGCAGCACAGGCCCGACTACAGCAGGGGGGGTGGACTATAGAGAGCGGGAGCAGCACAGGACTGACTACAGCAGCAGGGGTGGACTATAGAGAACGGGAGCAGCACAGGCCCGACTAAGGCGGGGGGGTGGACTATAGAGAGCGGGAGCAGCACAGGCCCGACTAAGGCAGGGGGGGTGGACTATAGAGAGCGGGAGCAGCACAGGACTGACTGCAGCAGCAGGGGTGGACTATAGAGAGCGGGAGCAGCACAGGCCCGACTAAGGCAGGGGGGGTGGACTATAGAGAGCGGGAGCAGCACAGGACTGACTACAGCAGCAGGGGTGGACTATAGAGAGCGGGAGCTAGCTCTGCTCCCTCCAGCGGAGAGGTGACACCCCCTCTGCCCGCTTCCAGTTGGCGTCGCAGCATGCGTGCTGGCTTAGCCACTTAACTTGCGCACTTCCGGTTTTCCTCTCCGCAAACCAGTTGGTCAGACGTGTGTCACTAGTGACATGCGTGTCATAGGTTAGCCATCATGGCTCCAGAAGATAGTAGACAGGATCTGATTGGTTGCCCATAGCAACATCGCATGTGAAATCTTATTCCCATCTTAGTAAATTTCCCCCATTGTGAGGATATGATGAATGGAGTAAAACCGGTATTTGATGTTTTATTCTCTGCAGGAATTTGGTCACACCAAAATTGATACAATTTACACTTCTTCTGTCCATTCACTTTGCATTTTAATACTATCAACCCCTCTATTTTTGAAAGCATTCTTGCTTGCACCATTCATTTTTTTCTCACATCTTTTGCATAGTATTGTGGGTCCTATCTATCTATCTATCTATCTATCTATCTATCTATCTATCTATCTATCTATCTATCTACCTTGCTTGATATCTACCTATCATGCTCTGTCAAACGCCTCATGCTGGGAGAGGAGGTAAGTAACAATAAAAAAGTAGTAAACTGGCTACAGTTGGTGACATTGGAAAAAACTTGTTACTGCGCCACTATCACTTTAGTTGTATCATTTGTAATCTATATATTCAATATTGAAAATATAAAAATCCTTCAGTATTTAGTAATAGCCTATTTTGTCCTTCTTTTTTTTTTTTTTTTGCTTATTTGTTGGAAAGTGAGAACTGATTGAAACTTGAACAAGAATTTCCATGACGTTTTGTTGTTTCTGAGGCACAGCGGTAGCCCAGTATTACCAGCAATTAAATCTGCATGAAGTCCGTATACAGCAGCTGTATAGACAGGTTGGGAGGGATATGTGGACATGTTCATAATGTCTACATTATGGAAATGTCGACATGTTAGATTGTGTCAGTTAAGTGACTCCTCATTAGGGTCAGATCTCTGATCATACTGCTTTTTGGTAAGTATTGCTCTGCACTATATAAATAACTGGTAATAAATAATGCACCCCTTTTTCCCCCAGACTAACCCTTACTTTCTCATGCATCTTAATGCTAACCTTTCTACACATGGTAGTGTTCCCTCCTAAGCTACTTTTTTCAGGGTGCTGCACTCTGCCCATTTTAAAACCTCCAAATGCACCCTTCCCTTTTTGTGTGTGGCACTGTGCACCCTTAAGCTGCCCCCCCCCCCCCCCCCCCCCCCCCGCGCTGACATGCTGCTGAGAACTTTCAGTGTGCCATCATGTGTAATTGGTATTACACAGGGTATGCCATCATGTGTAATGGGCTTCATGGTGTGTGGTATAATGTGAGAGGCATTACAGCGTGTGCCATAATGTGTAATTATCATTATGATAATATGTAATGGACATAACAGAGTTTAATGGGCGTAATCCTACTGCACAGAAAGAAAATAATGACAGCGCCTGAACTGCTGCAGCCTAACAAACACCTAAAGATTCCTGAATCTTTAACAATACAACAAATACAAAAAGTGGTGTTTGTGGATGGCGCTGCAGTCCCCTCTAGCGGGGTGATGAAGTCCTATCACCAATGGGAAATAAATCCACAATTCTTCCGTCCAGTCATTTAAGAGGAATGTAAGACTGACCTGGGAGAATTTTCCTATGTGCATGTAATGGTTTCTTTAAATTTCTCTTGACCTCTGCATACACAATCAATAGCCAGACAGATACCACCAACAGGAACCCCTTGGGATGTGCACTCACCAGGAATAAGTGCCCTATGTGCACTGAAAGGTTTCTTTATATCCGACCCTTCTCCTCACAGGACACAGGTGGACAGCTGACTTCCAAAAGTTTTGTAATAAAATCCAAAATTTATTTCCAAAAACGATAAGACAAGTAAAAACAGGTCTAAAAATGTGGGAAGGGAATCCCAAGGTGAGTGGTGGTCTGGGTACCTTCCAATCCGGATAGAAGGCCACCTAGTTTGCTGAAGATCACAACCAGCACCTTACCACAAACCTCTAGGATATTCGCTTTCTCCTCCAACCACCAACGCGTTTCGGGCTGTTTCGAATGAGCCCTTTTTCAAGGTGTGGAGGATGTAACCACCTATACGGTATTTATACCGGTTCCTAGCATCACATGTACAAAGCTCTCACTAAAACATGGAATATTCACTTAAAATGTAACAATACTAAAACACATTAACAATCGAATCAAAGACATATTATATGCGTATACATGGTGTGTGTCGCTCCGTTTTACATATACAGCAAAAACAAAATAAACAAGCCTTCTGAACGAAAGATGATATATATAATCGTAATGAAGTCCATTCTTGGTTTTACCGGTATCGTGAAAACCCAGCTGATCCGTGTTAATGGTAGCGCTGTATTCCGGGCGTTTGGAACGCATGACGCTCTGTTTGCGTCACATCCGGTGACGTGTGGAACGCATCACGCTGTGTAAAGATACTTCCTGTGCTTTCTGAGTGGTGGAATGCTTTTTTACGTTTATCAAGCTGGATGGGGCTTGTTAATTTATTCCGTGGAACGCACACACTTCCGGAATCGGAACTAAGGGCTTCCTGTGTGCACGTATCTGGGTTGTATTCACCGCACACTTGGTTCCGCATTATTTCTTTTCACCATGAATATGCATCATATAGGACGTACAACATAAATGAAAAAGAAACAGTTTTAGTGCATGATGCCAATATTAAATACTGGTTAATATATAGAAAAGAATATTTTAAATTTTTGAGGACTTATAAAAATTATTAAAAATAGTGTAAATGGTACAGTATTACATATATAAAATTACATATATAAAGAATACATATATGAAGAAGTGGTAATAGAAGCACTGGGAGCAAAAAAGGCATGAGAAGGAAATAACTTTACAAGAAGCATTTCAATTCAAATCCAACATTTAGACCCCCTGGTTCAATAGTTTTTAAAGCATATATGGTTCGCATTTCCTCCTGTGACAGTTTTTTATCCCTGTCATTGACTCTCCAGTGATCTGACACAAGCTTAATACCACGAAAGTTTACCATACGTTTAATATCCCCACCATGTACCTTCTTAAAGTGTAAGGACACAATGTGGGATTCGACCCCCTTGGCAATATTCCGAACATGCTCGGCTAATCTTATTTTCAACTGCCGGGTAGTTTTTCCAATATATACCTTTTTTACATGAACACTCCAGCAAATATACACAGAATTTAGTGTTACATGTAATGAAATCAACAATATCATGCATCTCATTGGTGTGTGGGGCCTGATATTGCTGAACAGCCTTTGTGGTACCCTTGCATGCACGACACATGCTACATGTTCCGCATCGAAAAAAACCTTTTGTTTTAATATGATTAAGTGGGTTTGGGGTGTTGATTGCACTCCTCACCAACTTGTTTTTAAGGTTTTGTGCCTTGCGGTAAATAAAAGTGGGTCTTTCTTTTACAACTTTGCTGAGAATGAGGTCATTTCTCAAAATCCCCCAATGTCTTTTGAAAATTTGCTCAATTTGTTTAGATTGACTGGTAAACTTAGTGATAAAACAGACCCCCAGATCATTCTGTTTTTTTAGGAGGGGCTACAGTTGATGCGTCATTTCTCTGCAAAATAGCTTCTGAACCTCTATTCATGGCCTCTTCTACCATATTAGAATGGTAACCCTTTTGTTTAAACTGTTGGCTTAATTTATTTGCGATACCGGTAAAACCAAGAATGGACTTCATTACGAATATATATATATATATATATATATATATATATATATATATATATATATATATATATATATATATATATATATATATATATATATATATATATATATATATATATCATCTTTCGTTCAGAAGGCTTGTTTATTTTGTTTTTGCTGTATATGTAAAACGGAGCGACACACACCATGTATACGCATATAAAATGTCTTTGATTCGATTGTTAATGTGTTTTAGTATTGTTAAATTTTAAGTGAATGTTCCATGTTTTAGTGAGAGCTTTTTACATGTGATGCTAGGAACCGGTATAAATACCGTATAGGTGGTTACATCCTCCACACCTTGAAAAAGGGCTCATTCGAAACAGCCCGAAACGCGTTGGTGGTTGGAGGAGAAAGCGAATACCCTAGAGGTTTGTGGTAAGGTGCTGGTTGTGATCTTCAGCAAACTTGGTGGCCTTCTATCCGGATTGGAAGGTACCCAGACCACCACTCACCTTGGGATTCCCTTCCCACATTTTTAGACCTGTTTTTACTTGTCTTATCGTTTTTGGAAATAAATTTTGGATTTTATTACAAAACTTTTGGAAGTCAGCTGTCCACCTGTGTCCTGTGAGGAGAAGGGTCGGATATAAAGAAACCTTTCAGTGCACATATGCACTCACCAAGAATAAGTGCCCTATCTCAAGGGGTTCCTGTTGGTAGTATCTGTCTGGCTATTGAGTATGCAGAGGTCAAGAGAAATTGAACCCCTTCCCGACGAGGCTTTTTTTGTTAATTTTTTTTTTTTTTTCCTCCTTGCGTTCAAATAAGCGTAACTTTTTTAATTTTCCGGCTATATAGACACATGAGGGCTTTTTTTTTTGCGGGACAAGTTGTACTTTTTAATGGTACCATTTACTATACCGTATAATATTCTGGGGAATCAGGAAATAATTCAATGTGGGGTAAAAAAAAAAAAAAAACGCCATTCCACAATTTTGCGCTGGTTACGTTTTTTTGGGAGTTCATAGTTCGTTTAAAATGATGGGTTATCTTTATTCTATGGGTCGTTACGATTCTGGTGATACCAAACTTATATAGTTTTCGTTACGTTTTAGCACTAAAAAAAAAAATAGAAAATTTTACGGTTTTTCTAATTTGCGTCGCGTCGCCATGTTCTGCGGCTTATAACTTTTTTATTTTTCCACCTACGGACCTGGGTGAGGGCTCATTTTTGCGGGCTGAAGTGTACTTTTTAATTAATACCATTATGGGATATGTGCGACTTTCTGATCTCTTTTAGTTACATTTTTTTGGGTAGGCGATGCGACCAAAAAACGTAGTTTTGGCGTTGGGAATTATTTTCCGTTTACGCCTTAACCGTGCGGGATAACTAATGTTATATTTTAATAGATCGGACTTTTAGGAACGCGGCGATACCAAATATGTGTATTTTTTTTATTTTTTATTTATTTTTATTTGTGAAATGGGGAAAGGGGGTGATTTGAACTTTTAATATTTATTTATTTATTTTTTATTTTTTAACTATTTATTTATTTTTTTTACTTTTACTACAAGGCCCCCTAGTGTACTTGACCACTAGGGGGCGCGATCGCCTGTACTAGGTTCAGCCATAGAGCTCTATGGCTGAACATAGTGATTTTCAGCACTTCCTATTACATCCTGCCTCAGGCAGGATGTAATAGGTATGCTGACATGGCCAGCACAGGGGTCTACATTAGACCCCTGGCTGCCATGGCAACCGATCGGCACCCTCCGATCTCGCCGCGGGGGGCCCCGATCGGTGCCGGAGGGGGGCGCCCCCCCTCCGATCAGCTATTTAAGCACTGCGGGCGCTTTGCCCGCGGTGCTTAAAGGGTTAAACGGCCACGATCGGCGAACTCGCCGCTCGTGTCCGTGAGAGCAGGTACCTGGCTGTAATATACAGCCATTACCTGCTCTCTTTCAAGCCAGCTCACTCGTGAGCTGGCTTGATTCCCCTGCAACCGACACATGACGTATATATACGTCATGTGTCGGGAAGGGGTTAAAGAAACCATTACATGCACATAGGGAAATTCTCCCAGGTCAGTCTTACATTCCTCTTAAACGACTGGACGGAAGAATTGTGGATTTATTTCCCATTGGTGATAGGACTTCATCACCCCGCTAGAGGGGACTGCAGCGCCATCCACAAACACCACTTTTTGTATTTGTAATCCTACTGCAGTGTGCACTTTTTTTTTAATGTTTTTTTTTTGTTTGTTTCCAATGTAAATTTCTAATATAAAATGTGCCAATTGAAAAAGGGGCCCTGCCCGGTGGTCAGCACCCTGCCCTTAAAAAATCCTAGAGTGAACACTACATTGCCTAACCTAATAGCATATTTTGAAAATGACTATTATTGCCTGTCATGAATGTTTAGCTTAGCATCAACCTTTTGACAGCATGCTACTAATTTGTACTGAAATAAGTTTTTGGTGTTATGTAATGCTATAATTTATTAAGTTGAGGCATTTCGACTATGTCCCTTCGTCACGAATTGAAACCCACCTAGTCCTAACCAGTCCCTGGACTATTTGTGTCACATTTTGAAAAAGCAGTTTGTTTACAGACCATCGATGATTAAAATTATTGATGGTCTATGCTCGTGATGGTACATACTTTTACCATTGATGGGGAAGAACCAGATGATTTCCTGCAATCATACGAAAGTACAAATCCACCAAATAGGTATGCCGCCCTCTCCCCTTTCAATGTGTCAGAATTTGGAGCATAGCCCAGATCCCAGTCTCGGATTCCCTTGCAGGTGGTTTTATATAAAAAATGTTGACCATTGATGGTTAACCCAGTAAGCCCATCCCTAGTTTACAGTGGAGTATCTGGTACTTGTGTATTATAGCGGCGCCCCCGATGTACATTGCGCAATGTTTTTATCGCATGCCATGCACCCGATGGCATGCGATGCAACGCGATTTTTGCCCCCCTATGCGATGAAACATTGTATAATCACCCTAAAGGGTGCTTTTAAGCACCCAAATGGGTGCTTACAATGTTAAATGCACCCCCCCACTATAAACGTGAACCCGAAGTGTGGCGAGCGGCGGCGGTACGCGTCCTCCGACCTTTTCATACCCCCACTATCCACGTCGGCGTGGAGTTGAGAATAGAAAGTGTGGCGAGCCACCGAGCCCGAAGTGTGGCGAGGGGACGCGGATACCTGTGAAGCCCGCGAGGGGGACGCCGATATCTGTGAAGGTATCCGCGTCCCCTCCCGGGGCTCGCCACGCTGCGCTCGCCACACTTTCTATTCTCAACTCCACGCCGACGTGGATTGTGGGGTGATTGTGGGGTATGAAAAGGTCGGAGGACGCGTACCGCCGCCCCTCGCGGGCACGCTGCGCTCGCCACGCTTCGGGTTCACGTTTATAGTGGGGGTGGATTTCACATTGTAAGCAATTAGGGTGCTTATACAATTTTTAATTGCATCGCATTGTATGGCATTGTATGCCATATACAATGTCATACAATTTTAAAATTGTATGACATTGTACAATATCGCGCGATATCGCATCGCATACCATCGCATGCCTTATGGTATGCGATGCGATGGGCGCCGCTATAATACACAAGTACCGAGTATCTTTCCACTTAAGTTCTCAATCCTGCGCAGAAGTGGGAGCAGGTGCTGTATATTTACTCTTGTTTGGAGTACCTTATCATGACTCATTGTCAAGCCACGTACACACGGTGAGATATTGGCTAATGGACAATTTTGACTGAGAGATTTTGGCTAGATACACTGTAGATTTTGACTAAGCAATTTTTTCTAAGTAATGATAGTCTATGATCTAGTCAAAATTGCCTTGCCTGCACCGTCAATCTATGCTAAGCAATTTCTACTAGACAATATTGACTAAGCAGGAAAACAAAAGGAAGATTTTGGCTAACCTTCTAGGAAATTTTGACTATCTAGTCAAAATCTCCTGTTAAAAGTTCTGTGTGAACACCCCTTTACAGGTTTCTGCAGTTACCAGTGCATGTAGAAACATGTTTGTTAATGTACAGAATTCCCCACTACTGAAGTTGGCTCTATTTTCCTGCAGTGTTTGCTGTGTAACTTTTAGAGATAATGGGTAATAAGATGGAGGAAAGTGACCAGTGCCTTTCTATGTTGCATTGAATCAGTCCGTTATTTTTGTCATCAAAAAGTTAATGGGGAAAAATAATTGGTTAAAAAAAAAAAAAAAAATGGTTTAAGAAGAAAAATTGCGCCCCCCCCCCCCCCCAAAAAAAAAAGAAAAACCATTGTATACTTTCTTTCTTTCTTTCTTTCTTTCTTTCTTTCTTTCTTCATATCAAGGCATCAATTAATATACCAACAAATTTCATTACAATCTGAAATGTTCATTTTGTGAAATAACTCCGATAGTTTGGGAAGAAGAATGGTATTGGCTTTGTTGAAAGTCTAAAGTCACATACACATGGGACGACAGGAGCCCCATGCTGAGCAAGCTGCTTAAGCACAGACCTCTCATTAACACATCACCGCACACATGCAATGCACCTGAGTGATCTGCGCGGAACAGTGTTTTGCCTTTGCATTAAACACTGATATAAGCAGGATAGACAGTGCTCTGCATGACCGCGCATCGCCAGGTGTACATACAGAGCAATCCGTGCTACATTTCTGAGCAATCTAGTCAGAACACTTAGACATAGGCCTTAAAATCGCCCCATGTGTATTCCCCTTTTGACCCTTTTAAAACTATTCTATCAAGGTTTTTACAAGTATGTTGCACTGCTTTTTAACGTGTTGCTGAAGCATCCATCCAAGGGAGAGCTTTAGGAGCTTGTATTTTAATGGATATGAGGGGAGAAGCACCTCTCTCCTTAAGCCGGGTACACACTGGAATGTTGGAGAGTCCAGTTAGCCCAGATCACCCATACACACTGAAGCAATGTTAATGAAGATGGAATGATCACTGTCAAACACAGCGTCACCACAAGCAGCGTACATACACGGGATGCAGTTTAAATCCCGGCGGTCGGGATCCCAGCGTTCAAAATCCCGACGCCGAAATCCCGACACTTTCTCCCCCCGTGGGTGTCCACGACACCCTCGGAGGGAGAACAAATTAGTGTGCCGAGCGTAGCGAGGCACCGGGCCCGCTGCGTGGCGAGCGCAGCGAGCCCGCCAGGGGGGGGGGGGCGATCCACGCCCCCCCCCCCCCGCTGGCTTTTCATGCCGACTCCACATACACATTGAGCAATATGCAGGATATGCTGGTCTGATTTTGTCCAATCAGACAGCATAATACACATTGGGCTTTATTCTAGTTCACTCTTTCTGACAAAATCCTTCTTAGATGGACAAAACCATGTGCACTGCAGGTGGGGCAGATGTAACTTGTGCAGAGAGAATTAGATTTGGGTGGGGTTTTACTTCAAAGTGAGATCTATATTGCATTTTTAAAATAAAGCAGGCAGTATTTACCCTGCACAGAAACAAAATAACTTTCCCAAATCTAATTCTCTCTGCACATTTTACATCTGCCCCCCTGCAGTGCACATGGTTTTGTCCATCTAAGAAGAATTTTGTCGAGTGAACTAGAATAAGGCCCATTATTCTTGAAATCTAGGTTCAGATGTAGTACAGGTTGAGTATCCCTTATCCGACATGTTCGGGACCACAAGCATTTTGGATAAGGTATTTTTTTGGATTTTGGAATAAAAAATTGTTTCCATTCTTACCTGGTGCCCCGGTGGTCCCCCGAGATCCATGGTGTCCTCCTGCGTCCATGGAGGCCTTCAGGATCCTCTTCAGCGGTATCTCCAGTCTCAGGGGTGCATTGTATCGGTGACATCACTTGCGCAATGCACCCCTGGGACCGGAGATGCCGCTGAAGTAAATCCCGGAGGCCGCCATAGACAACAGGGGAGGAGGTAAGTATGAAAAAAAGGGGTGGAGGAAAAACCCAAAGTATTCTGGATAAAAAATAACCAGTTTTCGGAATATTTCGTTTTTTGGAATACACTGGTAAGGAAGACCCGACATGTATTAGTAAAGATTCTCATTCATGTGGATTTCTCTTGATGTATCGCTGATTGCTAATATCTAGCTTATTTTTCCATGTATATTCATGTTTGTTAGAATTTTCCTGTTTTGGGGATAATATGTTTACATTGTTTTTTTTCGGCAGGTCGACATCTTCGTAGTATTATTATAAAGCATCTGTCAAAATGACCATTTGGCAATTCTAGATTTAATTTTTTTTTGCCTGGGACAGTAGGTTGGGGGTATCCAGTTGGGATTGAGGTTTAAAATCCTATGTGTCTCGCACCCAATTTTGTATTTCCTTCTGTATGCATGCACCCAATACCCACAGTATTATAAAAAAAATTAAATGGTTGCCCCGTAAGGGGGGCTGCTTGAAGATACTCACACCAGGGTCACACACACTTCACATGCTACGCACACACAGAACACCTCACCTACTCACCACTACTGCAAAGAACGGAATTCTAACGTTGAATGCAAAAGAGCCCACTTTGGAAGTTGAGTAATTACAACTTAATTAAGCTATTTGTAAAGGTCCCAGAGCAAATGCTGCGGATTGTTCGTAAAATTAAAGTTGTTTCATTTTTGGGGTTTTTTTTTTTTTTTTTTTTTTTTTAGGGAAAAATAAAACATGCCCTGAAGGTGCATGAAACAAGTGCAGTCATTTTTATGGAAATATTTGTATCATATTTCCTGTCCTGCAATTAAGTACCAAACTTGTTTCCAGCTGCCACAATTTCTGAAGACCGAGTCAGTTGATGACTATGTGTGCATGAAGAAACTGTGCTTGTAATGTGTGATGGTAGAGGGGCTGAAACATTCCTCCCCACACACACACATACACGCACACAATTTTTTTCCCTAATATCTTTCTGAGACAAATTGTTAGGTGCATAAATTTTAAGATGCCTCATGTAAAATAACTTAAGAGACTACAGCGACCCTCTATATTTGTGAATTGGTCTACGACAAGGGTTCTTAGACTATTTTGCTCTGGGCCCGTCAGACAATAAATATAACATGTCCACAGAATGGTCACCACACGTGTGTTCAGGAAACCACACGTGCATTTCAGCATTGTGGAGGCAAAAAAATGATTTGAGGAGTCTGAAGTAGTATAGCATTTAACTGGTTTGTCCGACTTCTTTTGATCACTCACTGAGAGATTAGAGAAGTCATCCACCTGCCAGTCAGCAACATGGAGTCATGACCCCATGCTGAGATGGTCTCTTCCCACTTTGGGGTCAGGACACACGGTTTGAGAACCACTGGTGAAGGAGATTGTATTATCGTTATGTTCCAGGAGAATTTCCAGAATTAGTATTGTAGGGAGAAGATATGCATACATTAATCGAAGTTAACAGTGTCTGGGTTTAGCCCCATTAAGCTGCAGGTCTAGCGTTAAATTCTGGGCGTAATGCAGCTGTCTGATCACGGTTAGCACCAAAGCATAATGTGGATTTGTGCATGTACCATAGGAGGGTGCAAACAGAAATATGTGCTAAGTGCAGCCTTGGGTTAGAAGTGGGAAGAAATTGCCCTAGAGCTAAATTTGAACTTTTCATCAGTTTTCCTTGCACACTAGTATTCACTCTATGCTGTTTTAGCAGGTTGCCGCACCCTACACAGTTTTTAAAGGGCAAAGTGCGCCCTACCCTCTAGCAATGCCCTGCTAGAACAGCCTGCCGTCCGACACCATTAGTGCGCTTGGGGGCAGCCCAGCACCTCTGTATCTGCCGGGCCCGGTGTTCTCGGCAGGCGTGGATGTCGGCAACATAGTTTGCTGACCGTAGTGATGGGGGTGGTCTTTGCGCTTGAGAAAATTCTTAAAATAATTTATCATATGCAGAACATGTTTATTTTCCACTAGAAAATGACTGAATCAGGAGAACCCTATTCATTCTAAAACTAAGGAGGTTTGCTTGTGTCTCTTTGTCACTCAGAGCTTAATTTGTGCTCTCTCTCGGTCTGCAGGGGGTCTGTTGCGACAGGGATGCCCAGAGCCCCAGGTAAAGTTATGTTGAGACGGTTAATGAATTTGTGACCTTTTGACCTATTCAGTGCAAGTTACATAGAAACTTAAGTGGCCTACACATGAGGAGATGAGCGTTCTGAGCAATGCTAGATCACTAAGCACACAGCGCTGCACATCGATGTGCTGCTGAGCGATCTGTCAAGGCCAGTGTTCTCCATGATCACTGGCCCTGACCCCAACGACCCCCTCCACACGGAGCGATGTAGGGGCATTTTCTAAGTGATCTAGTGACATTACTTAGAAAATGCCCAGGAGTTGCTACGTGTGTAGGCCCCATTCGAATTTTGGCAGCAGATAAGAAACACTTGGTCCATCTAGTCTGCCCTAAAGTTGTGTCTACCTGGTCCAGTAAGTGGAATGACCCAAATGATATTCTATCAATGCTAGTGGTGGTCTATACCAAAGTTGTATCAAAAATGGTTTAAGAAACCTCCTAATTTATTTATATATGTAGAGGCATGATTATTTATTTAGAATTTTTATTTATTTTAGTTGTAAGGAGATAAACGTCTATCACCCCATCACGTATCACAAAGTTAGTGGACTGAGTTGGACGCTAATCGAGTTGCGATAGCATATCTTTGCTATGCTGAGTATAAAGATGCCAATAAAATATTGCAGCCACTGGGATTTGTATTCAGAAGCCTACTGGTAGCATCTCTTTTCCGCCGGTTGCATTAAAAAAGACACCATCAGTTAAACCATCATGCTTTGCAACCCAACCGCTCAGAATATCCATAACCACTAAACCATTGAGGTCAATAAAACGCTGCATCCCAAGGTGCATCTGCCGTTTAAGTTATGCCCACATAGCGATTGGGGCATTCCTGCATTTGACTATTCGGTACTTGTTTAGTTTCACGGCGGCAGTATGGCCGCCGTGAACTTCCGTCTGCTGCGCTCACTAAACTATCAAAAATAAGGTAAATGAACTCTATGCCAATGAAGATAGTTCATACCCCTACTATCCACGTTGGCATAGAGTTAATTTTAGATAGCGTGGCGAGCCACCGAGCCCGCAAGGGGACTCAGACGCACGGCCACTGCCGCCGTGAAACTAAACAAGTACCGTATATTCACTAATATTTTTGAGGCGTTCAAGGAAAACAGAGCAGCAAGAGGAAACAAAAAGAGAACCTACTTACACCATACAGATGGGCTATAACCGGAGATTGAACTCATGGTACTCATTGTAAGGCAGTAATAACAATGTGTGTATGTACACATTTGGTCAAACGTAATGTATGGATGAAAAAGTTTTAACCTATTCATTATATGTTACAATTATCTCTTTTTTTTTTTTTTTACCTTAATTTCGATCTTTGTTTAAATATCAAGCCACACTATTTGAGGGGAAAAAATCTAATAAACCAGTAAGGTTAACCAATATTCCGCCCATGCAGATTAAGAACTCCCTGAATATATGTAAGAAGAAGTGGAATGTACACTTCTTACATAATCAAAAGTACAAATAGAATACAAAAATGAAGTTGGTGGTTTATTTATCATTATTGGGTAAATGTATAGCAAAATATTTAGTATGGTCAACAGTAAGGTATATAGGATATATAGATATATATATATATAATAGATCTCTCTCTCTCTCTCTCTCTCTCTCTCTCTCTCTCTCTCTCTCTCTCTCTCTCTCTCTCTCTCTCTCTCTCTCTCTCTCTCTCTCTCTCTCTCTCTCTCTCTCTCATTTATATATATATAAGACAATAATTTTAGACAACTGCGCTCAAACCGTGTAGGAGTATCAATTAGCAGTCCAGCAAAAAAGTCCTCCTCTTTAAAAATTTTCAAAACGAGACACACCACTTCTGGGTCTCCTTGCTTAGGTCCCTTTAAAACACAGACCGTCGCTCCCCAAAGTATAAAGACCCGTGTCCAGCGAGTATTAGAAATCTGCAGAAATGGAAGGACAATGGGGGCGCCTCATAGCGTAGTATTTTTATTGTAAAAGCATATAGACAAAGCAGTAGTATTAAAAATAGTCAGAGGATGGTACCCGTACCATATAGTTCCTCCGCTGTGGGCTCAAATACCACAAGGTTTTTAATATCTACCCGTCCACGGATAACAGCACGCCTCCTCCTGCGGGATTCCAGCACACCACTCTGCACTTGCAGCCTTCCACAGGCAACAAGCACGCCGGTACTTTCTCCACGCTGGTTCAGGGAACGCTGAACACCGGGACACGGAGCACGGATGACATCACACAGGCACGCCCCAAACGCGTTTCGTCATAGAGACTTCGTCAGTGGGTGGTCCTGTGTGACGCTCATTGCCATCCTTTATTCCCCGTACATCCAATCAAAGCCGGTCATAGCCGGACAATCCCTCTAGCCTTAGAAGCCGGGTGTCTGTACGTAGTTAACTAGTAGTGGGCAAATAGTAACAGTTACGTTTCTAAAAAGCGCTACAATCAAGTTTTTAAAACCATGAGCAAGATAGTGAACAAAGCATCCATAAATGAGCACATAATTATACGCTCATTTGAATCAATATTTTGTTAAAAAATTATCAGAAAAGGTCATAGGTCAATCATATGGTAACCTCATTCTAGCGGGCAGTATAATATCACGTTTTAGAGTTTGATGAGGCATAATTGATAATATTAACACGCCAACTTGGCGCTAGTATTAATGGAGTAAGACAATAGTATGGAGATCAGGGCTAAGTGAATATTATGATATGGATATCAAGTCAATAAATATTTATGTGGTGAAGATATTTCTAGCTCACCCGTCTTTTAAAACTACAGCGACTTTACAGCGCATAAACTCAGTACACATATAGACTCAACACAGAACGACATAATCTGTCACTGTGATAGGATTTCTGTAAGTTCTTAGTGACAAATTTGTTCTACAAAGTAATAGTACAAGGATTACAACAAATATAATATATATATATATATATATATATATATATATATATATAAAATTTGGTTTTAGCGGCACTCTACTACAAAATAAACCAATATGATGGCAAATAAGAGTATGTAGTTGATTGGAATGGTGACACTTAGCCAATAATCACAAGCCAGGCACAAGTAGCGTTACCTGCTTGTGCCTGGCTTGGGATTATTGGCTGAGTGCCGCCATATATATATATATATATATATAATTTGGAATGTTCACGAGCTGTGGTTCGACAGAATAAAACAACTCCTAAAGCGGGTTAGGTAATAGCATATACACAATAGTGTGTGTATATGTAATATCAGCTCAAGATAAATACTAGTAGATGTAATTTCACTTGCTGCCAACAGATGGCAATGTTTCGGAGTCACACGGACACTATACATATATGTATAGATGATACAAAATAACTCCAAACGCACAAATAATTAACGGTAAATGAGATGGCAGCCTATCCCCTAATTTCTTTGAAGGCTGGGAACAATCCATAACATCTAAAGAACAATAGAGGTTTGGCACCAATATAAATAAGCTTCTTTGATGAGAGAGCAGTTTTCAGATCCAGTAAAGCATCATAAGGGGCACAGCAGATTTTTTTTACCTGTTCATAACCCCACTATCTACTACGCATGGAGTTGATTTTATATAGTGTGGCGAGCGCAGCGAGCCACTGAGCCCGAAGTGTGGCGAGCGGACTACTACGCTCGCCACACTATATAACATCAACTCCATGCGTAGTGGATAGTGGGTTTATGAACAGTTAAATTGCATTGCATTGGATCGACCGATATCACATCCGATATATCGGCCGCCGTGAAACTAAACAAGTACCGGGGTCAGTTATGTCATACACTTGTGAAATGGATTGAAGAAATCCTCTGCTGGATTCTCTGCCAGTTTATTAGGGAATTTCTAATAAAAATTAATTTTGGACAAACTCTTCTATTGCTTTACTGGATCTGAAAACAAAGTTCATTTATATTGGGGCCAAACCATTATTGTTGTAATCTATAACTAAATCTGTACACCAGGCAGGCATAATGCATGCTTAATGTGTGAGCTGGTAATCAATTATGTTATGTCATTGTCATATTTTCCATGCATGATATCAGACAGAATGATATTATTTTTTTATAGGAGAAAAAAATTGAAGCACAGACGTCTGTTTTACATTGTTACATGTTGTTGGCTTATAGGGGTTTAGGAGTGAAGACTATTTATACTGCCTCTTTTATTGTTTCTCTTTCCAGGATCAGAGGCATGGCCACCAGGTGTGTGTCTGCGGTATGTTGGAGGTGATCAGTTTGGCCATGTGAATATGGTATTAGTACGCTCGCTAGACACCCAAGAGATGACCGATGTCAGTGTGCCAATGTGCAGTCCTAATCAACCAGGCATGTACCAGGGCCAGTGGAGAATGTGTACTGCTACTGGCCTGTATTTTGGAGGTGAATATCTTTATTCTATAACCATATTCTATTCTCATTGATGAAGCAGGGCCCAAAGTCATGATAAAGGATTTGGTGTTGGAATTTGCACTGCTATGAAATAAAATAAACTATATACCAGCTATCCAATCTTTTGTAAAGGTGTGACGCATACACTGAGTGCAGTGGGGAATGTTACTGAACCAAGGGCACTGTAATTAACTACAGCAACGTATACGTTTCCTAAAGGTGCCCATGCATTAGGCAATTCACATGTGATATGGGCTCTTTTAATGGAATATCGGTGATCAGTTGCATGGAAAGTGTCCAAATTGCATGTGATTGGCAACAGGTCTGATGCGATGCGCTGTCTCTTGTGCGTTGCAATGGAGTCTGCAATTCGCACCAGCTGCAGAAGCGATCTGTTGGATCGCATCCAGCCAAGCGGCTCAAGATCGGATAAAGTGCAAGATCTGAATACCAGCTTAACAGTTGCACTGTGTAATTTAGCTTGCTGTGAAACTGATGGGTACTAATTAGAATTTGAGCATTGTAAAAGGAGGATAAGTCTGTATGGCTATGGAAAACAAGCATATTGTATAAAATCAGAATTAAAATCTTTTGTTTTCAAAGTTAAGTTTTTTTTGGGGGGGGGTTATGCGTATGGATCTGATCTCAAAAGAACAAATATGCTGACAAGCATGACATGCCACGGACAATTGAGTTAATTTATTAGGGACTTTGTTAAAATGACAAAAAATTGTATGTTTTAAAAAAATTCTGTGGGTTTTATTTTTTGTGGTATAAATATTTTATCAATTCAGTGTAATTCAAAATCTCTGTTGTGAATGGCAGGTTTATAATGACAAGAGTTTATCAATATGTAAAAATAGTAAACCTGTTTTGCAGAGGAAAGGCTCGTACACACAGCTCAGATCTCTCAGCACACGTGGTGCACCAGCGATGTGTGCTGAGCGATACATACGGGTCTGTGTTCTCTGCTGAGAACATTGGCAATGACTAGATTTTGACTGGATGCAGTCATAATATTTGATCCCCGAAAATAAATTATGCACAAAAGGTCACAAGGTGCTTGTAGTGATATCCAATAAATGCCCAATGCTGTTTTGAAAATGATTAGTCAACACATTAAGTTGACGAATTTGCCTTACTTAAGGTGCCCATACACTAGGGTGACTTGTCTGAGGAGAGAAGTTGCCCACAATCCCCACTTGAATTGCCCGCCGTCTGCAGTCCTTTTGCATACAATAGGGGTCAGATGTATCAGTCTTCAAAAAGTAATAAAATGGAGAGTGATAAACAAACAGCCAATCAGCTCCTAACTGTCATTTTTCAAACCCAGCCTGCAACATTACAGATTGGAGCTGATTGACTGGCTGTTTATCACTCTCCATTTTCTCACTTCTTGAATCTTGATACATCTGGCTCAATGTAGCAATCCCAGCGAAGCCTGCTAACAGGCTTGGCGATGGGATAGATCTATCATGCAGCGTGTGTGATGTTCAGGCTCCAATCCGATTCCTTACAGGATCACGCGTCACTTCAGACCAAGGGGGAAATTTACTAAAGGAAATTTGTAAAAAATAGTTGTATTTGTATCCAGAAATACACTTATTTTTGACATTTACTATCCCGAAAATACATCAATACGAATTGCCGTATTTTCAGAATAGTAAATGTCGAAAATAAGTGTATTTCTGGATACAAATACACCTATTTTTTATCAATTTCCTTTAGTAAATTTCCCCCCAAATGTCAAAAAACATGTTATTTGGACACTTCATCTGATTTATCACCACAATCGGATGAAAAGGGAACAAATTGCCATGAAATCGCCTTAGTGTATGGGTACCTTTTTAGTAACATAAAATTTGGCAGCAGATAAGAACCACATGGCCCATTAAGGATATTGTGAAACTGAACGCTTGTTAAGTGGCTTCCTGGAAGGAGTTCTCAATTCAAAAGCGATCTCCCATAGTTGCTTTGAGAAATGCAGGGCAGAGTTTGTTAAATTGCTGGCCTGGAGAAGGTTACTTTTAGTGGAGTGCAATGTGGCTTCAAGGGAGACACCATAAACAACAGTGTATCGCACGATCTAGACAACCTCGACTGACTCTACAGAACAGGAGAACAGATTACAGTGTGTATTCCAAACATGACCACAGCTTCGTCGCGCTGCTTTGATGGAAACAAGAGATACAAGTTTGTTTACCACTACCGCTAAATTCTGCTTTATAGCCGCTCACTTGAAGCCTGAAGCCCATTGCTTCAGTCCATAAATAAAAAGCAGAGGCTTATTGTTGGATTAAAAAACACATGAGTTAGATAATTAGCCTATGGAAGAGAGTTATTTTCACAAATTAATTGAAGTTTGAGGTGTTTGGGTCTAAGAGGAGCAAGGTGGTTCGTTGTGCGACAGATTACATCATGCTTCCTGCTTGCATTTAGCACCGTCAAGCATGGAGTTGGTTCCATTATGGTCTGGGGATATTTAAAAGGATATTCCGTCAAAACAATAACAGCAAGTTCTGAAGATCATGGTTTGGCCACCCTAGACTCCTGATTGCAATCCGTCTGAGCTCCTTTGTGATAGCCTAGTTAGGTGTTTTCGAGATTTGCAACTAATGAGCCGAAATCACCTTTGAGAGTTTCTAGAAGAGTGGTCAGAGTTAAAACAAGTTGACTGACAATACCCCGCACTTGCACTGCCATGATCGCCACTAAGGGTGGTTCCCTTTTTCAAAGACTCAATTTACTTATAACCAAAGTTTATGAGTACAAAACTATTTTCCAAAATAAATATATTTTCATCACAAACTAGCTTCTTTTGGTGTACTGAAATGAATGAGCTGAAAGCTCCTTACACACGGAGCAATATGATCACTCAGCAATCATATTGCTGTGTCCCGTTTTCATCAGCGACCAGACATGGTTGCTGATGAAAACAAGACGCTGCTGGGGGAAACAGCTGGTCGCCGGGGGAAGTCGCAGGAGCATGTTACACTGACCAGCGATCATCCCGGGGCTGGTCTCAGGAGCACGCCTCTGCCGACAGTCACCCCGCCTTGTGTGTGTGTGTATAGGGCTGAAGGGTGTAGGGTGAAGGGTGTAGCTTGACTAAAGTTTTACAATTATTATGTAGTGTATCTTCAGTTGGATGTACACAATATCACACTGCGATATTTCAAAGTGAGTCATTCCCAGAAAAAAAGATAAGTTGAGTACATTGAGCGTCCAGGCAAATTAATTAGGTATATATTTTGGTTACAGAATTCATCACATTAAAGCAGTGGTTTCCAAACTCTTAAATCACTGTGTCCTGGCCAAGAGTTTGTTTTTTCTTTCGTAGCACCTTTAACACAAAAAAATGTATTTACTTATGTACACTGTCATGTTTTTGTGACTGGGTTTGCCCTTCCATATTTCTGATAGGCAGACACCTGCACTGGTTTTGCCTATTACATTGACCATTGTTCAATTTTTGTGCGCTGGTTTATTTGATCATAACTGTTGTACTGTCTTTTCCATCTCATCTTATTTCTGAATTTCTTTACCATCAGACGTGATTTGGGTTATTCTCAGCGTGGAAGCTGGTGGCCTCTTAGGTGTCACTCAGCAACTATCCTCCTTTGAGACGGAGTTCAACACTCAGCCTCATCGCAATCTTGGTGGAGACTACAACCCCTTTGCTTCGCCTCAGAAGAGTCGTTCCCCAGAAGGGGAAAATATGGGAACCTGGGAACCTGAAACAGAGACTCCTGAAAAAGAACAGAATGGACTATCTCAGACCTCTGTAAATATATGTGCAACGGATCATCCAGCCAGCCATTCTGTAGCAACTTATAGAGAGGTGAGGCGCAGTGGACATTTTTAAAAAAAATAGGCCGCAGTCTTGGAGAGTAAGTAAAGGATGGAAAGAGTCTGTGAATGTAGTAGAGTGGGAAATATTAAGCGAGTGTATTTCAGCACTTACCAATTTTGTTGCAAGTTGAATGAGAATCTGTTATGCCGAAAATATGTTTTAACTGCAATGCAAATAAGACACACAAGGAGACTGGTTATTCATTTCATATGACTTGAATATCTGTTTCTCTGAATCTGTAGCAAAAATACGCCCACCTTTTAGTAGAGCTGCATGGGACCTGGTGGTTCACTCACACCAGTCATCTTACTCTGCATGGTGTATTGAGACTATGTGTATGTAGGAGACCTCTGTACAGGACAGCCCTTACCGTCTATGTGTTACCTACAGAGTATTCGGAGCATGACTTCCCACATTCAGTCACATGTTTTATCCAGTGGGCAAAGAATTGGCTCTCATTTCATGTGAATGCCATTTTCTGCTTCTGCTGCTTTGTGTATTGTCACAAGAGGCTAGTTTATTCCCAAACCCTTTTCTTGTTTCAGTGAGGCTTATTCTGGCAATGAAAGCACACTACAGCTAATATTTATGAGACTGCATTAGGATCCCATCTTATATTACAAGACTAAAGCCACTATTGTGGGTATTCAAGTATTTTGCACTCTGACAGCCACTAGATGGCACCCAGCGGAGCAATTCAAGCTTTGCTAAGTTTGGGTGCACACAGATGCCACCCCTGACATTACTGTTATGATGTTTTGTAATTTTGATGGGCTGGTAACTAGTATCTCATAATACCCAATCAATAGGTCATTGGTTTCCATTAATTTGCAAACTGCATATTGATTCAGGCCACTTTAAAAAAAAAAAAAAAAAAAAAAAAAAAAATGAAACCTCTAAGGTATAAGGTTGATTAATACACAAGGGTATGTGGGAGAGTCTAGGAGCTGTAGAGACAGGTTCCTCAAACAACTGAACCTATAAATATGCAATACATGGCTGTCTATTCTTGGAGTGCTGCTTGTAAGTGGAGGTCACTCTGCACTGGAGATGGGGTCTGTAGCCGATTGATGAAGGAGCAGAGAAAAAAAGGATAGATATTTGTATAGAGGTAAGTGATTTTGCGCTATAGTCTTAATCAAAACTGAACTAAATATGCCTCTGCAGGGGCTAATTAGCCCAAATGTGCCAATCTAACTATTAATGGAGATCTACAATTGACCTAAATACTTTTTGTCAAAGTTGGTACAAAGCAAATTTAGTGTACAGTAGCTAAAGGTAATTTGAGCCTCCGATTCTGGCCAGTATTTAATTACGCCAGCAAGGGGGTTTCTGCGACATAGATGGCTTGTTTTCGGCGGGGATTGACGAAAACGAGCCATCCTCGCCATCTAACCCCCTCACTGGCCCACGCACTATTCTATGATTCGGGGGAATCTCCGCCGTCAGATTCCCCGGAACGACTAGGTTCCATATAGCAGCCGCATTTGCTGTTTCCACCTCGCTGGAAAAACCCAGCGAGGTAGAACCGATGAGTGCAGCGGTGTCAGTTGAATACTGACCCGCAAGCTATCAGCACTGCTCACCATCACAGCTTGCCATAGGCATTGAATACACCCCTTTGACTATATAGCCAAAATCAAAAGGAAAGTTAGCACAAATCGCACAGTGTGTAAACCGCTTGCGCTTCTGATGTACAACCTGGTGGGATCGGCATCGTAAGCAAAAATAGAAGCCAATTTTGACTTTGTAAACAGTCTAGTGTTCTAGTATAGTCAAAATCTCCAGTAATTATAGTCACAATTGTATGGTTCTTGGCTCTGGGGAGTTCACAGGAAATTGCATAGTCAGAATCGTACATAGCCAAAATCTCAGCGTGTATATGTATGTATGTATATGTATGTATATATATATATATATATATATATATATATATATATATATATATATATATATATATATATATATATATATATATATATATATATATATATATATATATATATATATATATATCCACAAAAAGCCTGCACTCGCACACTTTAAATTATAGACAACGGTGGGGTGTTTTTTTATGGACCACAAGCTTGCCTGTGTCCATATACAAAACAAAATGCCAACACGTGGTAGGAAAAAACACTCGCCACTAGAGCAACCAGTTCAGCTTCTAGTTGCTATTTAAACAAAACAATGCATCAAAGAGTATATAACCTGCTTTTACAGATCCATCATCCGACGTTTCGGTCATCAACAGTGAAGGCTTCCCTTCTCTATGGGAATTGATCCCGTTGTCTACTGAGAATATTGCACCTCTGCTGTTGGATTTTTTTCTTGACAAAGGTCACTGTTGATGACCAAAACGTCGGATGATGGATCTGTAAAAGCAGGTTATATACTCTTTGATGCATTGTTTTGTTTAAATAGCAACTAGAAGCTGAACTGGTTGCTCTAGTGGCGAGTGTTTTTTCCTACCACGTGTAGGCATTTTGTTTTTTTAAAATACACATATATATATATATATATATATATATATATATATATATATATATATATATATGTGTATGTTGATTACTCTAATACTTCCTGCTACTGTAGGGTTTGTATGAAATGTCTGGTCCTTACTAGTGATTGTTCTCCTGTCAGCTATGTCTTTCAGGCTCTTGCCTGCTGCTCTATTTCTTTTGTAGTGGTCACGAATGGAACGTTGCTTACCAGTTCAGGTTTTCAGCTCATATCTTAATCCCAGTGTCCATCTTGCAACAATTCCCTAAAAAAGTCCTTAGTAGTCGTCATAGAAATGCATTAGAACGGTGGTTCCCAAACTTTTTTCTCTCCCGTACCCCTTGATTAGGCTTTTCATTGATGAGTACCCCTCCTGTCAATTTAAAATATAGACAGTACTTATGAGTGGAGTGGAAGTGAGCGGTATGCCTATCCTTATGCATGTCCTTATATTAAGGAGTAGCGGACAGGAATCGTGCCCTTCCATGTCTGGCCGCTGGTTCTGTATTGTCTCTAGGGTTCCCACTTACACCTGTAGGATTAATGCTGCTACTTCTTCCACCCGTGTCAGTGCTGGGCAGATGATCGCTGATGTCTGAGGGCAGCACGGGTAGCTCCCATTGGATTTCTGGTCAGGCAAAAGCACAATGAGACACTGATGACCCTGAAGACAGAACCATAAGTGACACAACATGGTTCTCCATGACAATGGGTCTTTTTCTGCCATCAAAATACTTTTTCATCTTCCGCCATTACCAATATTATTTTCAAGTACCCCCAACTGGTCTGCAGAGTACCCCCAGGGGTACTAGTACCCCAGGTTGGGAACCACTGCATTAGAAGGTGCTCTTTATACATTGCAGTTACATATTGAAACTTTAAACTTAACATGCAGAGCATTTAATTTAAACAACCAGGGTGACTTCTTCATGTGTACATTTTCTTGTCAGAACCTACAAAGCAAAGTGATCAAGTAATCTAGGTTATGAAAGAGTGAAGTGGTATAGTTTCAGAGATAGGTAAGGGTTAGATTTTGTAAAAAGAAACGTGGAGTGTACGAAGGGACTTTAAGGAGTTTGGATCTTAAAGATCCAAATATAAGTGTTACTGAATCAACTTTCTTATATTTTGATAAAAATTAACTTGTAGTGTGTAATTGCATTGTAATTTAACTCTCTACTGTATACTAGGGGGTTAGTCGCAGGGAGGTAGATAAAATGGGTGGGGCCCTGATTGAGAATCTCACTCAGTGCATGTTGTGCAAGATGTATGAGCACCTGGAGCAAGAGTCCCAGTGCAAATACATCTGCACGAGATGTGAGCGAACGTCCGCCCTGGAAGCCCAGGTCACTGATCTAGAGCGGACCGTTCAGCGACTGAGGGATATTTCCAATCTTGAGCAAAGCCTAAATAGAACGGTGGAGGAGTTGCAGATGGGGTCACTGGTAGAGGAGGAGGATCAGGTAGCCAGCTGGGTCACGGTTAGAAGGGGAAACAGGAGGGACAGGAGGGACAGGAACGACATCTCGGATCTATCACACCCGAACAAATTTGCCCGGTTGGACGAAGTTTCGGGGGAGGATAGAGACGAAATGACGGAGCTGGAGGAGACGGCTCCCTCTAGCAACCAGAGGAGCGGTCCCTCTAGCTCAAACGGGATGACAGTTAGTGAGGTACCAAGGCAGATAGTGGTGGTAGGGGATTCCATCATTAGGAGAACAGACAGGGCAATCTGCTATCGGGACCGCGATCGCCGCACGGTCTGTTGCCTCCCGGGTGCTCGGGTACGGCACATCGCGGACCGAGTTGACAGATTGTTGGGAGGGGCTGGGAGCAACCCGGCGGTCTTGGTGCACATCGGCACCAACGACAAAGTCAATGGTAGGTGGGATGTCCTCAAGAAAGAGTATAGGGAATTAGGTAAGAAATTAAAGGCGAGGACATCTAGGGTAATTTTCTCGGAAATATTACCAGTGCCACGCGCTAGCTCAGGGAGGCAGAGGGAGATCAGGGAGGTAAATGTGTGGCTTAAGGATTGGTGTAGGAAAGAGGGATTCGTGTTCATGGAACACTGGGCGGACTTCTCGGTCAGGCACCATCTTTTTTGCCGTGATGGATTGCACCTGAACGAGGAGGGGGCTGCGGTGCTGGGGGGAAGGATGGTTAGAGGGTTGGAGGAGATTTTAAACTAGGCGACGGGGGGGGGTGGGGGCAGCAAGACATTATGGGACCATCAGGGAGAGAAGCCGGACTGGGATCAGGAATCATATGGAGGAAGGAGATGGGGGGGGGGGGGGGACGGAGACATAGACAAAGTCCTGGGACATAACAAGGGTATAATCGGGGGTAACTCTCAGGGTGCATCAGGAATGTCATGTAATAAAATGTTATGGGGTAACTGTTACCCCATTACAGTTCTTAGGTACAGATGATCTTAGTATACGGGAAGGAGGGAATGACAGAGGAAGAATTCCAGGAACTATGGAGAGGGCAGGCAGTGTGCATGGTGGGGAGGCCTGTAGAGAGTCTATTGAAGGGGAGAGGGGAAAGAGGAAGCTAGTAAAGAATTCAAATGGGTCCTGGGGTGAAACTAATCACAATATTAGAGCCATATCTAAAAATAAACATAAATTAAAATGCTTACTGGCTAATGCAAGAAGCTTAGTGAGTAAAATCGGGGAGCTTGAAACGGTGATCAGTAGGGATGACTACGACATCATTGGTATAACAGAAACATGGTGTAATGAGTCGCATGACTGGGCATTAAACATGGAGGGATATACACTCTACAGGAAAGACAGGGAAAATAGAAGGGGCGGGGGTGTGTGCCTATATGTAAATAATAACTTAACATCATGTGAGAAAAATATGAGCACAGACCTGGAAGACGACAACTCTGAGACAGTGTGGGCAGAGATAACCGACAATAATAAGAAACCAAAAAACAAATTTATAATAGGGGTATGCTATAGACCACCAAATATAAATGAAAGGAAAGAGTCTCTTCTTTTAAACCAAATCAAACAAGCATCAAATCAGGGTCAGGTATTAATTATGGGGGATTTTAATTTACCCGACATTGATTGGGAAAACGAAACAGGTAAATCAGCAAGAAGCAATGGGTTCTTAAGCTTACTTAAAGACCAGTTTATTACACAAACGGTAGAAACTCCAACTCGTGATGAGGCGCTCTTGGACTTAGTATTAACAAATAACACAGACTTAGTTTCAAACACAAAAGTAATTGAACAATTAGGGAATAGTGATCACAATATGGTTTCACTGGAAATCAACTTCAGTAAATTACATCAAAAAGGATCTGCAAAAATACTAAACTTCAGAAAAGCGAACTTTGAATTATTCAGGGAAGCCCTAACAGGAATTGGGTGGGAAACGGTTATAGAGGGAAAAAATGCAGAGGAAATGTGGGATACTCTAAAAAAGGTGCTTGATTCACTAACTATTGAATACATTCCTAAAGTAACTAAAGGTAAATTCAACAAAAAAAAGCCACCATGGTTGGACAAAGAAGTAAGGTCAGCTATCAACAATAAAACCAGAGCCTTTAAATTCTATAAAAATAACTTGAATGAGGAGGCGTTCGCAAAATACAAAGAATCAAACAAAACTTGTAAAGGGGTAATCAAAGCAGCTAAAATATTATATGAAGAGTGCAAAGCCACTGAAAGCAAAACCAACCCAAAGAAGTTTTTTAAATACATAAATAGTAAACGTTTAATTAAGGAAAACATAGGCCCACTAACTGATACTAGTGGAAAAAGTGTTACTGAGGACAAGGGAAAAGCAAAACTGTTAAATGAGTTCTTCTCATCAGTATTTACTAAGGGAGAGCAGACTGTGGAACGAACATTTACCACAAACGGGACAAATAAGCCAGATCTCATTGTGGATTTCACGCCGAAGGAAATAATACTGAGGCTAAGCAAACTCAAAACAAATAAGTCACCAGGGCCAGATGGGATTCATCCGAGGGTATTAATGGAATTAAGGGATGAACTAGCTACCCCCCTACATTATATCTTTAGCAAGTCACTATCGTCCGGTATAGTACCAAAAGATTGGAGAATAGCAGAGGTAGTGCCAATATTCAAAAAAGGAAAAAAGGAAGATCCAGCTAATTACAGACCCGTTAGTTTAACATCAATTGTGGGTAAACTATTTGAAGGATTTTTAAGGGATGGTATCCAGGAATATTTAGATCATCACCGTCTACTCAGTACTAACCAACATGGGTTCGTGAAAAATCGTTCATGCCAAACTAATCTACTAGGGTTCTATGAAGAGGATAGCAAAAACCTCGATAATGGAAATGCTGTAGATGTGATTTTCCTAGATTTCGCTAAAGCATTTGATACTGTCCCACACAAGAGATTGATTAATAAAATGGAGAACCTAGGATTGGGTGAAAATATCTGCAGATGGGTAGGGAATTGGCTATGTAATAGAGAACAAAGAGTGGTTGTGAATGGTGCCGTATCAGATATGATACCGGTACTAAGTGGAGTGCCCCAGGGTTCGGTTTTGGGGCCCATTTTGTTTAACATTTTTATTAACGATATTGGGAAAGGGTTACTCAGCAATGTATCCATCTTTGCGGACGATACAAAACTTAGCAAAGTCATAAAATCACCAGAAGATGTCACCATGCTTCAAAATGATCTTGCAATTCTAGATGAGTGAGCAAAAAAAATGGAAGATGAGGTTCAATGTAGATAAATGTAAGGTTATGCACCTTGGGAGACACAACCAGTGTGCAAGTTACAACCTTAGCGGAGAGGAACTGGGTAATTCCATACTTGAAAAGGATCTAGGAGTCCAAATAGACAGCAATCTAGGATGTAGTGCCCATTGTAATGTAGCTACAAAAAAGGCCAACAAAATTCTGGCATGTATTAAGAGGGGAATGGAAACTAGGGACTCAAGGGTAATTATGCCACTATATAAAGCATTGGTGAGACCTCACCTAGAGTACGGAGTACAGTTCTGGGCCCCACACTATAAAAAGGACATCATAGATGTAGAAAAAGTCCAAAGGCGAACAACAAAGCTTATTAGGGGAATGGAGAATTTAAGCTACGGGGAGAGATTAAGCAATTTGGGACTATTTACATTACAAAAGAGACGTTTAAGGGGGGACATGCTCAACATGTACAAGTATATCAAGGGCCAATATAAGGAACTGTCACACACCCTATTTTCTACTAGAAAGGAATCTAGGACGCGAGGGCATGAGTATAGATTAGAAGAAAAAAGATTTCATTCAGCTAGTAGAAAGAATTTCTTTACGGTCAGAACAGTCAAACTCTGGAACTCTCTTCCCAGAGAGGTGGTAACGGCTGGCTCATTAAATGCGTTCAAGGCAAAGTTGGACAAACATTTACTGGAGAAAAACATCCATGGGTACAAATAAGAAATATAATTTGTCTGTAAAATACCAGAACCTACCAAATCAGCAATGGATATCTATACCAGGTTGAACTAGATGGACGCAAGTCTTTTTTCAGCCTTACCTACTATGAATGACCTGTCAAGTAGCACAGATCAAGACTTGCACTGGACAGAGCATGCCCTTGCATACAAATCATTTGATCACAAAAATCGGTTCTTGTGTAGTTTTACGGCGGCACTGCCCGCTGATTGCATTGTATGCAAACCGCATGCGATTTGCATGCATTGCGATTTAGCACACCCCCCACTAGCCAGGTCAGCCCGAAGTGTGGCAAGAGCAGCAGTGCCACGCTTCGGGCTATTTTTTCGCAGTCCCTCACGTTCGACACACTTTACACAATCAACTCCACGCTGACGTGGGTAGTGGGGGTATGAACAGGTCGGGAGGCTGCGTACCGCGTACCCTCGCCACACTTCGGGCTGACATGGTTAGTGGGGGTGTGCTAAATCAAATCGCATGCCAGTGCCGCTGTGAAACTATATACAAGTACCCAAAAATCTGTAAGAAAGCACAGGGGTCGATCCTATTAACCCCGAATGGTGCAGATGATTTGCGAGTTACGAATCATCACGATACCGGGCGCACTTTACGGCGGGCCGAATTCGCTGAAAAGTGCTTTCACCTCCAAAGGGGTGCGAGCAATTTTCAGCTAATTCGGCCCTGTGAAGGGTGCGAGTTAGGCTTAATTCGGGTACCTTTTTCAGTGTTAATAAAACTGCACCCCAACGGCAACTCGCACCCTTCGATGTTAATGGGATCGACCCCTTATAGTTTTAGATTGGCAATCTTTTGATCCACATGAAGCATTTTAGGATTATTTATAAGCAGAGTACTTGATTTGATCTTCAAGTATTTGAAGATTTGACATCTGGATATGTTTCATATTCAGGTTGTGTCTCCCATAGCTTGAAATCTGATATCTAAAATACTTTGAAATCCAAACTATTTTGAATTCAACGTATCTAGTGAGACTTTGGTTTCTGATCTTTAGTGTACACAAGTTTTATTTTGTGCACAAAATTATTAAAAATATTGTATAAAATGATCTCCAGCTTTGTGTAGGAAGGGTAAAGGGAGTCCAATATATTTAACAACACCCATCCCACAACTTTGACAATCTGAGAAACCTTAACAAGAATTCGGGGGAAATTTAGAGAACATACAAATATTTCCATTTTAGGCTAATGGTCCCACATTACATGAGACTTACCGATCAGCATTGACTCCTGAACAAACTTTTTTTTTCTCTTTCTTTACTGACCATCACCACCTTCCTTTTCAGATTCACCCAAAATGTATTTGCTGTGTTATACCAATATTTGTATACTGGGTTCTGGTACTTTTTTTAGAGGAATATTTCCTGTGGTTGAAATTGAAGCTTTGTATTATGCACCTTTCTAAAACGTACATCTATAAAAAAGCATCTATAAGACCAGGTGTGGCCCCGGCACCTCCCTCCCATCACCGCTTTACTGGCAGCCTGTGCTTCTCTCCCCAGCTAACTACCGGTACATTTTATTTACCCAGATCAAAAATAAGCATTGTAACACTTTATTATACTTCAAAATAGGTAGATTAAGACCTCCTTGCCACCTTCTGTACATACATACATACATACATACATACATACATACATACATGTGATATATGGTACAGCTGGGTCTGCATACACTGGCTTCAGTGCTGCCAAACAACCCCTCTCTGGATTACCTAGGTGACCCGGCCTAAAATACAGTACTGTGCAAGAAGTCAACTTTTTATTTTATTCATTTTACTGTCAATCAATCTTTTTTACCACTTCAAGTTGATTTGCCAACATTATTTTATGTACTTGCCCCAGATCATGCTCTATAGAATTTACTATAGAATTTACTCCCAACATTGTTGTGAGTGTTTCAAATAAACTTTTACAATTGAATTGCACAATGTGCAGGGGTGCATTTGAAGAAAACCTGTGAAATGTCTAATAGTGGACCGCCACATTAATGTTATTATTTTATTTAATAATTATTTTAGTTATCACAATATTGACAATTATTAATTTAATAGCAAATAGTCACAGCTGTAGGTAGCTGTAACATCAGCTAATTGAATTCTGGCCTCTCAATAGTCCTTTTTTCCTATCATGACTTTCATGTTCAATATTGCTTTTTATTTTTACTGTCTTGATGATAGAAGGGTGTTTGTTGTAGATGTAAAATGCTCAAAATGACTTAAGGTCCATACTCACTGGGCATTTTTGCCCAGCGTGTATGCACAGCGATGATGGTGAAAATCACTCCGTACATACACACTGAGCGATGTTTGCAGGGGTGGGCGGCTTTCCATAGCAGGATGCTATGGAAAGTCGTCCACTCAGCTGTTATTACCAGCAGATGAAGGACAGCGGTCGGCGATGATGCGGGGGAGTGCATCAGCGCTGATTGCCGGCCCCTACATGCTGGGCTGTTTTAAGCTAAAAGCAGCTCAAAACCCAAAAAGGAAGCTGCTTTCCCCTCAAAATCTCCCGGTGTGTATGGACCTTTTACAGATAAGTGGGATCCTTTTAAAGCTTGGCCATGTTAAAGCAAAATAATTCCATTTTACAGCCAGAAGAGGGAGCAACGTGTCTCTGTAAAGTTATAATAAACAGGCTGATTGCTTAGCATTACACTCATTGGCAGGTATTCAATGCTGTTTGCGAGTGGTGACAGCGAGCAGGGCTTCCTGCTCGCTGTCACCACTCACCCTGACAGCATTCAACACAGCCTCCGCATCCGCCAATTCCCCCTCGCTCCGTTTTTTGAGCGAGGGGGAATTGGCGGATGCGGCTCCAGAAGCAGCGAGACCCGCGGCTAAAAACTGCGAGTTTTCTGCAGCAGCCGCGGGTCTCGCTGTTTTGGGGAATTCTCGCCGTCCTGTGACGGCGAGGATTTCCCCAGAACGTTGAAAAGAACGAGCGGCCGGCGCGGGGGTTAAACAGTGAGGATTGCTGGTTTTCAGCAATCCTCTCTGTTTAACCCCCTCGCCGGCCGCTCGCTGCGGCATTGAATACCCCACATGGTGTGCTGTATTTGCTTTGATTGGAAAGGAGGGCAAAACACAGGTTACACAGGAAAAAATAGTAAGTAAGGAAGTGTACTTTATATAGCAGTATTACAGGAGAGAGAGAGAGTAGCTTGTCTTATGGTGGTGCACCGTTAATAATAAATGAAACATAAAAATTAGCCTTTATTATTATAGGTTAAAAGTAAGTATGATTTTTATTTTTATTTATATTTATATTTATATTTATGTTTCCGTGTTGTTCTCTAACAACACGGAAACATAAATATAAATATAAATAAAAATAAAAATCATACTTACCAGCGATGTAATGGAATCCATCAGCTACATATACAAGGGGCTGTTACAAACGCCAATCTACGTAAGAACTAGATTTACCAATCAGATAAATATAATAAAATATAATGTATACTATACTGATGTATCCATCACTGACTCCAGTACTGAGGGAATAGAGGAATCAATAGACATCCCTATTTGTGTTATAGAGGGGAGGAATAACACCGAACCCCGCTAAATCACTGATGTAATAGCAGCGCATAACCTAATCTCCGAATGCACACTGACGTAAAACCTAGGAGGTAATTACAACTGTAATTTTCAATGTCTGACCCCGATCCTTACACTTCCATCTAGTCGACAGCTATCAATGCCGACATCAGACGGATAGGGTCCTTAGAATCACTAGATGTAAACCAGTGACAGCACAACAGTGCAGATCACATAGAAGGAACACGGAGTTCCGTGCATCACCCGTAGATACTTAATTAATGTGACAGGGAAGATACCTATATATGCCTGTATATTCTCTTATTTTTATTTTTGTATAAACACATATGAATTTACCCTGAGAATAAACAGGGAACCTAATTGATTCAATTAGATTATCAACAATATACATGACGTGGAGAAAAAGTTAACGTAACACTCCACAAGCAATGGTAATAGGGGCGGCACTATCAATTAAGAGGGGGACCCCCATTGGTCGGTTTAAACGGAGCTTAAGCAATATTAACCTGTCCTGGGCAACCACACGGGTTGCCCTGAAGAAGAACTGCGAAGCGTACGCCGGCTGCCCAGGCCGTGCGGACGTCTTCTCACTCCCACTCTGTCTATAATTGTGATTGTATTTATCAGTCCTTATCAGGACTCTAATGTACTTAGTTTAACAGACTCTTTCTCACCCCAGCTAACCGCTGTGTTCAACACCAGCGGCACTGGGTGTGAGGTGGTTACACGCTAGCCGGCTGTGCAGGAACTCGTCCCCACGGGGAGAGTCTGCATCCAGCGGTAGCGGTAACGCCACCAAGAGACGCTGTTAGTTTAACGGTAACCGTTGCCATCACCCTGGCGTGGTGCAGTAACTAGGAACTGCAGACTGTAGGCATAGAGCCACTCTGCATATTATCTGTGCTATACCTGCCACTCGCAGTGCTGTGATACAGCACATATTACCATCTAAAGATACAAGTATCTGTTTATACAAAGACATAACAACTCAGTAGATGTGCATGGTTACTGTTGCAATTTCACAATTGAATTAAATATAAACACAGTCCCCAGTAGATCCACTTGGACAATAGAGGGAATTCAAACTGTGTCATTAATTGTAAAAGAACAGTGGAGTGAGAAGCCGCACGAGCCATTTTTAAACCACACTTGTGTCTCACTTGTATTTATGTTATATGTTTTTGTTCGTCATATTTCGCAGACTTTTAACCTATAATAATAAAGGCTAATTTTTATGTTTCATTTATTATTAACGGTGCACCACCATAAGACAAGCTACTCTCTCTCTCTCCTGTAATACAGTTCTAAACCTTTTGTCCGTGGTAGCACACCCCTTAATACTGATTAAACTACTGAATACAGTAGTGGCTGATTATATAAAAAAAAGGGGGCCACATCTGATATTACGACTATTACGCAAATTCCCAGTCTTGTGCAGTGGACCACCCCCATCTAACCTACCTACTTTATATAGCACACTTTCTCCAACAGGACTCAAGGCGCTTTACAGACATTAAAAACAAATAAGTGGCATATATCAGTCTGGAAAATATTTTTTTCATTGACCTTTTGAAGCTGTTGGAAGTACTGTTAAAAGTGAATTACAAGTGTCCCAGCACTTCTGTCAGTGCTCCATGTAATGCTGCTTGGGAGTAGAATCTTCCTTTGTATTGTCCCAGGTGGAAAACTAAAAGAAAACCGTAGTGTGCACAGTTTGGTGTATTGGTGGTCCAGATTTTGATGGTTATTAATTCCAGCATGTCTGATGTTTTGATCACAAGTTCTGTTCATTCACCAAAGATAACTTATCCCACTACAATATTGGTACTCTGTGCCAAACTTTCTTCATTTTAATTTCACTAGCTGAATGCGCAGGCTGATGATAGCAGCCACACAGCAAGATGCTCCCATCACCATCCTCCACTGGGAGTACAGTGCTTGGTTTCTGATGTGTACAGTGTTTTCTCTATTCATTGCTTTGATCTTGGTCCAAAAAGATGCATCTTGGTCTCGTCTGACAACAAAATAATTTTTCCACTTTGGAGCTGCTTTAACCTCATGCCTTTTATCTAACTAGAGCCATGTTTTTGCCAGCATTACACGCTGGCACATTTAAAACGCTTGGGTTTTGTTTTTTGTGCTCCTTTCTTAATGTGTTTATTTACCTTACATTATCGATTACTGCTGTAGAATGCTCTTGAATCTTTGTTTTCAGATTCCCAACCTTATTTGCGATCCCTGGGTTGGGCACGAGTCAGCAAAAGTGGCAGTTGTTTAATATCTGACCAGTGGTATATACGGTCGTTATGTTGACACAATTAAGGTTGACATACATTGGGTTGACCACTGAAGGTTGACAGGCATTAGTCATATTGACCTTTTGTCTTTGTCAACCTAAGTTCCACAGGGTCAAAAGGTAGACACATGCATTAGCTTGACATTGGGAAGGTTGACAGTGAAAAGGTAGACATGGGCTTTTCACTTTTTTTTCTGGTGCCGACAGGCGTTATTTCTTACCCTACCATCCACTAGGGTGCGGAGGGAGAAAGCAATAGTGTGCCCGAAATATAACGAGCCAGGCGAGGGGATGTGGTGCACCGATATAGTGTCCATGTGGACATTAGAGACAAAAAGACTTGAAAACCCCATGTCGGCCTTCCCAACATCGACATAATATGTATCGACCTCTTGATCCTGTCTACCTTGGGCATGTTGACATTTTGTCTGTGTCAACCTTAATTTGGTCGACCCTATGGCCTATACCCACCAGCGGAAGACAATTGTAAAGCAGTTTTGTTCTCATTTGACAATTGTTTAGCTTCCAGAACACAGGAATTCAGTACATTCTAACAACATTGTAAGATGTTTTTGTGACCTAAAACAATATTGTATTAAAAATTGTATTTGGAGGTTCACTGCTTTAGAAATAAAGAGCACAACAAAACTTAAATGTATAATCTAATATTAGATAATACGGCAAGGGCCCAAGTAATTTTACAAGTTACTGTAAATCTGTAGAAATGTTTGCTAGCAACCCATCCATCTGGGCTTTATGATGTTCTAACCATTGTTTTTCTGTTCTTACAGAGTGTGCACGGGCCTTACCCCTTTGGAGAGTCCTAAAAGAAGCTTTATTTTTCTCCAATGCCTTGTGTCCTTTTCCCACTCCCTGAATAGGACATCTTCTGCAAGATACATATTGAAGATGATTTGGGGACAGTGGTGTTAGTTACCCTGTGAATTATATTCCGGGTGCTGCCTTCCTTTCTCCTTCTGAAGAGGGTTTTTTGTTTTCTTTTGTGCACAATCTTTAGACACCAAGAACAAATCAAATGGGCGAAAAAAAAAGGATTCATATATTCAGGTGTAGGAGATCAGTGTTTCATTTTAATAATGTGGTTTACAATTGTTTAATGCAAATAATTTGATAATTTATTCCAACAATTCTGTTCTGAAACCTATTTAGCAGCAAGCCGGTCAGAGAAGCTGGGAGGGCTATTTTTGTATCAGTGAAACACGCCATGATTGATTTCCTAATTACTATTATTGGCCTTTAATCCATAAAACCTTTAAAATCCATGGCAGTGATTTGTATTGAATTCTTAAAAAAAAAAAATAATATTTTGGAAGAGTGGGGGAGGGATCCTCATTGACAAGCTTATGCTATAGAGAAAGTGAACAGAATTTGGGTAGGTTTTGGGCTTACAATTGTTAAATAGGAGTCCTGCTAACAGACACTAGAAGAGTAATTGAGATTTGTATGGAGGAGTTGCCATTGAACACACTGCTCGCTACACTCTCCTTACTACTTATGCGGAAAACCTCTTATTCTGTAGAGGCTCTCAACAGTTCACAGTTTTATGTTTTTTGGAAAATCCAAAACATGTTGTGTAAGGTAGTATTGCTTAAAAAGAATTCCAAAATACAAATTTGCCCTCTTCATTGCGGCATATCGGGGTGTACTCGCCCACTGGGCATTCAATTCAATGGGAGCTGGAGGTGATGGGTATGCAGGTGTCATGCCACGATGCATGTGGAACATAACCCCGCCTCAGCACAAAGCTGTAGCGGGACACATCTGTGCTTGCAATAATATTTCCAAAAGAAACTCAATACTCTTTGTTTATTGTAGGTTACTTTCTCTTTATTCTTTCCCATGTTTTCTAAGTTACTTGAATACAGTGATTTTTTTTTTATTTTTTTTTCGTAAGGCAGGAATGTAGGGAATATATGTTGCTTTAGGTCTACAGGGTGCTCTAAAGAGATTATTGAACATTCATATCATTAACTCATCCATACTCTCCGCAATTAGTTTTACACTGTAGAAACCTTTCAATGAAGACTTATGGTTACATTAATTATAGTAAGCTTAACTCTACATTGTATATATTTAATATCACTGTTGTAGGGTACAATATCATCTATCCCTATGACTTAGTCACCTAGTCAGGGCTCTTTGTGAGCAATTTTATGGCAAAACACAAATTATCACTGAGTGTACTTGCTGCTTGACCCACTTCTCTTACTATAAATGCCACTTCTAAATGTAATGTATCTTTCTTCCTCATTCACTCTCAAAAAAAATGAAACAAAAGAAAAAAAAAATCCACATAAATATCAGTATACACCTGCAAAAACTAATTAGCCTAATTGCCAGGAAAATCAAAGCTGGGTTCCTGCACGAAAAGTCTAATTTCCATCTAAGAATGTTTCCTTTATTATCCTCCCTTGTGCACAAGTGGGATTAGAAGTACCTCCACAATTTTAAGAGCTTCATTTACTGACCACGAACAGATATTCTGTAGCGTTGAACAGCCTGGAGACCTGAGTTTGGGAATTCTTATTTAAGGTTATATTGTAGAAACACATTTTCAAAACCTGTCTCCTGAAAGGAAAAAACAAAAACAAATATTCAGATGATAATATTATACAGATATAATTTTCGCATAAAAAGCTACTTGTTTCTTGTATTTTTTTATGGTGTGAGCGTTCAGTAGGTAGGTTGCGTGCTCAGGGTCAGACATGCATGAGATGAGTGTGCAGAGTGCTTGAGGGTTTTTGTTTTTTTGGGGAGGGGGGATGGAAGGGATGGGGTGAAATGCTTGGAAAATTCAAAAACCTGACAAAAATCTGAAAAACTAGGATTTTTTTTCCTTACCGTTTAAAGAATATTTCTATCAATAAATTAACGTGGAAAAAGTGCTTTTGTGTTTGTTTTTTGCACATTTTATATCCTGACTTCTACAGCATATAAACATATTTTAGCTGACCCGCCCGGCGTTGCCTGGGAAAACCTTGGGGTTTCTTTATTTCCAAAATTGCTGAAAAATGTCATCTTACAGTATGCTGTGACAAAGACCTAAGATTGTAATTTGTTATAGATTCCACCATAATGTTAGAATGTGTTTGCATTGATACTCAATGATGGCAATGAAATCAGGTGTGGTGGTGTTGTTTGAAACACAACGCTCCTGAGTTGAAAACTTGTATGTGTTGATGAATTCCACATCCACTCCTTAGATTTAGCACCTACTGTATGACATATCCTCCAACATCTGAGGGTCAGAAATCAGGGTACTTATGTATTATCTGGACTCCCATGTTAAATGCACCCCATTTTTTCATACCATTACTATCCAACTACGCATGGAGTTGATTTTATATAGTGTGGCGAGCGCAGCGAGCCACCGTGCCCGAAGCGTGGTGAGCACAGCGAGCCCCGCGAGGGGACGCGGTCTCATAAGAAAAACGGGAGTCCAGATATTACATAAGTACCAAAATCGGTACAAAATCAGAAAGGGACATGTCCACACCTCAATTTCTATACTTTCAATGGTACAGTTTCTAGGGTGTGTAATTACAGGCGCTGAGTGCGTGGGGTCCGGTGTGGGCGTTACTTACCGCGCCATAATTAATTAAAAATTCACTACTCCCTGCCACTGCCACTCCCCTCACCGAACCTGCCTGCAGCAGTCTCTGAGGTCTGAGTATCTGTAAAGCACATGCACCGAGCATCTCTACCAAATAGTGGGGCAGCCCCTGAGTGTGGGAGCAGGTCCGGGGGCCTGGCCACATGATGTCATGACGCGACACCTACAGGAGGCCCTCAATTGATGGAATTTTCACTACAGTGTCACGGTCACAGTGTCACCATAGGGGGATTCCCAATTGGGGTCCAGGTGGTCTTTTAGGGACCCTTTACAATCCTGTAGGTCTCTTCTCCTTGAGCTTACAGTCTCCCTTAATGATAGTCAATCACTGAGGGAGACCGTAGGCTCCAGGAGAAGAGACCAACGGGATTGTAAAGGGGTCCCTAAAAGACCACCTGAACCCCAATTGGAAATCCCCCTACGGTGACACTGTAGTGAGAATTTCTCATCAACTGGGGACCCCCTGTAGGTGTACCAAACACCAATGATGCCCACAATATCCATACCCCCTCCACCTATAGATTTGTTTCGCAACCCACCGCCATCCAAACAATTATCAGTTTGAATCAGAATTTATTTTTTAATCCTACTTTCATTTCTTGATTGTACTGTACTTCTATGTACACATATTTTTTTCACGATTTATTGAGTAAATTGTACACTATAACGTGACAAATCTTCATCTCAGTCTTATTCTTCAACTTCTTACACTCATAACATTCAAACAAATACATGCAGCGCTCATGCCCATCGACCAAACATTATCTATGAACCAAAAGAGTCTGGGAAACCCTTAAGGCAGAGCAGTGCCTGATATCCAACTGACTAACAGGGTGAGTGCAGTGTACCCACTTTGTATTGATCAATGGGTGCATTGGCCAGGACAAAGATTTCTCAGTGCAACTGGCCGGGGAGCGCAGTGACAGGCTGGAGGACTGGAGAGACGGATATGGGGAACCAAGTAGAAACGGTACATTAGGTACAGTTTTTATTTGCCGGTACAGACGGTTAAATAAACGGCAAATTATTTTTTATGTGTTTGTGTGTGTTGTACTGTTTTTGTGTGTGTGTTGTGTATGTGGTTGTGTGTGTTGTATTGTATGTATCTGTCCAATGCGTAAGTGTATGAGGTGTGCTACGTATATACAGTATGTGTGTGTTGTGTTTTTGTGTATCTGTGCAATGTTTAAGTGTGTGTTTTGTGTGTGTCGTACTGTTTTTTGGGTGTGTGTGGTGAATGTGGGTGTGTGTTGTGCTGTTAGAGGTATGTTATGTGTGTGTTGTGTTATGTGTGTGTTGTGTGTATCTGCCCTATGTGTAAGTGCGTAAGGTGTGCTATGTATAAATCTGTGTGTGTGTAGTGTGCTGTGTGTATCTGTGCAATGTTTAAGTGTGTGTTTTGTGTATTGTACTGTTTTTGGGTGTGTGTTGTAGTGAATGTGGGTGTGTGTTGTACTGTGAGTGTTGTGTTGTGTGTATCTGCCGAATGTGTAAGTTTGTGATGTGTGCTACGTATATATGTGTGTGTAGTGTGCTTTGCGTATCGTGGCAATGTTTAAGTGTGTGTGTTCTGTGTGTTTGTTGTACTGTTTTTGGGTGTGTGTTGTAGTGTGTATGGATTTGTATTGTACTGCATGTGGTGTGTTGTGTGTGTGTGTGTATCTGTCCAATGTGTAAGTGTGTGAGGTGCTCTACGTATAAATGTGTGCGTATGTGGTGTACTGTGTGTGTGTGCGTGCGTGTACAATGTGTGTGTGTGTGTGTTGTGTGGTCTATGTATATCCTCAATTATTTCCTAATTGTTTAAAGCCTTCACCATAATGTTAGAATGTGTCATTCATACTCAATGACCGCAATGAAATCCGGTGTGGAGTTGTTCCTTTGCAAACGGTTTCCCAGATCATCGATCTTTTCCCCAGAACATCAATGAAGGTAAATTAAAACTTGGTGTTTTTTTAATTTCTAAGTGAAATTTCCCAAAAACGGCTTCGAGGTGCACACCACCGGGTCCAGAGGTATCTTGTTGCTGAATTTGGTGTCTCTGAGTGCCACGGTGTGTCCGCAATGCGACGGACACGCACACACACACACACACACACGCACGCACACAGATTCTTCAACTTATTATATAGACTATTAATGTATTTTGGTATTTCATTTTCCATTTGATTTGTGCACATTGATTAATGAAGAATTTCTTTAGGTTTTAAGGAAAGACAATTTACACTTTTCTGAATGAAGGCGAGTTGATCTTTCCCTGGGCATGCCTTCACATTCTTTGGGGGCTAGAGCACGGTGTTTAAATATGGGGTGGTATTTCACTTATTACTCAGCACCACACGGCAAAAGCTTGCCCCTGCTGTGACTGTAAAATGCGCACAAACTTGATAAAATGTGCATATGTCTAATTACTTTATAACCCTTAAATATAACGGCAAATGCAGAAATAATTGCACGCCAACACAAACTTGTAAAAAACTAATGACAATGCTTTACTTGAAAGACAGCTTGATTACAGATATTTGCTAATGCAGACTAACACAAGAAACATACAATTGATTGGCTTATACCTCAACAATAATTCTAAATCTAATCAAAATGAAAACCTAACAAGGACAGTGAACAGTCATTAAACCCCATTCAGAGTTACCTCCAGCCCCTCTCCACATACTTGCCTGTTCTTCCTCAACTGCCTGCCTTCTCCTTCTGACATTTATACTTTACTTATTATTCATATGTGTCAAATTGTCATTGCACAGCTCTGCCTTCAATCATAATGTCATAATTCACCCATTGCCCAACTTCTTTGTTACTAAGGAAAGAGTCAGTGGCCTTGAGGTCTACGCATGTATGACCCTGTTATAGTTGCCATTTTGTTGACAAAAATGTGCAGGCTAGCAGTCTGCCCTCGTCCCTTGTACTGTCAATAGCATTCTTTTTAATTTTTATTATTGAATCATTTGTATCACTGTAAATAACAGTGACAATCAAGAATTAACATACCGAATAGAAGAAAAAGTAAACATACATATTGCGACTAAATGCTCGGATAGTACAACATGTTGAAAATATCACATACTGCATGTAATGAGAAGTACTGTATTAAACAGAAGGAAAGAAAATTAGCCATATATACACATTGATTTAAGGATACATAGCTTCAATCTTCCAATTTCCAAGTTTTCCCAATCCTAGAAAAAGGAGGAGGAAGCTACGGCCGTAGCCTGCGTCCTGGTAACAATGAGTTAACAAATAACAGTATAAATTGTCAGCCTGCAATCTTAAATATAAAAAATAGGCTGAAAAAATAAATGAATATTGGCAGCACTACAAGCAAATGTAATCGAAGTATGTCTAGTAGGAGATAAAAAAATGATGTTTGGACTTTTGAGTAACATACGATCTACTCAAGTTACAGCTCCTAAGAGACTTGTAGAGGGTGGTAGAATAAATACCGTGGGGTGGGATGAGTTGCTTCAAATTGGAAATAGACACTCCAAAACTTTCCAAAGATGGCTGAAACCTATAGAAAACCAAATGGAGTATGCATATAGCATTCAATGGCTCTTGGTGTGGGGCAGTCATTGATAGCATCTCTTTGAGGTTTATGGCTGGCACCATGGGAAATACTAGTGTTATAGTGCCCAAAGATGAACTGGAAAAGTTAATCCCATGGTAAAAAGCAGAAGCAAATTCAGAAGTGTCCACCTCAAAGTGTGTGGATTTAGGAGAAACAAGCTCCTCTACAAGGGTTTTAATTCAATAGGTTCCTCTATGGGGCAAACGGTAATAGGATCAGCAACCTCAAAGTCTTCCTGTAACAGGGGAGGCATAAAATACTTAAGACCAGTAATCTAAAGAAGCTTGTGCGCTATTAAATAGAGATAATATGACTGATTTTACTGGCTAAGTAGGGTATTAGCAGTTGTGACACCTCATTTGCCAATTGGGTAGCAAAATCAGCAATGGCAGGCATTAAGAAAGTGTCAGTATACACAAGTAACTAAGGGCCTTATTGTGGTCGGTGCGGACGGAGCCGAATATGCGGGCAGGGCCGTGCGTCCAAACCCCGCCTTTCGTACGGATCGCTCACTCCGTCCGAATGCGGTAAGCCGCTGACCGCACAGAGCATGAGTGGATTTCTCACGGATACACCTCCTCCATCTCTTGGAACCTCCCCCATCATTCGATGGTCGCAGACCATCGAATGCAGGACCAAGTGGTCCGCCAGCTCCCGCAACCTCAGACCACACGGGCATTTCTCCGTGCAAAAGCAGGGATCTAGGCGGGCAGCTGACATCCGGCAATGTCATATGTCCGCCCCCTACACGTGCGTCACGGCCGCATTACCATACGGAACGCCCATGAAACGCGGGGTGTAAACATATGGTAATGAGCCCAAACAGCCCTTCACTCCCCTCTCCACCCCCTGTTTGTAGTGTACACATTTCATGCGGAATTTGGACGTGCGTTCCGTTCGCACATGCGCAGAGACGCCTCTGCACATGCGCAGACACAAAACATCGGCGGCACGAACGCACGCGGACATTACCGCACCAACCAGAATAAGGGCCTATGTTAGTGAACAAAAAAATAATATAGAATAATAGCAAGTACTAAAGCAAACAGTGAATCCAATTTAATATGCTAATATAATATGCCACTAGGTGGTGCTGTTGCTGTAATAAACTAATTTGTCTGAACAATATGTTCCAAGTCTAATAAATGACTCTTTATAACATTCAACAGTAATAAAGAAAATAAAGACAAACAAACAATTAAGTCCATGTGTGAAAACAATTCCTGTTAAGGGAAAATGATCTGTTTCTATTAGAAATGACTGCAGTCTCTCAAAATAGTACCCCGGCCCACACTTATAGTATTTTGTCTTGTCTCCGGAGAGCAGGATAGAAGTAATGATGCTGGAGAGCGTTCAATAGTCAGATGAGCAAGTGGACCAAACCACTATAGAGTCCAATACAAGATTCTTAGCCGTGAGAAACAGCAAATACCAGACTAGAGGGTTTATGTAGTCACTACTGTCACATATAGCAGATCTATGTATGAACAGGGAGAGCCAGGCACACGTATGACAGAAGAGCTGATGAGCAGAGGAACTACAGGTATAATGATGCCAAGAACTTCAGCACCAAGCAGCCGAGCTCCTCAATCTGTGAAAGTTTGAGGCCACAGCTCAGCAATCAGTACACAGGAGAGAAACCCTCCGTGATGGGAGGCAGACTCACCGGACAAGCAGCCAAAAAAGAAGCATCCAGGTGGCAGGATCTGCACTGTCAATGCTCACTGTATAGCGATCAGCAGGATCTTCATCCAGGTAAGTAAGGAGACAGTCCCTTCACACTCCGACAGTACAGTGAAGTCCAGGAAGTCCCTTTATGCAAGGCAGAGAATGGCAGTTCTGGAAGAGCAGGTAACGAGCCAGAAGTCCTCTGCTGTGCATGGGTGGATGTTAGCTGTAGAAACGGTAAGCAATATTGAGAGACTGGTGCACAGTCACCCGCTGTAACACCCCAGCTGACTTTTGCGCCAAATACTGGCGGCCATACAGGTTACCACAATGAGAGACCGGACTCCGGTGGATAAAAGATTTTCCGAGGTAATACTGGGTTTAGAGTAATCCACACTGCTCAATCCACACAACGCTGCCTAGATTGTCCCCTGAGGAGCCCATGAAGTGGAGGATTAAAGCTGATTCTTGATAATTCACTCTGAAGAGAAACTAAAATGTGGCAATGTTAGATTCCCACCAGAAGAAGTCAACTGCATTCTTAAACTTATAAAATCAAAACATTTTCTACACAAAATCACTTTTCCAGCAGTGTACTGAATTTTCACACCATTTTAGTAATGTTTTTTATGCAAATCATATTTGACAAAATGGTTGCTGCTTCTGACCAATACTGGCTGATTATGGTAAAGAAAAGGCTTTATACGCCGTGACAAAGTCTTCTGCAGTATTAGGACATTTAAATAAATATAATAAAAAAGATTTATTGATGAGTTGCTGGAGAAATATGCATGTTGTTGATATATTTCTTTTTTATCACATGATAGTAGAAAAATTAGTTGCTAATGTCCCCAAACTTCTTCAGTGGCAACCGTAACTTAACACATCCCTGTATTTAATACGTCAATCAACAGAAGGATTAGTGTGAGACACTCTGTGCTAATCATTTGTTTTTACTTGATTTACCTGCTATATTAGTTTGCCCTACAGTCTGTGACAGACCATCAATCTATCTGCTTGCATTAAATACAATTCTACTTGACTAACAAGGTTTTAGTGTTTCCAGGAAGCTTGGCTGTAAATGAATGACCTTTTCGCAGTAGGTGTTACTGATGCTCAAGTTATGGATAAGAGGCAGAGGGAATTTCAGGCCTCGTGGTTGCAAGAACCGATTTCTTAAGATGATGCTTGTTTGGGAATGGAAGTGATGGTAACCCATTGTTAAGTGCATGTTGAAGGTCTAGAACAGCGGTTCCTGATCTTCTCAGCATGGGGTTGTGACTCTGTTGCTGACCACCAGGCTGGTGACTTTTTTCTAATCTCAGTCAGTGATTCAAAATTCTGTTGAATTGTCTGCTATTTTTAGACTCCTCCCATATTTTTTTGTCTCCACAATACTGCCATGCATGTGCTGTCTGCTAACTACACATGTGACTTGACTTGACCTGACCTTTTGCAGTAACTTGCTGGGGTCCTGTAATTATTTTTATTGTCTAATGGGGTCCCAGAGCAAAATAGTTTGAGGAACCCTGGACTAGAGTAATGGTCAAAAGCATGGCAATTACAGTTTAATGCCAAAGAATGCAAACTTATGCACTTGGTTCTTAAAAATGCAAATTCTAAATAGAATATTAATGGAACTATAATTGAATCATCAGCAGAAGGAAATAAGCAATGATGTCACTGCATAGTTCATTGGTATCGCTTCATCTAGAATACAATGCCCAGTTATGGAGGTGATATCTCCGAAAGGACATAAATACATTAGAGACAAGGACAACTAAAATAACTCATGGCTGGCCTACATCACAAAACTTTCCTGAAAAGACTAAAAAAAATCTCAATATGTATAATTTGGAGCAGAGAAGGGAAAGGGGGGACATGATAGAAACTTTCAAACATATCAATGGTTTTAACAAGGTAAACAAGGAGAGGGGGGGGGGGGGGGGGGGCGAACAAGCCACCCAGTAGCGCTGGTGCTTAGCACAGGGATCAGACCTTTTAATTATTTTATTGAATGGAGCTGCCACCACTCAAACAGGGTTTGTGTGCCTCTATGAAAGCAAAACAGAATGTGGTAGTGGGGATATAAGATATCACCACCAAGGGGCGCTGCTCCACTCAATATATCAAATAGCAGTGAGTCAATTTCAAAGATAACACTTTTTTTCTTAATAAAAAGTTGAGATCACAATAAAACATGTGCATTTACATTAATAATTACACTCAAAAAGGACACACAGGACATACAACATATAAACATAAACTGGCAATGAGGCTTGTATAGCTGTAATATTTATATACTGAAACATTATTATGACTTTTAATGAGCAATAGTTACCAGTCCCGTATAGAAGCTTATTCACTCTCTTGTTGTGGAAGCCGCCGACTGTAAAGAGGCGGAGAAACGCGTTTTGGAGCCCGCTTATAGCCCTGCAGTTACCAGGCACCCAGATACTTGGATTATAATTGATCTCTGTGTGTGGACTTTGGAAACCATTTGGTGGACACCCATACCTGGAGCCAGTCTCTCACTTGAGCGGAGCATAACAGCAATACCAATTAAAAAGTGGAGTACAGAGCTCAGATAAAGGACACATCAGTCTTAAGGACTTCCACAACAAGAGAGTGAATAAGCTTCCATATGGGACTGGTAACTATTGCTCATTAAAAGCCATAATACTGTCTCAGTATATAAATATTACAGCCATACAAGCCTCATTGCCTGTTTATATGTTGTATGTCCTGTGTGTCCTTTTTGAGTGTAATTATTAATGTAAATGCGCATGTTTTATTGTGATCTCAAATTTTTATTAAAAGAAAAAAAGTGTTATCTTTGAAATTGACTCACTGCTATTTGATATATTGAGTGGAGCAGCGCCCCTTGGTGGTGATATCTTATATCCCCACTACCACATTCTGTTTTGCTTTCACAGAGGCACACAAACCCTCTGTTTGAGTGGCGGCAGCTCCATTCAATAAAATAATTAAAAGGTCTGATCCCTGTGCTAAGCACCAGTGCTACTGGGTGGCTTGTTCGCCCCCCTTTCCCTTGTTTACCTTGTTAGAAACTTTCAAACATATCAATGGTTTTATCATGTCCCCCCCCTTTCCCTTCTCTGCTCCAAACTATACATATTAAGATTTTTTTTAGTCTTTTCAGTAAAGTTTTGTGATGTAGGCCATGAGTTATTTTAGTTGCCCTTGTAATGTATTTAAATTCTTTTGGAGATATCACCTCCACAACTGGGCATAGTATTCTAGATGAAGTGATACCAATGAACTATGCAGTGACATCATTGCTTATTTCCTTCTGCTGACGATTCCATTATAGTTCCATTAATATTCTATTTATAATTTGCATTTTTGAGAACCAAGTGCATGAGTTTGCATTCTTTGGCATTAAACTGTAATTGCCATGCTTTTGACCATTACTCTAGTCCAGGGTTCCTCAAACTATTTTGCTATGGGACCCCATTAGACAATAAAAATAATTACAGGACCCCAGCAAGTTACTGCAGAAGGTCATGTCAAGTCACATGTGAAGTTAGCAGACAGCACATGCATGGCAGTATTGTGGAGACAAAAAATGATGGGAGGAGTCTAAAAATAGCAGACAATTCAACAGATTTTTCAGACTCCTTGAATTGACTCCTTGAATATATTTGATATATTGAGTGAAGCAATGCCCCTTGGTGGTGATATCTTATATCCCCACTACCACATTTTGTTTTAACCAGGTCCATGAGGGAAACATTCTTCAAATGAAGGGTAATATTAGAACAAGAGGACATGCATGGAAACTGGAGAGGAAAAATTACTTTACAGAAAGGGTAGTGGGCAAGTGGACTAGCCTCCCATTAGAGATGGTAGAGGCAAAGGCCCCGTACACATGGTTAAATTTTGGCTAATGGATAAATTTCACTAAGCAATTTTGAGAGCAATTTTGGCTAGATCAGTGGTAGCCAACTCCAGTCCTTGAGAGCTACCAACTGTTCACGTTTACCAACTTAGCTGGTGCACTCATTACTCACTAACACGTTTCGAAAGATCCACAGGTGGAGCTAATTACTTCACTTGTGATTCTGTGAGGAGACCTGGAAAACATTAACTGTTGGTAGCTCTCGAGGACTGGAGTTGACTACCCCAGGGCTAGATACACTGGAGATTTTGATTAAGCAATTTTGTCTAAGTAATTATAGTCTATGACAGGGGTGGCCAAACCTGTCCTCAAGATCTACCAACAGTGCATGTTTTCCAGGCAACCTGTGGATCTATAGTAGGAATGATGCAGCATGTTTTAAAATGTGAGTTAGTAATGACCACAGCTGTGCACCTGCTAGGTAACCTGGAAAACGTGGACGTTGGTAGATTTCGAGGACCAGTTTGGCCACCCCTGCTCTATGATTTAGTCAAAATTGCCTTGTCTGCACAGTCAATCTATGCTAGACAATATTGACTAAGCGGGAGAAAAAATGGGAGGTTTTGGCTAACCTTAGAGATTTTGATTATCTAGTCAAAATCTCACAGTGTGTATACCTCTTGAGACATAGAATAATTAAAAAATGCATGGGATAAAGCTGGGTACACATCTATACAATCCCTGTTTTCTTGCGACCGTTCGACCGGCCGTAGACGCGACGGACCGTCCACAAACAACAGCTGATACGCGCGTACACACCTGTACAATTTTACTTGCGACGTCTGCTGTACTCCCGTGCAAACAGTCGCAAGAAAAAGATTGTACCACCATACACACTCTCTCGATTTGGGCTATTGACGTCATATATAAACAAAATTATCATAATGGGCTGGGTTAAGGGTATACAGTGAGCGGCGGCACCTCAGTGCTGACAGTCTACTGCTTAAATGCTATATCGTCCAAGTAGTACACACAAAATCGGCTACTGCTTGGACAATATAGCGTCTAAGCAGTAGATGCAAAATTTAGACGCACTGTCAGCACTGAGGTGCTGCTGAGTCATTACGCTGACAGGTCATTGTGGCGCCACAATGACCTGTCAGCACACAGATGAGAGTGTATCATTGCATTGCTGCTGGAGCGTCTGAGAGGCTCCTACGTATCACAAAGATGGAGCACCTCTCCGTCGGTGCCCTCATGATCCCCTCTCCAGAGGAGAGAAGATATCATGCGGGCACAAGCGCTGTGTGAGAGGCGCTCACTAGGCTTTACAGGAGCTTAGGAGTAGCAGCGCTGGGCTGGCTTGGAGGAGTCAGCGGCACGGGCCGCCGCTCTGAAACCCATATATATATATTTTATATATACTCCCTATTGTAATGCTATAGGCAGAGGTGAACGCTTCTTGTGCTGTAGGAGCGTGCATGCGTACACACTGCACTTCGGTTCCGATATGGGCCCGTCATGTCGGATGAATATTAAACAGCACTGAACCTTCGACCAACTGAGTATGGTGGACAAGACCATTTTTGCCCGTTTATCGATCGTACAGAGGGAGTCGGGACAGCATACACAACTATACAATTGAATGGCCGTTCGACCCAGAATGGAAGAACGGCCCGACGATTGTATATATGTGTACCCAGCTTTAGACTTAAGGATACCTTTACAAAAAATAAGGATCAAATAGGGTTTGAGGTAACAATGTAACAATATAATTGTCACAACATTCGTCTGTTTGGTATTTTGGGATATTCTCCTGTAGTTCAGCTCTGCTCCATGCTGCTAAGTAAACATTGCTGACTGATTGCAACACTTGTGTGAAACATGCTCAGCTCTCACTGGTAAAACAATGGTGAAGAATCAGAATCTTGTTAAAAATAAAATCGTTCAAGATATGATACTTGCTGAACAAATCACTGGAACTTGAGCAGGTTCCCCAGGAACTTATATGCTGGCCATGACGCGAAGCACTCTCTCCATAAAGCAACCATGAGTCCATTCTGCCCTGGCCATTCATGATATAGGAGATGTGCTATATGACTGTTAGTACCAGCATTTGCCTGTGGGAGGACTGGTACTGGCAGCAGTTTCTGTTGTAGCCATTTTTACAGGAGCCCTGTTGACTATAGTTTTTACACTGTTGCAGCTCTTGTAGCATCTGCAGGTGTAGCCCCAGAGGAGCTGCTCTGCGAGCACCAACACCGATACAAAAGGGGGTGGCCTCCTTCATCGCCACCCAGTGGCTATGTATGTGGTGCTATTCTACTACAGACAAAGCCATTTCTCCTGCTGGACCCATTCTCAGTAATGATCTCTGCCTTCTCGACCAGGTCAAACTTAGAGATGCTCCAGCAGGTCCCCCTCTATGATGTTCTCCTTTATGCATGGCCAAGTACTACTGGGAGGCAGCATGCCTCAGCTCCAAGTTGCTGGCCTCGTCTTCTTACTGAGAGGTGGACATTGACCAAGGCATCAATACTCTGGTACTGCTCCAACCCTCAGTTTCTTCAGTGTAACATGTTTTTATACAATGTTAATGAATTAGCTAATTTAGATGTAATTGTCAAATATATATCTATGTTTGCTGCTGTCTGGATCCCAGGACAGCACGTCTCAGCTAACTGAACCCACAGCTCAGGCTTTACGTCATATCTGGTGTATGCAAAACACCTTCATCTTGCCTCACCCCTCAGGAAAAGTCTTCCAACCTTAAACTGTCATATTCCAAACTATTTAACTTTCCAGACTTATAGGTCTGCGTCATTCAGTTGCAGGGCAAGGGCTGTATTTACAGAGTTGATGTTCTGCCAGATATAGGGAGGGGACATGGAACAGGTGTGTGTTGTAAGAGGAAAGATAGTACAAAGCAGAACATTTATGGGGGCTGCCATTGCTTAATCCAATGTTCTTATTCAGAAATGTCATTACTATCATGTACTGTACAATGGATTTACATGTCACTGTATTACAAAGTGTGATATAAAGTAGAGCTAGATAGAGTTCTATCCATTCAAGTTTATCTCTTGCTGTAAATGTGTGTGTGTGTGTGGGGTGGGGGTGGGGGGACGGTGAGAGGGAAATAATACCCCTTTCAGATCTCAAAAATAACCCAGCAATTTGACCCTGGTTATAAGAAGGGTAAACCTGGGTTACCTTCTCTGTATAATCGTTGACCCGGGTTGTAGCCAGGTTGGACCCAGGATCACAGCATCTATTCACTGAGACAGATGGGCTGGGGGGCATGGCCAGTAGCCCACACAATGCTGGCTGTGCACCCCAAGCAGGGAGAAATGGGGGTGTGGCTTGCGGCATCCCTGTGAGGTCATGCCCCTTTGGTGTAGGCTACACCCACTTTTTGGCCATGACCTATACTGATTTAAGGGTTTGTAATGTTGGAAGGTATGATCACAGGGAAATGAGGATTACCTTTTGTGTGTGCAGCTGCATCAGCATGCTATATGTGTGGAGTGAAAGGTAAGTCATGCCGCATGATAGCAGCGATGATCACTGCTGTGCATTTTCTCTTATTCACAGCAGGATTGCCTACCCTTCCGAAATGGCTGGGAGGCTTCCGAAAATCATGTCCCCCTGGAAAGGTGGGCAACCCTCCTAGATACCGCCGGACCAGTGGTGTAGCTTTGTTTGGGGCGCCCCCCGCCGTTAATGGGGGGGGCGCCCCCCTCTCCCCCCCCCGGCTGCCTGTGCCCCCCGTGCCCCCTCCCCCCATTGCCGCAGGCTTACCTGTCCGCTGCACGTCCCGGCTCCCCTCCTGGCTTCAATTAATTCTATGCAGACGGACCACGATAAAATGGCCGCCCCCATACCGCAGACAGTTTCAGAGAACAGTCTGCTTTATGGGGCGGCCATTTTATCGTGGTCCGTCTCCATAGCATTGATTGAAGCCAGGAGGGGAGCCGGGACGCGCGGACACTGGACAGGTAAACCTGCGGGGGATGGGGGGCGGGGGGATTACTATAGCACCGCAGCCCCCCCGGTGCCCCCATATGCACAGCGCCCCCCCTCGACTGCGGGGGCTGCGGTGCTATAGCTACGCCACTGCGCCGGACCCATTTATGGCCGATGTAATTGGAGATGTCGGAGTCTGCCTCACAGATTGAGACATCCCCTCTCACAGACAGAGCTGAGGCTGCTCTGTTCCAGCCTCCACTGAGGTACATCCCCCATTCTCTGTACCATGCAGGACAATGGGGGTTATTCTGATTCACTCAGAAAGGCACAATCATTCTCTACTGGACAAAACCATATGCACTGCAGGTGGGGCTGATGTAACATGTGCAGAGAGAGTTAGATTTGGGTGTTTTATTGTTTCTGTGCAGGGTAAATACTTGCTGCTTTATCTTTACACTGCAATATAGATATCCGTTTGAAGTACACCCCACCCAAATCTAACTCTCTGCACATGTTACATCAGCCCCACCTGCAGTGCATATGGTTTTGGCCATTAGAGAGTGATTGTGCCCTTTCTAGTGAATAAGAATTTTCCTGCTAGTACAGGTACTGACATGTCTACTTGGATGCTCCACCGTTTTTTTCAATATTTACAGCATCGTATGCAGTGACGGTAGACATGTCAGCAATCATTGGCCGGTCCTTCAGTCAAGACCAGATGTCCAAACCCACTTTCTAAAGCTGCTTCTGCAACAGCCTGATCAGCGGAATGACCTGACTCAAACTTGCACTGTCGGAACTGACTTCACGTGTGGAAAGTTCAAACAGCTGGAGAACCTTGTACAACACAGAAATCAGTCTCCACTGTGCTTGAGTCAGGTGCATCCCCGCTCCTTCTCCAGGCATGTCTAAACTATTGCCCTCCAGCTGTTGTGAAACTACAAGTCCCATCATTCCCCAGTTTTGCTATTAGGGAATGCTAAAACTATGGTAAGGCATTCTGGGATGCGTAGTTTCACAACAGCTGAAGGGCCATAGTTTGGACATGCCTGGCTTATGGCGTAGGTGGCTGTGTAGGCTTGAATGGCCTTTTGCTGCTCCTCCATCCTCTGCAGCATATAGAAAATGGAGTTCCAGCGCATCACAACCTCTTGTTTGAGGTGATGGCAGGGTGTGTTCAGGAGTTTTTGATGGCGCTCCAGTCTTTTGCAGGCAGTGGCAGAATAGCAAAAATGTCCCACAATTTTGCGGGCCACCACAAGCATCTCCTGCACACTCCAATCGCTTTTAAGGAAATGCTGCACCACCAAATTTATTGTGTGGGCAAACATGGCACATGTTGGAAATTGCCCATATGTAATGCCCTCACAATGTTACTATTGTTGTCCGATACCACAATTTCCCAGGAAAGTCTAAGGGGTAAGAAACCGCACAATGATTTCCCTCAGTTTCTGGTGGACAGTGGGTACAACTGCATTTTTCAGGGCACTGAGTACACTTATTCAGATGTCTCTGTAAATCCCGGGTATCACCTGCCTAGTGAAGTGGAATCTAGATGGGATTTGGTACTGGGGACATAATACCTCCATCAATCGTCTACATCCCACTCCACTGATGGCAAATACTGGATGCACATCTATCACCAACATAGCTGTCAAGGCCGCAGTTATCCGCTTTGCCATAGGATGACCACTGTCATACTTTGTCCTCATCGCAAATGAGTGTTGGATGGTCAATGGCTTGACGTATCAGTGTTCTGACTTCCCCAATGGGATGATGAATGACTCTCAGCAGCAGTAGTTGTAGTGCTGCAGGATCCTTCGGAGAAATCCTGGATAGAAGAGGAGTCAGTCATGCCGGTGACATTACCTGCAGGACGACCTCCGATCCGGATCGAGGAGGAAATTGATGAGGATTGACTTGCTGGTGTGGTTTTCAGATGTTTGGATACAACAGGATCAAGGGAGTTAGGTGTCCCTGGTTTTCTTATGGTTCTAGCCACAGTTTCTGAACTAAACAGTGACTTACAGATGGAGCGGGTCCCAGCTTTGCAGGGGATGGCGGAAGATTCGCCAGCCGCAATCCCCCACCAGCCGCCGGAGGGGATGCGCGCGCACGAAATGCGCGCGCGTCCCCTTACAACGGGGCTCCCCCCCGGGTCCTCGCCGACGGTTGCCCCGGGTCCCCGCCGCGGGGACCCTGAAGCGGAGACGGACAGGGTTCCCATCCCCCCACCGTCAGGAAACTGGAACGCGCATGCGTGTGAGACGCACGCGCGTCCCAGTCTCTATCGCCAGTGCAAGAGATCTGGCGAGCGCCGGCCAAAGATGGGACCCGCTTCATCTGTATGAATGACCTTCAGGTGACACATAAGCGAGAATGTCCCTAGGTGGCCAACGACCTTACCCCTGCTTTTTGCAGTGTTACATAAGCTACATATGGCGAGACAATTGTTGTCCAGATCTGGATAAAAATAATTCCAGACAAAACAGGTGGATTTTTTGGTCTGCCCAGGCATGGCGACGGCCTTTTGCATACCACAGGCAACAACTGTCTCGCCAGGTGCCTCATTTAAGCAAACCACATTACCATCAGCTGCATCCTCCCTGTCAACTTCTTCCTTAGCGCCAGCTACATCAATATCCTCCTCCTGCTGTACACCATTGACACCTTCAAACTCAAAATCAGGAACTGTACTGTGGGTGATCCTTCCAGCATATGCAGAGGGAATGCAAATGGTCAATGGAGCCACCTCTTCCCGTACAGTGATGGGGAGGTCAGGCATCGCAACCACCAACACCCTTGGACTCTCCTTGGGGATTTGTGATACAATGTCTTTAGGAGGCAGAGTTCTTTGCTGTGTTTTTGATGACAGCTTAACTCTCTTAAATTTTCTAGTGGGGGGAGGAGGAGAGCTTAGATCGTCGTGTGAAGCTGAACCACAAGTCATGAACATAGGCCATGGCCTTAGCCGTTCCTTGCTACTGCGTGTCATAAATGGCATATTGGCAAGCTTACGTTTCTGCTAAAACAATTTACTTTTTTTTTCTTCAATTTACTGAACTTTGCCATTTTAGATTTTACATGCCCTCTACGATGACATTGGGCATTGGCAGACGACATTGCTGGCATTTCATGTTCTTCTATATCATGACTAGTGGCAGCAGCTTCAGTACTAGGAGGGAGTGGGGCTTATTCTTTCACTATTTTATCATCAAAATTTTGGTTCTCCATTATCTTTCTGGAGTATCACTGGACTGGAATTATGCAGCACTATCACTGGACTGGACTTATGTAGCAGTATAACTGTACTTTTAATGGCAGTATTATGGTGTTCAGTGCCACTGGACTGGACTTACTGTATGCAGCAATATCACTGGACTGAACTTATGTAGCAGTATCACTGGACTTTAATGGCAGTTAAACATCCTTTATTGAACTATATTTGGGGACTGTTATCTGGACGTATTACACAATCTTCTTCCGTCTCTTGTTGTTTTCATATATCATGACCTGGAGTAAAAGAAGAGAGGGAGAAGAGAGAGGATTTAAGAAGAAGTACACTTCTTATTTTTCCACCAATAATATCATGTGGTAAGAGCGCCATTAGTGAGCCATCAACAGTACCACAGTACTTAATGGCAGTACCACTGGACTGTCACTGGACTTATACAGGTGTTAGCTGTACCACTGGACATAACAGCAGCACCACTGGACTGTCACTGTACTTATACAGCTGTTGACTGTACCACTGGACTTAAGGGCAGTACTGGACTGTCACGGTTGTCAGCTGTACCACTGGACTTAATGGCAGCACTAGACAGCACAGCACCACCGCCTAGGCATATACAGCAGCACATGACACCAGCACGGGTCACCAGCACCGGCAGCAGTACCACAGCACTGGACTGTACAGGACACCACCGCTGCACCAGCTTCCCAGAGAGACACAATGCCGGAGTGAAGATGGTGGCAGGTAGTGGGGGACTTAGGGGGTTATTCTGATTCACTCGGAAAGGCACAATCACTCTCTAATGGACAAAACGTATGCACTGCAGGTGGTGCTGATATAACGGATTCAGTATTGAATCCCGGCGGTCGGGATCCCGGCGTTCAGAATCCCGACAGCCGAAATGCCGACAAGGGGGGGACGTGGATCGCCCCCCCCTTGCGGGCTCGCTGCGCTCGCCACGCAGCGGGCCCGGTGCCTCGCTACGCTCGGCACACTAATTTATTCTCCCTCCAGGGGTGTCGTGGACACCCACGGAGGGAGAAAGTGTCGGCATTTCGGCGGTCGGGATTCCGGCGTCGGGATTCTGAACGCCGGGATCCCGACCGCCGGGATGGTAACTGCATCCCGATATAACGTGCAGAGAGAGTTAGATTTGGGTGTTTTATTGTTTCTGGGCAGGGTAAATACTGGCTGCTTTATTTTTACACTGCAATATAGATATCAGTTTGAAGTCCACCCCTCAAATCTAACTCTCTCTGCACATGTTACATCTCTCTCTGCACGTGTTACATCAGCCCCACCTGCAGTGCATATGGTTTTTCCATCTCAGAGTGATTGTGCCTTTCCTGAGTGAATCATAAAAATCCGAAAACCCCCACACTGTATATCAAGTTCGGATCTTGCGCGAATCCAACGCCGGGATGATGAAGTTTTGCCTCGTTCTGTAGCAGTTCAGATCCCTGCCATTCTGTAGCATCCGGATTTCAGAAATACGGACGCGCTCATCTCTACTATATAGTGTATATAAGATATTTATTGATAATAATCACAAAAGAAGTTTATTTAAAAAACAAAAACAAAACAGTAGATAGGTACTCGGTTGGGACTCCAGGTGCCTTAATGCTGCTGCTTGTATTACACGGGGTAGCGGTAGGACGGTCCTGCGCCACACAACTCAAAGCCTACTGCCAGCCAGCCACACACTGCTGGCACCACTAAGGAAGGAGCTGAGACTGAGTGAAATGGCACCACCTCACTCTTAGCTCCTAGAAGTCACATGAATCCCATCGGCCACACTAGTGAGTATGAATTCCTGCAATGACAGTGATTTCAGCAGCACCTTGGCGGGACGCACTGGCAGCGGTTATGCGCACAGTGGGGAAATTGGAGACACAGATGAATCATGCTGTGCTCCGATTTCAGTACCAGCACCGTGCACAATTCAGAGGGAGAGTGAGTTGGCCCCTAATGTGTGAGGGCCCCTGGGTGAACGCCCCTGTCACCCCTCCTTGGATCCGGCCATGCTTGGCATTGTCCAGAACCTGCTGCGCCGAGAGGGGTTTGTCGTGACTGAAGCCGCAGTGTACGAGGACATGTCTGTGTCCGTGTGTTCATGTGATAGGGAATATAAATTGTAGGCATAAATTGGGACGGGACTAATGTGAACAAAATATTCTCTGTAAAGAGCTATTTTACATCTGTGTGCTATGTTAATAAAAGTTCAATAATAAATAAATGCAACCACTTTTCAGGTTTTATTACCAATATTTACATTATTTTCCTCTATCAGCAATGTCTATAGGAAACATTGGAAACGGGCAGTGGGGAAAATGACTTGCATTCGAAAAAGTTTGTATAGCACTGGTTCTGGTTGATAGATCTACAGTATCTAGATAGACAGTCAATAGGTCTATCCCAAATGGTCGACATGCAATAGGTCGACAGGGTAAAAATGTTGCCAGAAAAAAAGGTAGACACATGACAAGGTCGACAAAAGTTTTTCATAATTGTTTTAACCAGCTTGTTTTTACTTCACCATCCATATCGGCATAGAGGCAGAGTGCAGTGAGCCACGCGTTACACTAATTGGGGGTCCATGATGACGGTTGTCAACATTTACACCAAAAAAATGTAAAAAACTTATGTCTGCCTTTTTCATGTCGACTTTTTGACCCTGTTGACCTATTGCTTGTCGACCATCTGTGGTAGACCTATTGACTGTCTAGCTAGAAACTGACTATTTGAATGAATACTCATTTTTAAAAGAGTCTCTATTTTCTTACATTCATTACTTTGACAATTTAGCGCAAATTCATTATAATCTGAGTATAGTGTCGTAATTGTAGATACATATAAAATTGTACCTTCCCTAAGTTATATTTTTCTATCAATGGGCCTTATTTTGGTTCACTCTTTCTGACAAAATCCTTCTTAGATGGACAAAACCATGTGCACTGCAGGGGGGCAGGTGTTACTTGTGCAGAGAGAATTAGATTTGGGTGAGTTATTTTGTTTCTGTGCAGGGTAAATACTGACTGCTTTATTTTTACACTGCAATACAGATCTCACTTTGAAGTAAAACCCCACCCAAATCAAATTCTCTCTGCACAAGTAACATCTGCCCCACCTGCAGTGCACATGGTTTTGTCCATCTAAGAAGGATTTTGTCAGAAAGAGTGAACCAAAATAAGGCCCAATGCTTGGTAAGTAAGTATATATTGTACTGGTGGGTCATATGCATCTTTGATTTCCATGATACTCTTCTTCGCCTACTCTTTAAACATTGCGTTCTCCATACCTGGTGAAAAAGAGAGGGTTTCAACATATTGATACATATTTAGATCTAGTGTATGAACTTTGTAAATATTTATGTATCTTTATCCATGCTGAGTGGGCAGGTATAAATATGATATTAGATTTTAGATAAACTAGGGAATATCACTGATTTTATTACTGCAGCATGGCCCAAAAGAGATAAGGGAAGATTATTCCAATCATTTAATTGTTTAACTATTTGTTTAATCACAGGGGAGAAATAGTTTTTATATAAATCTGTTATTTTCGAGTGATTTTCACACCCAGATATCTCATTGCCTTTGACATATACTAAAATTGTGAGTAGATCTGTTGGAATTCCGCGTGTATAGCTGTCCCTCCTAAGGTTAATATATATATTTTGGTTGACCTTATAGCCTGCGAAGGCCTCAAACTTTATAGTCCCATATATGTTTGGCAGTGAGACCTCTGGGTTCGAAATAAAAAGTAATAGATCATCGGCAAACAATGAGATTTTGACTTTGTGGTTGTCCATTTTTATACCATGAAAGTCCCTATTAGATCTCAGGGCCATGGTTAGTGGCTCGATCGCCAGAGCAAACAGTAGGGGGGACAGAGGACATCCCTGCCTTGTCCCTCTTAATATCTTAATGGGGTCCGATAGATACCCATTACATTGCATCTGGGATTTCGACCACCTATATGTTGCCTTCAGAAATTCCGGAAACACCTCTGGAAATTCAAATCTTTTTAAGGTCTCCATAAGGTGGTCCCATGAAAGCATATCGAAAGCTTTCTCAGCATCTATAGCCATTAGTATATTTAACTTATTATTCTGTGTTTGCTCTAGCCACTGAGCCACTGCCATAACTTTCCTAATATTGCAAGTTGAGTGCCTCCCCCAAATGAATCCTGTTTGATCCTGATTTATTAAACTTGGTAAATATATTTTTATTCTATCTGAGAGAATTTTTGTAAAATTTTTATAATCCACATTTAATAGTAAAATAGGGCGGTATGAACCTGGTAGAGATGGGTCTCTACCTTTCTTTGGGAGTACCCTTATCAATGCTGCATTAAAATATTGTGGAACTTTATGAAGATTTAATATTGAATTAAAGAACCTTGTGATATCCTCTAAGATATCATTGATTAGAGTCCTATAAAATTCTCCCGTAAATCCATCTGGGCCGGGTGCTTTATTTAATTTAAGGGCTTTTATGGCCTTCTGTACCTCTATACTTGTATAGGGGAGCATATTTTTTTCAGATAATTTAATTCTTGAGGTATCTGGGGTAGACTAATTTTCTGAGTTACATTATTTCCTCTTGTTTTAGAAGTGCTCTTCTCCAAGTTAGAAAGTCATTAACACAATGGTTTCCAATTTTGGGGGGAATCACAGCACCCTTGAATTTAAAAAGTTTTTCAAGGCACCCTTTGGCCAAATGTTTCTTCAATGTTAGAAACTGGCTAGATTGCTTAGAAATGAATCACAGATTGCCCTGTGTGTACACCCTATATCGATGACGATGCACGGTCCCGCACGCTGCCATCACCTGCTCAGATAGTGCATGCAGTGTCTAACCTAGTTAGATCGCCTAGCAAGCATAGGCAAACAGTGGTTAGCACAGATCGCTCAGCACACATTGCTGGTGCATTGCATGTGTGTCAGCCATGTGTGCTGAGCGATCTGTGCTTAAGTACGTCGCTCAGCCCCTTTATGGTCAGTTATGTGGTGAGGGACAGGATTTGCTTTTGTTTGTCGACATATTTTATGAATGACAGCCGCAAGCACTGGTTGTGCATGTAACATAAATAATTTGATTTGGTCCTGGATAACCAACCCAAGGCACACCTGCAAGTGCCCTGAGGCACTTGGGAAATTGGGAATTTCTGCAAAACATGGAGGGGACGATGTAATTTTGTGCAATTAAGTCCCACCCCTCCACATGGACCTATGCAGGGCATAGAGACAGCCCTGCCCTATTAAAGTGCAAACAACTTCTCTTCTCCAGGCTTCTCCTGTAGATAAGTTTGTAAAGGTAGGCAAGGATGCTATTATTATATTATTATGTAGTGTACAAATCATACTTGCCTACTTTCTGGTAGAGGGCAGCCAGCTCAGTGAGGCAGGGGCGGGGCTGCTGCTGGGAGGGAAAAGGTGCGGGACAAGTGGCGAAGCAACAGGGGGAACTTTTTGGGGGCATGGCCAAAGCTATTGCATCATTTTACCCTCCCACCATGCAATGCCGTTATTTCAGGCAAAATTCGCGTCATTTGGCTCACAGACCCCCTGTTGAGGGGCAAGGGCATAACTACCATAGGTGCAGGGGATACAGCTGCTATGGGGCCCAGTGCTGAGAGGGGCCCACTTTGCCTGTCAAAGTATCATGTGCTATATACATTTTCAGCAATAGTTGATGAATAGGGGCCCTTACAAACTTTTGATATGGGGCCCACATGTATCTAGTTAAGCCACTGCCGAGGAGGGTGCTGCTGGAGCCAGACAGCTCTCCAGGAGGGTTGCCCCCCTTTCCAGGGGAGCCAGGAGGGGGACCTGATATCTGGGACAATCCCGGCCATACCGGGAGGGTAGGCAAAACTGGTACAATTAGGTTTATGTGGGTAGATACACATGACAGAATATTGTCTCTAAATAATTAAAGCAAAATATTTTGATGTAGTACAGCAGGTAGCATGATTTTCTGTATTCTGCCTCCTTAAGGCATAATTATGACATTCTGGCTAGGCTTTACATAATATACATAATATAAAGTCTACATTTAAACTTGCCTTCTGGGTTAATGATAAAGATATATTAAGGCTAGAAATAGCACATATGATTCCTTTTCCTTAGAAACTTATCTGAAAACTTAAACACAAATGGTCGTTTGTCTTCAGTGAGACAAAGTTTTAGTAATTGTTAAAAAGATTAAAGTAATTGTTAAAAAGAGTAAAGTTTCTGTTCCCTTGAATGTAATCTACACCAGTAGAGGCAATTAATTTCCACTTGCTTGGTACTCATCTTCTAAATTGACGTATGTTAAGTATAGTGTTATCTAAAACTTAATATTTATACAAGTTCTATTTATTTAAACTATGTTTTACACCTAGTGTAAAAATTATAGGGAGCATAACGGAAATAATTAAACTACACATAACATTAAACTACCTTTAGGGGGATATTCTGGTTGATTCGCAAGGCTGATGTCTCTTTATGTTTTATAAATGTGTTGGTGATAAAATAAAATTTAAACGACATAAAGTAAAAACATATAGGCCGATATGTAATATGGTGCGATTTTTGGACTAGTCCAAAAATCGCACCATATCGCACAAAATCGCACCTTTCCAAATCGCATTTTTTGCCGCAAATTCGCATATGTAATGAGATGCGAATTTGCGGCAAAAAAGTGCGATATGGTGCGATTTCGGGCGCTTTTTTAGTCCTGAAAATGTGCGATTTTCAGTCATGAAAATCGGCACATTTTCAGTTCTGTGCGCTGTGTTGTAAAAAAAAAATAGAAAAAAAACGGCGTGCGCTCCCCCCCCTAAGCATTACCAGCCCCGGGCTCAAAAAGCCGGTGCTGGTATCATAAAATCAAAGGAACAATCAAGTTGGGGTTCCCTGGATTTTATAAAACCAGCACCAGGCTCAAGGTCCGGCGCTGGTTCCCAAAATACGGGGGACAAAATGACTAGGGGTCCCCCGTATTTTAAGAACCAGCACCGGACACAACCAGCCAGCAGGGTAATGCCACAGCCGGGGGAAACTTATTATATAAGCTCCCGCGGCCAAAGCATTAACCCCCTGGCTGGTCAGCATGGGCAGGGGTCCTGGGGAAGTGGGGACCCCCCCAATGAAGGGGTCCCCCCCCTCCAGGACTTACCAGCCCATGCTGATAGTCCGGGGCTGTCCTCCATGCCCCTGGGCTGTGGGCATGGAGCTGATGATTTGTGTAAAAAAAAGAATGAAAACTATTGTTTTACACTGGCGAACTATGAGTCCCAGCAAGCCTACCCCGCATGCTGGGACTTGGGGAACCACAAGTCCCAGCATGCGGGGCATTAAAGGGCCCGCTGGCACTTGTAGTTCTGCAGTGAAAAAAATAGTGCACAAAATCACACTGACACCCTGTAAAATAAAACTTTAATACACACAAAACACACACACTGATACTTACCTACCTTGAGCCCGTAGGTCGGTCCCTGGATCCTGGGTCCGGGCTCCAGGGCAGAAGAGTCCGGTTCCGGGGCCTTGGTCCTGGTTCCGGGGCTGGTCCTGGGGTTCCGGGGCTCCTGGCGTGAAGAATCCGGGGTCCGGGATCAGTGGTAGTCCCCAGGGGTACCTAAGGAGGCAAATCCTACTCACCTGCTCCCCGGCGGCGACCTCCGGTGACAGCGCTGCTCCAGACTGGTACCCGGCTTGCAGGACTTTGCCCGGCGCTGAGATGTTTCCTCCTCGCCGTCTCTGAACAGAATGATTTCTCGGCCAATCAGGAGCCGAGAAAGTCGGCTCTTGATTGGCCAGAAATCATTCTGAATACAGACGCCGACGAAGTAACATCTCTGCTCTGGATGCGCTGAGATGTTACTTCGTCGGCGTCTGTATTCAGAATGATTTCTGGCCAATCAGGAGCCGACTTTCTCGGCTCCTGATTGGCCGAGAAATCATTCTGTTCAGAGACGGCGAGGAGGAAACATCTCAGCGCCGGGCAAAGTCCTGCAAGCCGGGTACCAGTCTGGAGCAGCGCTGTCACCGGAGGTCGCCGGGGAGCAGGTGAGTAGGATTTGCCTCCTTAGGTACCCCTGGGGACTACCACGGATTCCGGACCCCGGATTCTTCACGCCAGGAGCCCCGGAACCCCAGGACCAGCCCCGGAACCAGGACCAAGGCCCCGGAACCGGACTCTTCTGCCCTGGAGCCCCGGAGCCCGGACCCAGGATCCAGGGACCGACCTACGGGCTCAAGGTAGGTAAGTATCAGTGTGTGTGTGTTTTGTGTGTATTAAAGTTTTATTTTACAGGGTGTCAGTGTGATTTTGTGCACTATTTTTTTCACTGCAGAACTACAAGTGCCAGCGGGCCCTTTAATGCCCCGCATGCTGGGACTTGTGGTTCCCCAAGTCCCAGCATGCGGGGTAGGCTTGCTGGGACTCATAGTTCGCCAGTGTAAAACAATAGTTTTCATTCTTTTTTTTACACAAATCATCAGCTCCATGCCCACAGCCCAGGGGCATGGAGGACAGCCCCGGACTATCAGCATGGGCTGGTAAGTCCTGGAGGGGGGGGGACCCCTTCATTGGGGGGGTCCCCACTTCCCCAGGACCCCTGCCCATGCTGACCAGCCAGGGGGTTAATGCTTTGGCCGCGGGAGCTTATATAATAAGTTTCCCCCGGCTGTGGCATTACCCTGCTGGCTGGTTGTGTCCGGTGCTGGTTCTTAAAATACGGGGGACCCCTAGTCATTTTGTCCCCCGTATTTTGGGAACCAGCGCCGGACCTTGAGCCTGGTGCTGGTTTTATAAAATCCAGGGAACCCCAACTTGATTGTTCCTTTGATTTTATGATACCAGCACCGGCTTTTTGAGCCCGGGGCTGGTAATGCTTAGGAGGGGGACCGCACGCCAGTTTTTTATTTAAATTTCTTTTTTAACTATTTTTTTACAGCAGAAGCATGCACAGATCTCAATGATCTGTGCATGTTTCTGCCTAACTCGCCAGTCAGAAGCCGGTCTATTTTTTTTGCGATTTTTTTTAAGCTCCCATATGCGACTTTAGAACTCGCATCCTATTACATATGCGAGTTCTATAGTTTACTATGGGAAAACATCTGGATGCGATTTTCAGTGTGCCTGAAAATCTCATCTTTAAAATGTGCGATTTCGCGGTAAAAAATGCGATTTTTACCGCGACTCGCATCCTATTACATGTGCGATTTTTAGAAAAAATGCGATTTTGGTCAATTTTGACCAAAAATCGCAAAAGTCTAAAAATCACACCCTATTACATATCGGCCATAGGCTGTTTTTGACATCAATTTGACAGTTGGAATGCAATCTTCTGAAATGCTCTGACAGTTGGAATACACATAGATTGTCAAATCCATAGGCCACATTTAGTCAAATGCAATTTTTTTGTAATGTGTGATTATTTTGCTCAAAAACAGCCAAAATCCCACATTTTCCAAAAATCATTCATGAAGTAAGGTGTGAATTGTGGTAAAATGTGCACGTTTTGCCGCGACCTAAGAAAAGCACATTACAAATCACATCCAGATATTTCAATACAACAAAGTATATACTGCAATTTCTCAAACATAACCAAAAATCACCAGAAAAATAAACTTGGTTCGGGCTGGCGAGTTTCACAGAACCATGCACAGATCATTGAGATGATCTGCACATTCCTATTTCGAAATATCGCACCTTTACTATAAATCACACAATTCGGACAGTGATTTCGGACTTTGTCTAAAAAAAGTCGCACTATACTACATTTAAGAGTTTAAGTTTAGACATTGGCTGGAGGGGGACTTAGATTTAGGCTGCCAGGATGTGAAGGTTAGCGTTAGGCAGCAAGGCAAGGTGGTTAGGGATAGGCACTAGCAGGGACAGTTAGGGTCAGGCAGCAGGGGGGTGGTTATGGTTAAGTCGCTATAAGTGCGGGTTACGGGGAGCAGAGAGAGGGTAAGTATACTTATTTTCTACATTGGGATACCGGCACTACTAGAAAAATTACATACTGTAAGTACACCAACAAACACACCCCGAAACCACTGATTAACTAACTGTAACGGAACAACACATGTAGACATAATTTAGTAGGGGGTTAATTTACTTAGAAGCGAGTTCTATTGAAGATGGGATGTTGCCCATAGTAACCACTCAGATTCTGGGGGGATGCACTAACATAAGCCACCCCACTTGGCTCCCCTACACCAGCTACCGCAGCGACACTAATTATTAGTATCACAAAAGGGCAGCTATTGCGATAACAGCTGCCCTTTGCGAAGCAGCCGGTGGAGAGTGAGCGTGTCCTTGGCGGCTCCCCCCTCCTCCTACCCGGCTGCTACCTGCTGCTGAGGAATGGGCTCTGCCTCCTCCCTGCACTAAGAAGGGTGGGAGGAGGAGGCTAGGGAGGAGAAGGTCACTGGTTCGGGCAGCACTGTGCTGCCCAGACACAGGTGAAGGAGGAGTCGGTGGGGGTCCGTGCAAGGCAGCGGCGGGTTGCAGTAAGAACTCCATAGGCTTCTATGGCATGCAGGTTTTTCTGCATACTTAAATGTGGTAAAAACCATGATAATGGTATTTTTTTACGCATTTTACCTTTAGTGTATCCCGCCCTCTATTTATTATGTTCTAGAACAACAGTTGCAAACCTTTTTTCTCTCCCGTACTCCTTGATTCAACTTTTCATTTATGAATACGCCCTCCTCTCAGTTCTAAATATCCACAGTACTTATGACTGGAAGTGAGCGGTATGTGAATCCTTATGCGTGCTCTTGTAATAAGGAGTAGCGGAAGGGTAGGATGTGGTCAGGTTCCCTCTGCGTCTGGCCGTTGGCTGTGTACTGTCTCCGGGGTTCCCACTAATGCCTGTAAGAATGATGCCGCTGCTTCCTCCACCCTTGTTAGCACGTGGCAGATGATCACAGATGTCTGAGGGCAGCGCGGGTAGCTCCCAGTGGATTTCTTGTTGGGCAAAATCACTGGGAAACGCTGCAGACGGAACCGAAATTGACGAAACGTGGTTCATCTCCATGGCAATGGGAACTTTCTTCCACCATTAGGAGACTTCTACCGCCATTACCAATATAATTTTCAAGTACCCCCAACTGGTCTGCAGAGTACCCCCAGGGGTACTAGTACCCCAGGTTGGGAACCACTGTTCTAGAAGGTACTAAATAAATAAGTAGCATCTGATTGGTTGCAATGGGCAACATCCCTTCTTCAATAGAACTCCCATCTAATACACAGCAGACATATAGAAATGCCTCCTGTTCCTCAATGCATGTCAAACCAGTGCTTTAATTATGTGTAACTTTGAGAGCCCTTATCTTTTATTTCCAAAATTATTTATACATTTTAATGTGTAAGTCAGAAGAAGCTGATTGTAGGTTTTATATGTTATATAAAAATATTTTTAACAGTGGGCAGCTTTAACTGATTTTGACACCTGGCACCTGGGCTTTAAGGAGACTTATGTCAAAATTGAATAAATACATAGCTGCACAATAGTTTTTTATATGTATAAAAAAAAGACAGACATGCTTATCTAGGGCTGAGGTGTCATGTCAAACGTCATACTTAACTTGTCTGTGAGACACAGCTGTCATGGCTGAGGTGGGGGCTGGGCAATAGTTGCGCAGTCTGACCTGAGATAAGATAAAAACAAACACACCCATTCAGCAGACATGTACATTAACATTTATACACCAATAACTACTATTATCTGCTGCCAAATCCTTACATTTTCACTTCCTTTTTCAAAGCAAATTAGACATATAATTTCTTTACTAAAAAGTAATCTGCTTTTGTTTTAGTTTTTAGCTCTTATTTCCAGTGAAATAACCTCTGCGGAATTAATTGAGAACTAAAGAAATCACTTATTCAAACATTTGAAATTGCTATATAGACTTTTTTTGTTAGCATTGGCGTAAAACTTCACTGAGGTATGCAAAACAAATGGATCATTTTTCAATATTTGTCAGTTAACATTGCAGTTTTATTTCTAAATATAGATAACTGAGGGCCTTATTTTGGTTCACTCTTTCTGACAAAATCCTTCTTAGATGGACAAAACCATGTGCACTGCAGGTGGGGCAGATGTTACTCGTGCAGAGAGAATTAGATTTGGGTGGGGTTTACTTCAAAGTGAGATCTATATTGCAGTGTATAAATAAAGTAGTCAGTACTTACCCTGCACAGACACAAAATAACTCACCCAAATCTAACTCTCTCTGCACATTTTACATATGTCCCCCCTGCAGTGCTAATGGTTTTGTCCATCTAAGAAGGAATTTGTCAGAAAGAGTGAACCAAAATAACCCCCTGAGTATGTTGCCATACCTCCCAACAAATTATGAGATTAGGTGGGGGCCATCGCGAATCTCTGGAGCACATGGCCAAAAGTGGGATGTGGCTTTGTTGAATGGCAAAACCCCTGTTTTAGTAATTTTGGGGGCATGGCTAGAGCTCCCCGAGCCATCATGTATACAGGGATCACATGCTGCTTTGTAGATCAGTGGTGATCCATATCTTCCCCAACCATCCCCCACCTGCAGGACGCTGCTTCCCACATATAGAGGGACTGTCCAGCTGTAATTGGGGTGGTTGGGAGCGTCCACAACCTTTGTATACACTCAAATTGTAAATAGAAGCAATGGACCAAATCTGTCTTGCAGGCAAAATGAATGGCCATGGCAGCCATATGCTGATGCGGCTATCCACACAGTTTCATGCGCATAGTCGCTACCGGCCAGCGGCCACTGTCTTTTCATCTGCATTCATCAGCCCGGTACCTGCCACTACCAGCTCCCCGCCGCTGCCCGGACCCCACCGCTGCCTGGCTCTCCTGCTCCCCATCACGGCTGCAGCCCCCTGGGAGTTTACATGCAATAAATTGCATGTGATTTATTGCATGTGAAAATTACACATCAAGTGCCAAATCGTAAGTGAGCCTCCCGGGAGCTGCCAGGGCAACTCAAAGGCAAATTTGTCCGACTTGTCCTTAGGACAAAGGTGGGTAACCTTTGTAAGCCAAAACCAAGTTGATACCTCAGTGGGCCTAAGAGATATTGAGGAATCTGTGAAAACTCACATTATGCTTTTCACCCCTTAGGGGTTGAATTTCGAAGAATCTCTGCTTAGCAGGTGCTTATGTAATGGAAGGAATATACTCTCTGAATTTCATGTTTCTTGCTCTGGGAATTTGGGTTGGACATTGATGAGTCTGTCAGTCAAGACTTTTGTTTTTATATATTATTTTAACATACTGTATGCAGGAAATTACAATTAATTACGTAAATCTATGTATACAAAGCGTCTGAACTCAATCACATGCATGCATTATATAGCAGAAACAAATGCATATATTCATCATTTAAGAACTACAAGAGTTAATGTACAGTGTGCCAGCAAAGACTGCCTTGTTTGTTTGGTTATCAGTATCTGATAAGATAATGGCATTGGCTGATTTGAGCCCTATTAGCAGCAGCACAACATTTAATAAGTACTTTAATAGCGCACTTTCTATTGTATTTGTTGTAGCGCCATGGGAAAAGCAGGCAAGTGTAAAACCTGTGACCTCTCTATGATGGAGGCCGTGGGATTGAAAGAAAGAACTTTCTTTTCCCAACCCAGGGACATACAGTATACTTTCTATCGCATTTTTTTTTATGATGGTGCCCAATGTGTTTTTATTTTATTCATGTGGAGACTAAAGCTGGCCATACATCAGAAAGATCGATATTAAGATCGATTGCGCTCATGATTGTGTACAATTTCCCTTGAAATCCCCCGCATTCCTTGGTGGTTTTTGGACACACAATCTACTCACAATCCGTCATACAATCAGTCATACAATCCAATCAATTGAGATTGTATGATTGGGTACAATATCTTTCTGAAGCATGGCCACCTTAATGTTTAAAGTTGTGTTTTTTCCTGTTAGGTTTCAATGTGCTTTTTTCCCCTCTGTTGGGGCCAGCAATGTATATTATTGTTTTCTGTTGGAAACAATGTGGTTATTCCTGTGGGGGCCAATGTTTTTTATTTTTTTCTTGTTCAATGCATTAACTATTTACATATGTCTATGTTGTACCGCCCATGCATCTTTATGGTGTCCATAAAAAGTTGCAGAGATGCACGCACCTACAAGTTTATTAGAAATGTGTTATACTCTCCAAAGGGGTTACAGGGGGTTGGCTATCAGACACAGATTCTAGTATGGATGTTTTATTGGAGTGATGTGGGCAAGTTGTTGAGTGAGTTTGCTTACAAAAAAGCTGAATTTCTCACATTGGGGCCATACTGAGATGGATGATATAGGGCAGATAAAAGTTTCAATGGTGCGTCTGATGCATGATTGCTGCGGCTGTACACACTGACAGTGAGCATCTCTTTCATATTCAGATGCACAGATGTATATCAGGGAATTGCACAGTAGCGCCATCATCATAAAGTTGCCTATGCAACTGCAGAAAAAGATGCAGGTAGTTAGCAACTTGGAATCTATCCATTAGTCATACATGCCTACCCTCCCGCATTTAGCGGGAGGCTCCCGCTATTTGCATTACCCTCCCGCCGCCCCGCAAACATACCGGCACCTCCCGGTTTTTGGGTCTCTCAATAAAATCCGGACTGCGCATGTGCGCATCCGGGAACGTAGGGGGCGGGGCTTGTGCGGCAACATCACTGCCGGCCACCGCGGGGATATGGGTGGCTGAGCTGCTGCTGCCAGGAAGTCGGGAGGAGCACTGCAGGAGTGTCAGCATAAGCAGCAGCCAGGGCTCCGCCCACCACACTCCGTGCCTCAGCCCTACTCATGGTTGCTCTGCCTGCTTCTCCTGTCACCGGCTGGCGGCTGCCCAATGCTTCCCCCTCACCACACTGCCTGCTCCCACCACACACAGGGTCCCTGCACTCCCCTACAAGGATCAACACAGCTAGGTGAGTGCTGTGTGTACTGGGGAGTGTGGGCTGAAATATATATGGGAGAGAAACTGTGTGCACTGTGTGTGTGTGTGTGTGTGGGGGGTTATAATGTAATATGGGGTGAATGTATATAATGTACTATAGTAACAGAGAGTTGTATATAATGTCATATGGGGGAGTAACTGCAATGTGTGTGTGGGGAGCTGTGTATAATGTAATATGGCTGTGTGTAATATGGGGGGTGGTGTATAATGTAATATGGGGGCTGTGCATAATGTAATATGAGGGGGTGGTGTATAATGTAATATGGGGGACTGTGTATAGTGTAATATGGGGGGCTGTGTATAGTGTAATATGGGGGTGGTGTATAATGTAATATGGGGGACTGTGTATAGTGTAATATGGGGGGTGGTGTATAATGTAATATGGGGGGCTGTGTATAGTGTAATATGGGGGGTGGTGTATAGTGTAATATGGGGGGTGGTGTATAATGTAATATGGGGGCTGTGCATAATGTAATATGAGGGGGTGGTGTATAATGTAATATGGGGGGTGGTGTATAATGTAATATGGGGGACTGTGTATAGTGTAATAAGGGGGGCTGTGTATAATGTAATATGGGGCCTGTGTATAATGTAATATGGGGGCTGTGTATAATGTAATATGGGGGGTGGTGTATGATGTAATATGGGGGACTGTGTATAGTGTAATATGGGGAGTGGTGTATAATGTAATATGGGGGCTGTGTATAATGTAATATGGGGGCTGTGTATAATGTAATATGGGGGGTGGTGTATAATGTAATATGGGGGCTGTGTATAGTGTAATATGGGGGGTGGTGTATAATGTAATATGGGGGCTGTGCATAATGTAATATGAGGGGGTGGTGTATAATGTAATATGGGGGACTGTGTATAGTGTAATATGGGGGGCTGTGTATAGTGTAATATGGGGGTGGTGTATAATGTAATATGGGGGACTGTGTATAGTGTAATATGGGGGGTGGTGTATAATGTAATATGGGGGGCTGTGTATAGTGTAATATGGGGGGTGGTGTATAGTGTAATATGGGGGGTGGTGTATAATGTAATATGGGGGCTGTGCATAATGTAATATGAGGGGGTGGTGTATAATGTAATATGGGGGGTGGTGTATAATGTAATATGGGGGACTGTGTATAGTGTAATAAGGGGGGCTGTGTATAATGTAATATGGGGCCTGTGTATAATGTAATATGGGGGCTGTGTATAATGTAATATGGGGGGTGGTGTATGATGTAATATGGGGGACTGTGTATAGTGTAATATGGGGAGTGGTGTATAATGTAATATGGGGGCTGTGTATAATGTAATATGGGGGCTGTGTATAATGTAATATGGGGGGTGGTGTATAATGTAATATGGGGGCTGTGTATAGTGTAATATGGGGGGTGGTGTATAATGTAATATGGGGGCTGTGTATAATGTAATATGGGGGGTGGTGTATAATGTAATATGGGGGACTGTGTATAGTGTAATATGGGGTGTGGTGTATAATGTAATATGGGGGGTGGTGTATAATGTAATATGGGGGCTGTGTATAATGTAATATGGGGGCTGTGTATAATGTAATATGGGGGGTGGTGTATCATGTAATATGGGGGACTGTGTATAGTGTAATATGGGGGGTGGTGTATAATGTAATATGGGGGACTGTGTATAGTGTAATATGGGGGGTGGTGTATAATGTAATATGGGGGACTGTGTATAGTGTAATATGGGGGGTGGTGTATAATGTAATATGGGGGGACTGTGTATAGTGTAATATGGGGGGTGGTGTATAATGTAATATGGGGGGTGGTGTATAATGTAATATGGGGGCTGTGTATAATGTAATATGGGGGCTGTGTATAATGTAATATGGCTCTGTGTGTAATATGGGGTGGCAGTGTATAATGCACTTTGGGCCTGATTCACGTCCAGTATCACTCTCGCCGAGGTGTTCGCACTCTCAGGGGAGGGAAGTGGGCGGGCAGGGGGCTGGAACAGAGGAACGCCCAGTGTTTTATGCGAGCTATGTATGGATGCAGTACAATACTTACACTATTTTTTTCTTTTTGCTGCTTATAGTACTATAGCATACCTCCGAACTGACCTGATTATAGAGGCCATGCCCACATGACCTGTAGCTCCGCTCTTTCCCGTGGGGGGGGGGGTTGGGGGGGGGGGCTGCGTCGGGAAAGTTGGGAGGTATGCTATAGGAATCTCCCTGAAACTGGTTTTCAAAAGTAGGCAAGTATGCCATTAGTAGAGATCCTGCCCCTTTTAACAGACCACACCCCATTAGCTGACACAACCCCCATTATGGCTTCTTCCATAAATTTCCCAGGCTGGTTTTCCATCCTATTCCTACAACAATCCATACCATGATTTCAGATTGTCAACTTGAATCTCACAGATTCCGAAGATTCTCAACTTGTAAGTCACTTGTTAGAGCCATGTCCTGCCTTTCTCATGGACCCCGATCATTTAAACACACTACAGCCCTAAATGTGAATACATTTAAAGGTCGGAGTCACTGTCAAAATACTTGCACAGCAGAAGAAATAAAACAAGAACCTCATTGTCTGTTTTGTTGCACCAAAAATATACTACAGAAATTCACAACATTACCAGTAGACATCCTACTTCTAGAGACAGAATCTTCAAAAAAACTAGACCCATTTGTCAACAAGAACAATTTATGGAGAGTAGGAGCTCGCCTTCAAGAACCAGACATAGGATCATATAAGAAAATCCTTTGATCATACCAGGAAGTCAACCTGTTACTTCTTTAATTTTGCAACACCATCACAACAAAGTCAAACACCAGGGACAATCTACACTCTACGATCAGCTGGGTTCTGAATTATTGGAGTCAAAACGTGTGTAAGCAGGAGTGAGCGTTTTTAGAAGTGTAAACAACAATCATATTTTACTTATCATTTATCTAGCACCTTCTAGAGGATAATAGCTAGAAACTAATTTGTTGCTATGGACAATATCTCACACTTCCAAAAACTAACACAATAGTAAATTTACTCCATAATCTTTAAATGTATCGCTTGCCGCAGAATTCATGGCACTTTTCAAACCCAGAAGGAGGCTAACCCTCCAGCAGATAGGCTTAATAAAGACCCTTCTTTTTAACTTTGGTCTTGACGTATTTTGTCCTTGGACTGTCACCATCCGACACGCTAGAGGAGTGAATGCAAACAGCAAGCGTTGGGCAGTTGTATTCACCTACATGAGCAACAGAGTTGTTCGCAATGAAGTGGTTGTTGTTTCTTATTGTTATTATTATTATTATTATAGAATCAATGGACATTTCAAGCTTCAAAACACATCCACTCTTACAGATGCACCAACTTCATTGGAGCAACGAAGGAATTACAAATTCACTCAAGCATTGATAATAAAGGTGTCAAGAAATACCTTAGTGGGCAAGGTTGTACATAGACTTTCAACCCCCCCTCATTTTCCTGATATGAGAGGAGCCTGCGAATGGATAATCTGCATAATACACAGAATCTAGATCCACCTTTCTGCAAGTAGGAATGGCAAGACTTATAGGGCTTACACACATAGTGATTTTGGCCAGTGACATAGCATGCCCCATTTAGCATAGCCGATTTCCTTTGAGCACCCCATCATCTATATCGCTTAGAATGTGCAATATGTGTCAGCGATATGCGTCAGCGATTCTGCTTAGCGATTTAAGCATGGCAGATTCTTCTCAAGCAAGGGAAAAAGAAAAAAATTAACTCATTTAAATAAAAATGGGCAGTTCAAAGGGCTGGGGGAGTTCCTTTTTGTCTGTATATAGTGGTGGCCATTTTGTTAAAACATTACTGCATTTTCTAGCTGACTGGTTACAGAGCTTGGAGTGCTGTTATTTTGTTTGGTCCTGACCTTACAAAGCTGTTCTTTTTTAACATGGATCACTACATGATGCATGATGAGGATGAGCTTATTTTGCTGTACTGCCAGGGGCTTGCTGTCGTGAATATGGAGCATAAAGCCTGTCGGCGCAGCAGGGAGTGCAGACTTGCTCGATCCTGCTGGGTGAAGCATTGGCTGCAGCATCGGGAGACCCGGTCTCACACACCACTTTTGCAGGAGATTCGGGAGAATAATCCCCAGGACTACAGGAATTACCTGAGGATGAATGAGGAGATGTTCCAGGAGCTTCTGCAGCTTTTCTCTCCCCATATAGAGCGGAAAGTCACTCATATGCGCAGGCCCATCTCTGCGCATGACCGGCTGTTGGCGACGCTGCAGTATTTGGCGACTGGCAGATCTCTGGAGGACATCAAATCCACCACGCTCATTTCACCACAGGCGCTGGGTGTGATCATTCCAGAGACGTGTCGGGCATTATACATTGTTCTACGCAATGAGTACTTGAAGGTAAAGATTATGTACTTTGTGACCTTTATCAAGCACATGTTGTGGGCAGTGAGGGGTCAATTATGTTTGCACAATGTAACTGCAGCAAACTGAAATGTTTAAATATGTTTATGAACAGAAGACATCCCATACAGTCACAGTTCAACTGGCAACAAGAAACCTCTGAGCCATGCTTTTCCATGCTATGGGGGTAGGATGGCAGCCATTTTAAGTTCTGCTATGTGGGATGGTGGTATTGGGAAGGGGTGTAGCATTCATTGTAATTTGGCCCTTTCACACAATACCTTCTGTAGTGTAATTTTTTGTAAACATTTTCTACACAGAAAAATCTGCTTATTAATACAATGATTAAAATGGTTTGCTTTCTTTCTAGTTTCCTACAACTATAGTTGAATGGAAAGAGATTGCACGGGGTTTTGAAGAACGGTGGTATTTCCCAAATTGCGGGGGTGTAATTGATGTCAAGCTTGTCCGCATCACTGCTCCTGCTAAAAGTGGATCCTTGTATTTCAAGTACAAGGGATATTTCAGTATAGTTCTTATGGCCATAGTTAATGCGAACTATGGGTTTATATTTGTAGACGTTGGGAATAATGGCCGGGCATCAGATGGGGGTTCCATAAAAGACACTCCATTATATCAAAGGCTGATGAGTAATCAGTTGAACCTACCTGAAGCAGAAGAATGCACACATGGCCTAAATTTTGTCTTTGTGGCAGACGAGGCTTTTGCTCTTCATGAGCATATCATGAAGCCCTTCCCCCATCGAAACCTCTCTTATGAGAAACGTATTTTTAACTATCGGCTATAAAGAGCCCGCCGCATAGTTGAAAATGCATTTGGGATCATGTTTGGGAGGTTTCGCATCTTTCACACCGCTATCAACCTCAGGGTGGATACAATTGAGTGGGTTGTGTTGGCATGCTGCTCTTTGCACAATTATCTGCGAAGAAACATGACAAGGAGAGGCCTGCAAAGTAATGCAGCAATTAAGGTGGCAGATTTCAATGCTGCCAGGTTGTCTGGACTGGAGAGATTAGTACCAGGCAATCCTCTATCCAGGGCCAAGCAGGTACGAGACCAGTACATGGCATATTTTCTTGGAGTGGGTGCTGTGGGTTGGCAAGACTCTGCAATTTGACGTGTTGATTGTCTGTTTCAGTTAAATAAATCCATTTTGTTTAAAAGCCTTCACGACAGTATGTTCTTTTGTGTTTTTTAAAAAAAGACACCTTACCAGAGTGTTTGCAGCACTTGCTCTACACTCCTCACCTCTTGAAAAACATTAATTTTCAAGGGGAGTGAATTCAGGAGAAGTGTTGCAAAGAGGAACCATACCTGTACATAATAGAACTTTAAATTAACAATAAATAACATATTGAAATGAAATGACACCATACCATGTTTTTTAAAATTTACTGAAAATACTGTTTTAAATATATTAAAAGTATAAAAGTGAACACCACTGGGTTTATTAACAATATCAGGCCTAGATATGCCTCTGGGCCAAAGACTTTACAAACCCCAAAAAAGGGATCAGGCCACAAATTCACTAGACTATACCAAAGCCAATAGAAGTGATGACTCACAAAATGTGCGAAGAAGAGATAGCAAAGGTAAGGGCAGTCTTCAGTGAAGGACACACAAGAGTGACTGATATCGCATCATTCTGGAGTCAGGGCCAAATGACGTATCCAAGCAGACATTATAGTTTACATGGATTTAAAAACGCATGGAAGAGCAATTTTTTTCAACTGTAATAATTTAGAAAAAATAATTTAGAAAGTTTAACAATTTATAATGGTAAAAAAACAGCATTGTCCTGTGCTTGTGTACTCAGCATAGCTGAGTACACTCCAGTAGACAGAGTGCTGGTGGTGACTGATGCCGGGTTGGGTGAAGGGGCTCCCATCGTGTTAGGAGGGGCAAGCTGCGGAGGAATTCCTGGTGGATTATTTTAGGGTTGGTGGTAGGGATACTGTGGCGAGGGTCCGCAAGATGCGTAATGCATCGGGTCGCGCATTAATTTCAGGTCATCAGGAATGTTTTTATCCGGGGCCCGAATAATGGCATCGTACACGATGCGTTTGAATTTTCGACGGGTGTCGTCATCCATTGAACGCATCTCTGAGTCTACTGTATTTGAAAACTGCCGAATTGAATCAATAGGCTTATTAAGCCTTGCCTACGCAAATGTAAAAAATTGCTCAGAGCTGCCGGCTACAGATCTTTTGCCTGTCCTCTTCCTCTGCCTGGGTGGTGGCGTTGGCAGGGGGGTGGAGGTTGCTACTTCCTCACACTCAAGATCTGCAGCCTCTGTAGTCTCGGACATCTCCACAAACAGCTCCGGAGTAGCATCCTGTAAAATAAAAAAATAAAAAACGTTAGGACCATGAATAATGATGACATGTGGCATATCTACAGTATATGTGTTTAAACTTACCAGATCCTGGCTCTCCTCCTTTTGCCTAATTGGAGGCACAGGATCCGTGTTATTCTGTCCATGCACTTTGGAATCTTTCTCCAGCAGGAAGTGCATCTGGTCGTAGTACCATAACGTCGGCTTGTACACGTCATCAGCACCGGCTCCAGAACTCTAAAATGCAGTCACTTTTGCGTGCTCCTTCACAAAGACTGTCCTCAAATTCGCTATCTTCTTCTTCACACATTCCATGGTGGCATCACTTCGGTTGCCTCTAGTCCATACTAAGGGCGAGATTCTCTAATATTTGCCGCTCAGCTCTGCCTCTCTTCGCATACATAATTATCGCATATGCAGTAACATATGCGATAATTATAGCAAAGGACAGCTCTTGTGTTAAGGGCTGTCCTTTGCGGTGAAAGTCGCCGGGTCCCAGCAGGTCCCGGCGGCTCCCCCCTCCCTCCCACACCCGGCGCTGCTGCTGCTGCGCCGGGCTCTCCTCCTCCCTGCACCCGGTAGAGGATCAGTGCAGGGAAGAGGTCACAGGTCCGGGCAGCACAGCTCTGTGCTGCCCGGACACAGGTGAGGTGGCGATGCGGGGCGGCGGGGGTCCGTGCGGGGCGGCGGTGGGTTCGCGTTAGAAGCCCATTGGCTTTTTCTAGCGATGCCCCCCGCCGCGGTAACCCGGCGGGGGATGCTTACATTTTTACCTTAGAGAATCTCCCCCCAAAGGTCAGCTTACAATCTATTGTCCCTACCACATGTACGTGCACACACATTCACTGTTGTTTTTTTTGGGGGGTTTGGAAAGACAATTTACCCCATTAACCGTCAACATGCAAGTAAACAACACATGACTGGCTTTTGCAATGTGCCATCACCCCAGGACATGCAAAAAAAACAACACATGACTGGCTTTTGCAATGTGCCATCGCCCCAGGACATACTTGCCTACTTTTGAAAACGAGTTTCAGGGAGATTATAGTTGGTAATAGAATTTTGCACAGCTCCCAATTGAGGGGGCGTGTCATGCTCCACCCAAAGGGCATGTCTAGTTCCATATATGGAGAGATTGTGAACGTGGAACCTAAAAGCATGGGTGTGTACTGCTACATCTGAGAGGAATCTTTTTAAATGACTTATATCCAAATGTAGATGAGCCCCAAAGCAGTTAGTAAGAGCTACTATACTTGGTAAAGTGCTGGGAAATGGTGCTGATGATTCAATGTAAAAGTATCTGTCTCTCATTCCTTTTTCCCAAAAAATGTAACAGTGTAATGTGGGCTAGGTGAGATGAGAGAGATTGCTAGACTAATGAGGGAGAGAGGGAGATTTCTGCTATTTCAGGGAGTCTTCTGCAGAATGCAGGAGAGTAGGCAACTATGCCCCAGGACATGCAAAAAACAACACATGACTGGCTTTTGCAATGTGCCATCACCCCAGGACATGCAAAAATGAAACACATGACTAGATTTTGCAGTGTGCCATCAACCCAGGACATGCAAGTAAACAACACATGACTGGTTTTTGCAATGTGCCCATAGGCGTGCGCAGCACATTTTATTAGAGGGTGCACCATCTATTGTGCATGTCTAACAACACCCATTGGGTGCGTCTAACACCACCAATCAGGCGTATCTACCATCATCTATTGGCACTCACTACAATATAAAAGTCTCTCAGCCACAACATAATCTCCTGCCTATTTCAGTCAGTTTTTAATCTTCTTCTTACTCTCTGTAACAGTTCATGCAAATAAAGTCCAAAACATATATGGATGACACAGGTATCTAGTGATATGACAATGGTCTAGTACAATTAACAATTGTACAAAACACAACACACATAATTGAATGATGGGCTCTTCTTTTAAAAGAATACAGTTCTAAAAAGCAAAAGTCTTTGGTAAAGGTATTGCTGGTTGCTAGCAGCAGGGAGGTGTTTATAAGGGTGGGCACAGCATTAGGGGGTGCCTGTGCACCCCTAACACTCTATGTGCGCACGCCTATGAATGTGCCATCACCCCTAAACATGCAATTAAACATCCCTACCCAAACAACCTCATACTCAGATACTTGCGCAGGGGGGGGCAGGGGGTGCGGCGGCCGGCACATGACACCCTCACCCATAGTGGATCGCATAGTACTTACCAGCTCTGGAGGGTTCACAGCATGTGGTCTCTGGCTGCATCAGCATGTGGAGAATGGAGAGGAGGGCTGAGGGAATGTCCAGATGAGGAAAATCGCTGGTCACCTGAGCACAAAAAAAAGACACCACACAAAAGGCTCCCGATATGCAGGGTCTTGCTAAGAGATATGACTAGATTGATGGGACATTCTCATTCTTCTTCTTACAGGGGCCACTTACTTTCTAAGCGACCTAGACAAATTGCTTCGAAAATGGCTACAAATCAGTATGTGTGTAGGCCCCATTACTCACAAGAGTTTAACTACTTCTTGACTGAAATCTCAGTTATTGTCAATACCAGACCCTTGATTTCAGTTTCTAATGACTCAGAAGATCAACATCTGATTACCCCTGCCATTCTTCTCAATCAGAAGATCAGAATTGCCCATGCTCTTTCTGGAGAAGTTAATTGCAAAGACTTATTTAAATATCAAATTAGACAAGTTCAAAGCTTTTATACATCTTTTGGAACAGGTGAAAAATACAGTACTTATCTACATTGCAACCAAGTAGCAAGAGGTAAACCCAACCTAAAACCAGGTGACCATAGGCGAATCTAAGGGGTGGTCCGAGGTGCACCGGACCACCAATTAGACTGCCTGTCTGATCAAGTCCAGCACTAGGACCAGTGGCAGCCGTCACAGCCGCTGGCGCTGATGAGCCATGCAGGGCTATAACGGCTGACTTCTATACTGAAGCTGCAGCCTGCGTGGGAGTGGCTGGTGCGCAGGCTACATTGTCAAGAGACAGTGATGCAACCTAGCCGTGGCTACAGTGTGGAACTTCACCACCCTTATCTGCCGTATGCTGCCTGCCACCAGTCCAACCCGTCATCAGTCCACCTGCTGCCCTCCCCATCACCAGGCCACCTGCTGCCTGCCACCCTCCCCATCACCAAGCCGCCTGCTACCTGCCGCCCTCCCCTTCGCCAGGCCGCCTGCTATCTGCCGCCCTCCCCATCGCCCACCTGTCAGGTAAAGTGGCACAAATTTTGTTTAGTATTTTTTTTAAGCTTTATATGTAGACATACTGTAGGTAAAGTGGCTACAGGGAGACAGAGAGGTGCAGGGGAGACAGGTGAACATAGAGGTGCAGGGAAGACACGGGCATAGAGAGGTGAAAGAGGTACAGGGGAGATGGGTTAACAGAGAGGTGAAAGGGGGGAAGAAAAGGTGCATGGCGGACATTTGTTCAGGGGGACAGGCTGATAGAGAGGTGCAAGAGGACTGGAGAGGTTTAGGGGAGACAGGTGCAATGAAGATGGGGACATACACATATATAAAAATTCATCTGGGGACATATCCAGCAGCTCACAGAACCGTGGGCATGCCCTCACAGCGGCAAAAAAAATGGGGCTGTGTCTCCCCTCTAAGCCACGCCTCATCACATGAGACCATGCCCCCTTTTTGTGCGCGCACGGCTTCGCCACGTGCAGATTCGTACTGTAATTCAATCTGGGACCACCCATTACCATTTTTCTAGATTCGCTTATGCCGGTGACATTGTTCATTTCAGACATGGTAAGGCACAACTTAATTAGTGCATACCCTCCAACATCTGGAGGGCAAAAGTCGGTACACAGGGTGTGTGGCCACAAGTAAAGTGGGCGTGGTCACAAGTAAAGTGGGCGTGGTCACACACTTTCCGGGCATTTAAAATAAAAAGTGAGCGCTTATAATATATTAAATATATAATATCTAGTGAGCCTCTGTCTAATCCGCTGCTACGATGCTACGTGATGTGGTTAGGACGAGAGTGGGATTGTAGCAGCACTGCGGCGGTTCCCCGGGCTGGAGAGGCGATGTGCTGGCGGTGAGGGTAGTGAGTGAGAGAAAACAGCACAGAACCCATGTGTGAGGTGCTGTCACTGCTGTGTCTGTCACCTGCATGCTGTCACTGCTGTGTCTGTCAGACTGCATGCTGATGAAGCCGGGCAAACTATGACACCGGATACCAGCTTAGACCTTTGCGCAAGGAATCGTGGGATCTGTAGTATGAAACCCCCCACCGCACCATAACACACACTGCACACTGCACGCTGGCAGAAGACCTGGAAATCGTTACATCGGTACACTTTGTGTTTTGCCGGTACAGACCGTTAAAAAACGGTACTGTACCGGCAAAATCGGTACAGTTGGAGGGTATGTTAGTGGCCTACATTAAGTCTTGTCACCAAAACATTCCCAAGCAAGAATGGGAAAGTCTGTAAGATTGAGGTCAAGTTCTGTAAACAAGGAGAGACTTTAAATTGTTCCTCAGACCAGTTCCTGAACTGTTCTGTTACCTTCTAAGAGTTAATGACTTTAACTGTGTCAACATAAACCTGTTTAGTCAGTAATGTCTGCTGTCTGTATCAGTTGCATTGAAGCATATCCTTTGTACATGTAGTGGGAAATTTACTAAAATGTGTATTCTACTTCACATGTGATGTTGCTATGGGCAACCAATCAGATCCTGTCTACTATCTTCTAGAGGGTGCTAAATAAATAAGAAGTAGATTCTGATTGGTTGCCCAAAGCAACATCACATGTGAAGTAGAATACACATCTTAGTAAATTTACCCCGTAGTGTCATGTTTGCATACTTCATGTTATATGTAGTGCACATATTTGCTGGAAAACACAGATCTGAAATATGAATGAGTACAGTATATAATTGGATAACACAAACTGAACAAAAACAGCAGCTTAGTCATTTGCGGCGGGGGGCGCAAAATAGGTAGTTACGCCACTGGCTGAAGCACAAAAGTTTAGTCAAATTACCCTTAGAATCCCTAAATCAGAAAGATGTGGCCAGAGAGAGAAACTTATGTTGCTTGAGAGAGAAACGTTAAGTAATGTACATCTCATTGGTTGAGCCGCACAAAATAATTTTACTTCCGCTTCACATTAAAGCCCTGGTTCTGTTTGGTTTGCAAAAGCAAACTCCTTCTTTAATGGAAAAAACCATATGCACTGCAGGTGGGGCTAACTAATATATCAGGATGATTTGTATTCTTTCTTTTTAGTTTTAGCAATTATTATTATTTAACCCTTTGACTGTCAACATCTCTGTGAAGGTCCATACACATTGGACGACTATGCTCAGTGTGTATGGACAGCGATGATGACAATCATCGTTGCTGGGAAAGCCGCTCAGTGCATACACACTGAGCGGTTTTCCCACTGCCCGGCGCCGATGGAGAGGGGGGGGAGGACGGTGTTGCATAGCGGAGTGCTATGCAAAGCCGTCCAGAAAGCCACTCATCTGCTGGTATAACCAGCAGATGAGCGGCTTTCCCGGTGATGTTGCGGGAGCGCGCAGCAGCGCACATCGCCCGGGCATACACACTGGGTGGCTTTGAGCTGAAAGCTGCTCAAACCTGCTGTTTTGAGCGACTTTCAGCTCCAAGTCGCCCAGTGTGTATGGGCCTTTAGAGATGCTCAAAATATCCGCTAAAAATGCCAGTGTCTCCCACCATGTTATGTTAAAAAAAAATCTATATAAGATTACAGGTCATTACAGGACATTACAGGTCATTATGCTGAATATAAATGTTTGCTTGGCAATTTTCACTTCTATTTTGACAAATTTACTTGGCACTCAAAGGGTTAATATAATCTTTGCAAGGATACACCATACGTTGTAGTTTGGTAAGCAAACCGAAATCCAATTTATTTTTCCTTTGGAACTTGCATGTTACAAATGTGACTGAAAATATTGGTAAAGTACAGTACTGTCAGTACACATATAATTCTAGTACACTTTACTTGACAAAAGAACTTGTCAGCTGCAATGGTTTATAATGATAGTTTTATATAGTTAGACTGAATGAGTAACATCAGTTAAACAATTCAGTACGTTCTTTCATTTGTAAAAGAGACAGTCAAGTACAAAATATAGGTGCAAATGGACAGAAACAATAGAGTCAAATACAGTAACAATAATGTAACTACAAAAGAAGAAGCAGAAAAAAATAAAGACCAAAATCAAAAGGGAGGGATGGGATCGGTTATGAAGGTAGCATAGGGGATTGGGTTAGGTAGCTAGGGACTTAACCCCTTCCCGACATTTGACGTACATGTACGTCATGGCCGGGATGTACTTCCCGACACATGGCGTACATGTACGTCATGACTTTAAACTGTCACCGCGTCTATAGACGCGGTGACAGTTTAAACATGTCTGCTGTCCCTGACAGCAGACATGTCCCAGCATGCCCAGGGGGGGCGGCGATGCCTCCCCCCCCGTCGGTGATCGCTGCGATTGGCTGTTCAATGTGAACAGCCAATCGCAGCGTTTTCCTGTGTTACCGGCGAATCAGACGCTCAGTAACACAGGGATCAATCACCGCCAGGTGTGAGGGGGCGTGAGGGGGTCACCGGTGGTCACCGGTGATGACCACACCTCACCCCACCTGCCCCCAAGGCTGTGATTGGTCCGTCGGACCGACGGACCAATCACAGCCATGGCGCGTGATTTAAACTAACGGTGACTGCGCTGCAGACGCCATTCCGGTCTGGAATTGCGTGCAGAGCGGTCACCGTGCCAATCTGTCGTGATATACTGACCTGATCCTTGCCTGATACTTACCTGATCACCGCTGGTAGCGTGCTGCCAGCAGCTGGATGCTTCCTGGATCTTGTGACTTCCTGTGTGCTGCTGCTGCAGTGTCATAGAGTGAGAGATAGTGAGAGATAGTGAGAGATAGTGAGAGATAGTGAGAGATAGTGACAGAGAGTGATAGAGAGTGCTATATTTTGTGTCTGCTGCCCCCCCTTTTGTGCTGATCAGTATATCTGTGCTGATCAGCAACTTTTTGGGGGTGCAGGTTTTTTTTTAATATATATATATATATACCTGTCAGTTGCACCCAAGGTTGTGCTGCCTGTGCAACTGACTGCTGCCCCCCCTGCTGCCCCCCCTTTTGTGCTGATCAGTATAAATTAACTGATCAGCAACTTTTTGGGGGTGCAGGGTTTTTTTTTTATATATACCCTGTCAGGTTGCACCCACAGTTGTGTGCCTGCTGCCCCTCACTGCTAATCAGTGTTGCATCACTGCATCACTGATCTGCAGTTTTTTTTTTTGGAGAGTGCAGTGGGGTTTTGTTTTTACACCCACAATGCTTTTGTGGGTGTCCTGTGGCCGCTGAGCGCTGATCAGTGACGTACATCACTGAACAGCATTTTTGGCACAGGGTTGATATAATTTTTTTTCTGCAGTTTTTTTTAATTGTTTTTTTTTTGGAGAGTGCTGTGGTTTATTTTTTTTAAATTGTTTTTACACCCACGTTGCTTTTGTGGGTGTCCTGTGGCCGCTGAGCGCTGATCAGTGACGTACATCACTGAACAGCATTTTTGGCACAAGGTTGATATAATTTTTTTTCTGCAGTTTTTTAAATTGTTTTTTTTTTGGAGAGTGCTGTGGTTTATTTTTTTTAAATTGTTTTTACACCCACATTGCTTTTGTGGGTGTCCTGTGGCCGCTGAGCGCTGATCAGTGACGTACATCACTGAACAGCATTTTTGGCACAGGGTTGATATAATTTTTTTTTCTGCAGTTTTTTTTAATTGTTTTTTTTTTGGAGAGTGCTGTGGTTTTTTTTTTTAATTGTTTTTACACCCACGGTGCTTTTGTGGGTGTCCTGTGCCCGCTGAGCGCTGATCAGTGACGGACGTTACTGACCAACATCTGTGCTCAATTTTTGGCGCAGGAGCTTTTTTTTTTTCTTTTAAACTTACACGTGTTAAAGCACTACATACACACTACATACCCCCCGTGTTGAAATAAAGTTTGTACCCCCCCCTACACTATACACTACACTTAAAAATAATAAAAATGTCCCAATCATCGCAAAGACTGTTTTCAGCGGAGGAGGCATATGCCCTTCTTGCCTCTGACACTGACACAGCCAGTGAAGTAAGCGATGAATTGGCATTTGTCTTAAGCTCCTCTTCCTCCTCTAGTGATGAGGGACCCCCTCAAAGACGCCCCCGTAGAGCAGCTGAGACCCCCCCCCCAATGATTGATCTCGTATGGACCCCACCACCAGAAAATTTTGAGCCCCAGGTTCCTGAGTTTTTGGCCAACCCAGGAATCCAATTTGATAGTACAGGCCTCAAAGAAATTGACTTTTTCAAAGTCTTTTTCTCTGATGATTTTATAAATTTAATGGTGGACCAAAGTAATTTATATGCCCAGCAGTTTATTGCCCAAAACCCCACGTCATCATTTGCTAGGTGGACCCCTGTAGATGCAGTAGAGATGATGACGTTTTGGGGTCTGGTGTTACATATGGGCATAGTTAAAAAGCCAGAAATTAGGCAATATTGGAGTACAGATGTTCTGTACAGCACCCCACTTCATCGTATGGCCATGACCCGGACTCGTTTTGAGACAATCCTTAAATTTTTGCATTACAACGATAATGCACAGTGCCCACCCAGAGATGATCCCACCTTTGACCGGCTATTCAAAGTCAGGCCGGTCATTAATCATTTCAGCGCCAAATTTGCTGAGATGTACATCCCCCAAAAATTCATTTGTGTGGACGAGTCACTTATACATTTTAAAGGAAGGGTTAAATTCCGCCAGTACCTTCCCAATAAGAGGGCAAGGTATGGCATAAAAATGTATAAGCTGTGCGAAAGTACCTCAGGGTACACCCACAGGTTTAGGGTATATGAAGGGAAGGACACAAGAATTGAACCGCCAGAATGCCCCCCCTCCCTCGTAGGTGTTAGTGGAAAGATTGTCTGGGATTTAGTGCACCCCTTCCTGGATAAAGGTTATCACCTCTATGTGGATAACTTTTACACCAGCATCCCCCTGTTTAAGGCCCTTGGTTCAAGAGGTACAGCAGCTTGCGGTACTGTGCGCAAGAACCAAAGAGGCCTCCCAAAAACGCACGTTGCCCAATTACTGAGAAAGGGTGAAAGCAGGGGAATATGCACCGAAAATATGTTGTTGGTCAAATATAAGGACAAGAGGGATGTCCTTATACTGACAATAATTCACGGAGACAGTACCACCTCCGTCCCTGTACGAGGTACCAGTACCCACACCTCAAAACCTATTTGTATCCTAGATTACAATAAGTACATGGGCGGAGTGGATCTTTCAGATCAGGTACTGAAGCCGTACAGTGCCCTGCGGAAAACAAAAATATGGTACAGGAAGCTGGCCGTGTATATCATCCAGATGGCACTGTATAACGCTTACGTACTATTCCGTTCTACCAGCCAGACGGGGACATTTATGCACTTTCAAGAGGAAGTCATAAAGGGCCTAATATTTGGGAACCAGCAGGCAGAGGGCCCCAGTACTTCTAGTACTGGCCCCAGTACTTCTAGTACTGGCCCCCGTATTGTATCAGGGCAGCATTTTCCAAACGAAATCCCCTCCACTGGAAAAAAGGGCAGGACACAAAAAAGGTGCAAAGTTTGCTATAAAAAGGGAATACGAAAGCAAACTATTTTCCACTGTGAAACTTGCCCCGACAAACCCGGCCTATGTATGAAGGAGTGCTTTAAAATATACCACACATCTATGGATTATTAGGTTCATCATTTCACCGTGCTTCGGGGGTCTTGCTAATGCGACATAGCACCCACCATTCATTCCACCAGAATCTGTGCTGCAAAATCCAAATATCACTCCTTCCCTTCTGAGTCCTGCCATGCACCCAAATGGTATTTTTTGGTCACATATGAGGCATTGCCGTACTCGGGAGAAATTGAGGCACAGATGTTGGGGTGCTTTATCTCCTTCATTCCTTGTGAAAATGAAAAATTTTGAGCCAGAACTGCATTTTTGTGTAAAAAAATGTAATTTTTCATTTTCACAGCCCAGTTGTACCACAATTGGTGAAACCCCTGGGGGTTTGAAATGTACACTATACCCTAGATGAATTCCCTGAGGGGTGTAGTTTGCAAAATGGGGTCACTTGTGGGGGGGTTCCACTGTATTGGTGCTTCGGGGGTCTTGCTAATGCAACATAGCACCCACCATTCATTCCACCAGAATGTGTGCTGCAAAATCCAAATATCACTCCTTCCCTTCTGAGTCCTGCCATTTTTGGTCACATATGAGGCATTGCCGTACTCGGGAGAAATTGGGGCACAGATTTTGGGGTGCTTTGTCTCCTTCATTCCTTGTGAAAATGAAAAATTTTGAGCCAGAACTGCATTTTTGTGTAAAAAAATGTAATTTTTCATTTTCACAGCCCAGTTGTACCACAATTGGTGAAACCCCTGGGGGTTTGAAATGTACACTATACCCTAGATGAATTCCCTGAGGGGTGTAGTTTGCAAAATGGGGTCACTTGTGGGGGGGTTCCACTGTATTGGTGCTTCGGGGGTCTTGCTAATGCAACATAGCACCCACCATTCATTCCACCAGAATGTGTGCTGCAAAATCCAAATATCACTCCTTCCCTTCTGAGTCCTGCCATTTTTGGTCACATATGAGGCATTGCCGTACTCGGGAGAAATTGGGGCACAGATTTTGGGGTGCTTTGTCTCCTTCATTCCTTGTGAAAATGAAAAATTTTGAGCCAGAACTGCATTTTTGTGTAAAAAAATGTAATTTTTCATTTTCACAGCCCAGTTGTACCACAATTGGTGAAACCCCTGGGGGTTTGAAATGTACACTATACCCCTAGATGAATTCCCTGAGGGGTGTAGTTTGCAAAATGGGGTCACTTGTGGGGGGGTTCCACTGTATTGGTGCTTCGGGGGTCTTGCTAATGCGACATAGCACCCACCATTCATTCCACCAGAATCTGTGCTGCAAAATCCAAAAATCACTCCTTCCCTTCTGAGTCCTGCCATGCACCCAAATGGTATTTTTTGGTCACATATGAGGCATTGCCGTACTCGGGAGAAATTGGGGCACAGATTTTGGGGTGCTTTGTCTCCTTCATTCCTTGTGAAAATGGAAAATTTTGAGCCAGAACTGCATTTTTGTGTAAAAAATGTAATTTTTCATTTTCACAGCCCAGTTGTACCACAATTGGTGAAACCCCTGGGGGTTTGAAATGTACACTATACCCCTAGATGAATTCCCTGAGGGGTGTAGTTTGCAAAATAGGGTCACTTGTGGGGGGGTTCCTAACTTTTAGCATCTTATGGTGCCTAGAAACCAACATGGTGCCTAAAAAATAATCTCATAAAAAGGAGGCTCCAAAATCAAGTAGGTGCTCCTTCTATTATGAAGCCTGTGGTTTGGTCAACGTGCACACTAGGGCCACATATAGGATATTTATGAAAACAAAAGAATTGGGGGAATCAATTTTTAGTCACATTTCTTTAGTAAAATCTACTGTGTTCCTTAGAAAAATGTATTAAAATTGAAAATCTGCAAAAAAAAATTAAATTTTGAAATTTCACCTACACTGTTTTAATTCCTGTGAAACACCTAAAGGGTTAACAAACTTCCAAAATGCTGTTTTGAATACTGTGAGGGGTGCAGTTTTTGAAATGGCATTATTTATGGGGGTGTCTCACATACAAGTCCCTCAAAGTCACATCAGAACTGAACTGGTCCCTAAAAAAATCAGTGTTTGAAATTTTCTTGAAAATTTGAGAATTTGCTATTCATATTTTAAGCCTCCTAGTGTCCAAAAAAATTAAAAGGAGGTTGAAATAATGATGGAAACATAAAGTAGACATATGGTCTATGTTAGTTATTAACTATTTTGAGTGGTATGATTATTTGTCTCACAAGCAGAAAATTTAACATTTTGAAAATTGCTAAATTTTCCATTTTTTTACGACATTTTGGTATTTTTCACAAAAAAACACAGACTGTATCGACCAAAATTTACCAATAACTTGAAGTACAATGTGTCACGAGAAAACAATCTCAAAATCACTGGGATAAGTAAAAGCAAAAAAAAGTTATCCCCACTTAAGTGATACATGTCAGATTTGAAAAAAAGGGCTCTGTCAGGAAGGCAAAAACAGGCTGTGTCGGTAAGGGGTTAAGGGGTGTACTCACGGAGCGATTTTTGCTAGTGAGCGACTTTAACTAAGCAATTTTGACTAAGCGATTTGACTAGATACAACAGCGATTTTTAATAAGCGATTTGACTAGATACAACAGCGATTTTGACTAAGCGATTTTGTCTATGGGCGATTTCGACTATGCTATAATTAACATACTTGGTTGGTACTCATTGCAGACTAGACAGCCAGCGATCTAGTAGAGTAGCCTGGCAACTCTTTTTTACTAAGCGATATTATAGGGAGATTTGTCTAACCTTGACAGAGATCTTTACTAACCTTCTAAGCAATTTTGACTATGTAGTCAACATCGCTTAGAAGGATCGCTCCGTGTGTACACATTTTAAGGCATTTTGATGTCTTTGGTGTACAATGCTGCAACTAAATTACTGTATGCGGCAAGTTAGATGCAGCTGCTGTGGGATTGGCCTTCTAGGTCATACCATAGATCAGTGGCGTAATTATAGCTCTGCAGCCCCTGCGGTGGCGGGGAGGCGCAGAGAAAGTGCAGGGCTATAGTTACCCGCTGCTGTCTGCCGATACCTGGCCTGCCGCATCTGCGGTCACGGTCCCGTCTCTCCCGGCTCCTGCTGCTATAATGATAAGTGACACTTAGAAAATGGCTGCCCCCATACTGCAGACAGTTTTTGAGGATGTTAGAGGAGGCGGCATTAAGCATCCCTAATTGCAGTCACCTAGTGTGCCCCAGAGCTTTTGCTTTTCCTGTAACTCAAATGTTAAGACAAAGCTTTGTTAGCAAATGCACCTCTCCAACAGCAAAACTGGAGAGGTTTATTGATGGTGGACGCAGCGGCGTAGCTAGGATGGAGCCGGCGGAGCACGTGCTCCAGGCGCAGTAACATCACCTGGCGCCGGAGCCACGCACTCTGCTGCCGGCTCCTCCGCCCTGCTTCCCCCAGTTTGGCCGCTCGCTGTTCCCCGCTGTGCCGGCTTGAGACGGCGTCCCGGCGGGTTCGCATGACCAGGAACTGCGTTTTAAAAATTGGGCGGGTCCCCTGGGACGCGCCTCACGCTAGTTGGTCGGACAGCTCAGGATCGACATGCCTGGGCGGCAGCAGCGCAGGAGCACTGCAGCGCAGGTCAGGAGTCACCGGCTGGGAAGGGGAGCCAGGAGCGGCAGATGGGGAGGACGGCAGCCCGCCCCATGTCACAGGTCTGTCTATTATCTACAATGCCCGAACAGGCAGCTGTGGGTGGCCCTGGGGAAATGTCAATGTCTGTGTGTGGGGATTCGCATGTGGTCCACCCCGGAGCAGCGCCCGCAAATCCAGCTATTTCGCAGATGAAAATGAGGGTTTGTGGGCACTGGAAAGGTGTTACTTCTACAACGGTATATACATCTGCTGACCACCCCCTGTAGGTGTCAACCTGGCCATTTGCGCTCACCTGCATGTGCCTGCCAAACCCTATGAGTGACAGCCTACCCCCCCCCTTGCTCTTGCATGCATGTGCTTTTCCCCCTCCCCTTGTAAGTGACAACCTGAACCCTTGCTCTCCTCTGTAATGTGTATGCCAACCTCCCCCACTGATATTGACAGGTTCTGTCACCACTTCTCTCTCCCCAGTATCTTGACAGCTTCCCATGGGACATAACTCTGTTTCCCCCTATGTGTGTGACACCTGTCTCCCTCCACCATCGCCTCTATGTGTGACAGCTTCTATCCTCCCCTTTCCTCTACTTTGGATATAATTGTCTCGTACCTTCTGCCTCTAATTGTGGGAATGCCTCTGCCAATTAGCGAGCTTCCATTTCATAGTGAACCTTCTGTCTCACAACTCCCTATCATCAACATGTGACAGCCTCTCCATCTACCCTCCTCCTGCCACTCAGAATGTGAGTGACTCCCTCTCTATCAATCCCATCCCTCCCCTCTTTCTCCTACGTACAATCCCAACTATATTTATGTTGGGCCCCCTGACACTGTCTCACTCTTGGACACTGACTCTCACACACCTTTGCTGCCATCTATCTGTCTCTCTCCGTCCCTGATACTCTCTCACTGCCGCTCACACCCCTCTCTCTCTCTCTCTCTCTCTCTCTTGCTTCTCCCACTCTCTCTGTTTGACACCCTCTGTCTACCTGATTCCATCTCTCTCCCCCTTTAATCCCCCCCTGCTCTCCCTCTCATTATTCTTTTCTTCCTTTCTCCCCAACACCCTTTTTATCTGTCACTCTCCTGCTTTGTAGGGACAATGGTGGGTGGGGGCCCCCTTCGGGATCTTTCTATGGGGCCCACAAAGTTGTAGTTACGCCCCTGACTGGCCGCTTATTTGAACACTCCAACCCCCTGTAGCTTTTTTTGTATTATACTGTATTTAAATCCGTACCTGACCTGCCAACCATTTTGCCAGCCCTTTGCCAGTGTGTTTTCTTTCTCTCTCTCTCTCTTTTGTTAAATTATGTGTCAAATGTGTAATGGGCATTATGGTTTGTTATATAGCATGTAATGGGCATTCCGATTTGTTATATAGTATGTAATGGGCATCATGTGTGGCCTTATGTGTAATTGGCATTATGGCATGTGGCTCTATGTGTAATGGGTATTACAAAATTCACTAAAATGTGCAATGGCCATTACTGTATGTGGTATAATGTTGGGCCACGCCCCCTTTATCACCTCGCAAGAGCCCCGCATACTAAAAATGGGGGGGGGGGGGGGCGTGAAACATGCCCTTGCTCCGGGCACCGTGGCGCCTAGCTACACCACTGGGTGGACGTGCCATCAACATAGCAGTTTAGGGAGTCAATACATCAGCCACTGGGTTTAGGGTGTCATGTCAATAGAATTGCCAGAAATCAGATTTCCTTGCTATTTCAATATTCCCCTCATAAGGTAAAGATACTGTAGATTAGGTTGGAGTGAAATGTTGCATACCTGGAATGTCCCACACCTGGAATGTTGATGTCACGTTTCGTGAAGCACCAGCTGGAATGTAACAGAGGCTGGGTGCTTTGATGTAGGGCTGTTGCATGAACGACAGAAGGGAGTGAAGCAATCCGCTAAAATAAAACCTTATTTAATAAAGATACTGCGGTACAAGAAATGAATGATGACACAATTATAAACTGTAGATTCTGATAAATAGTAAAGTCAATAATATACAATGCTTATTGAAGAGCTTTGGAGATGATTGATAAATTGAATAATTGAATGACTGCAAGATTGGATGATTGGGTGATTGAAATAAGGATTGGATGATTGGTTGAAGAATAGGATGATTGGTTGAAGGTTTGGATGATTGGATGAAGGATTGGATGATTGGATGAAGGATTGGAAAGATGAAGTCCAGATGAATCTGTGCTGAGTAGGATCGTAGCTGCAGGACCAGGGATCACCACAGAGAATAACCGTCAGGAATGAAGAAGAAGATATTACCCCTTTGGGGGGTTAACCTTGTCCTATCCGTATAGGCGGCAGCGAGTTCCGTGATGATATGGTAGCAGTAAAACGATCAGCAGGAGATTGGAGTAGACTTCAACAGAAGAGCAAGGACTGTAGTGGGAACTACAGATAGCCAGGAGGGATCAATGATGTGTGCGGTTGGACATCATTGTACTGACTGCCGGTCTTGCCCGGCAAGTCAGTATTTGAAGGGTGAGCTGCATGATGATTGGCCGTGTATATGACCTCACTGAATGAGCCGTGCAGCATAGGCTAAAGGATCCCAAAAGATGGCCGCCGCCGGATGAGGCGACAGAAACCAGCCGGCTGTTTTTTGTGCGCAGAGGCGCTGCAGCTGGCGTGTCCAGCCAGAGGCCTCACCTGACACGGACCCATCATGGCGGCTCATGCCTCACGCCACCCAGACCCTGCATGGCATGAGACTGCATGCCACCACTGTCACCTGGTGGTGACAAGGCAACGGGACCCAGACAGCCAGCATGGGAATCAGCAGTGGAGGTGAGCGCCAGGGCAGGAGTTAACCTGTCAGAGGTCTGTGGGCTTGGGACACAGAGCTAGGGTAGCTGACCTGGTGGTCGTGATAGTTGCATTGTGTACTGAACATAGATTTGAATGTTAAACCTTTAAGAGAACTCCAAAAATGACAATCAGTTGTCCTCTTGTGTAGTTAAAGTTGTGATAGGCCAGCAAAGCATTGCAAGTGTACCGTACAAAAACAGCTGATACGATTGATTTTGATTTTGTGAGTCTTGTCCTCTCTAATTAAGTTCCATACACACCAGAAGATATTTTTATCAATATCATTCAGAGAGGGGCTTCTGAGCGATATTGATAAAAATATCGCCTAGTGTGTATGCTTAATATCTTTAACGATGCATGCCCTGCGTGTCGTTAACAAGCATCATTATCTTCCGGACATGCAGCTCAATCTGGACAATATGTCCCTGGCTCCAAACACTTCACCTGTAGCTGCTGGTTGCCGTTGCTCCTGTTAGGCAATGGACCCTCGATTTTAGCCAATATCTTCATATCTTTCATAAAATTGTTCAGTGTGTATGTACAATATCTTTCATGATCAGCTCATGGGAAATTGTTCACCAATATCTTTCGTCTTTCATATCTTCTAGTGTGTATGGGGCTTAACAACCCTGTAGTCAGACCCCCTTGCATGATGTCACACTGAACCCTACGTTAGGGCCTGATCTAGACTAGGTAGAGTTCAGGAACAAAAATGACTTTGATGTCCCACTTAAAATAAATCTATAAGCTGTCTTCTGAGGCTGCCAGTTCCTCTTTGAGAGAAGTCTGAATGTTTGTTTACATCCCACATGACAAGGGGGTTAGTCCCGCCAACCAGCCAATGGCTGCTCCCTATTGGCTGATGGCCAGGACTAATCCCTGGCATGTGGGAGGAGCCCGAATGTAAACAAACATTCGGACTTCTCTCACAGGGGAACTGGCTGCCGCAGAAGACATCGTTTGATCCGGAAGCAGTCTGGTGAGTATGATTTCTCTCAACAGGTACTTAAACATGGACACGAGGACAGGCCTATGATAGAATCCAAAGGTAATGTATGTGTGAATGTATGTAGTATGTAATAAAGCTATACTTTTCATGTGTGTGTGTTTCATTTAACTATTTGTAATGTTGTGAAAATACAAGACCTAGCGGGCCATTTAATGGCCCACATCCTGGAACTTGTGGTTCTCCAAGTCCCAGCATGCGGGTCAGCCTTACTGGGACCTGTAGTTCCACAACATTACACCACAGTTTCTACTATTTTTAGCCATTTATCAGCCGGATTTCCACCGTCCAAGGTGCATCGGGGACAACTGCGCGCTCTAGCCTAGGCTGGGGTCATTCCGGAGCAAAGGTCTTTATTGGGGGAGGGGGGGCCCCACTCCACCAGAGTCCCTGCCCAGGCTGACCACAGGTTAATGCTTTGGCCAGGGGAAGTTATGTAAAAAGTTTCTCTCAGCTGTTGCAGTACCCTGTTAGCTGTTTGGTTGTCAAAATACAGGGAACCCCTAGTCTTTTTGTCCCCCATATTTTGGGAACCAGGACCGGCCCTTGAGCCTGGTGATAGTTTTATAAATTCTGGGGATCCCCTATGTTTTTGCTCCCCTGAATTTCTAAAACCAGCACAGATTCTTTAATCCCTTGGGGGCCCCACACCATTTTTTTTTTTAATTTTTAACTGTTACACATTTTTCTTTACATAACCATACACAGAATGCACTGGTCTGTGCATTTTTCTGGCAAACTCACCATGTTGAAAAGGGTCTATTTGTTTTGCGATTTTTGTAACGTTTTCCAAAATTCACATTCCATTAAATTTGCGAGGTGTATACTTTTTAATGGGAAAACATCTGGATAAAAAACCGACAGGTCAAAATGTGTGATTTTCCTGGCAAAAAGTGTGATTTTTACTGCAATTCGCATTCCTGTTAAGTTGGTGATTTTCGCAAAACATGCTAATTTGGCAATTTTTCATCCTATTAATTGTCACCCTGAATGTTTTGGAACATTGGGCGTAATGGTCATGCCTACATACTACAAGAAAAGCCCAATCACCAAATTATTGACAAATCAACCCAAAAATTGTATACTGTGTACCTAGCTTTATTCTTAAATGTGGCCATACACTCTGCACTTATCGGTCTGAACACCAACAATAATTGGAATGTTTGGTGACTTTTATCTGACAGTGTATGGCAACATAAATCTGAATAAAATGTGTACTCCTGAATAAAATGTGTACAGCAGTGGTTCCCAAACTGTGCGCCGTGGCACCCTGGGGTGCCTTGGGGGACTTGCAGGGGTGCCCTGAGTTGGTGGTCTAGGACCAATTCAAGTTATTTATGTCCATTATAATAGTGAAATTGTGGACAAACAGAAATGAACCCTGTCCATTACCACAAAACTGATCCTAAGGAGGAGATATAAACACAATTTATACAACTTAATATTTGTTTCTGACTTTCTCAATGAGAAACCTTCAGCCTAAGTGTTCCGCAAAAAACATTTCTGATGCTTTGGGGTGCCGTGATTCAAAAACTTTGGGAACCCCTGGTGTACAGCATACATAATTGCAGCAAAGATATACATACAGCAGCACAAATGTGTATAATTACTGTTGATATGGTGTAACAGCCTTAAGGTCCATACACAATGGATGACTATGGACAGCGATGATAGGGAAAATCGCTGTTCTGAAAATTGCTCAGTTCATACACACATTTCACCCTTCTGAGCGTTTTCCCCAAGGGGTGGAGGACTTTCCATAGAAGGACTCTATAGAAAGACATGCATCCCATCGCTCATGGATATACCAGCAGATAAGGGGTGGCCAATGGCAATGATGCAGGAGCGCGCATCAGCGCTAATCGCTGCTCAGTACACACATGGTAGCTTTTTAGAGATATTAGGTTGGTAACTACTAATACTATACAGGTTGAGTATCCCTTATCCAAATATCTGTTATCCAGATTATTCCAAAAACCATAATTTCTAGAATGTACTTTTTTTTTGCTAAACACCTACTGGGTACATCTGTAATTGGCACTACTGGGTGTAACTGGCACTACTGGCTACATCTGTAACTGATACTTCTGGGGAAGTTATATGTAACTGGCACTAAACATGTGCAAGAAAATTATTGCTTAGCATTTAAATTCAGTACCTGATATTGTACACAAACTTTGTTTCATATTTTAAAACCTTGTTTCATGCAAACATAAATCTATTTGTGTGTATTTCATGTGTTTGATGTGTTTGTACATAGGGCCGGCGCCACCACTAGGGAGCTCTAGGCATTTGCCTAGGGCGCCGGCACCTGGAGGGCGGCAGTTCGCCCCTCATCCCCAGCGAACTGTGTAAAAAACTTGCGGCCCCGGTGTCCCTGCAGTGCTGGGGCGGTCAGGGGTGTCCGTGCCTTAGGGGTACCTGCGGCGCCGTCATGTGTATAAAGCTGGCTGCGGCCGGCGGGGTCCCTGTAGTGAATAGAAAATAACTAGCGGCCCCGGCGTCCCTGCAGTGTTGGGGCGGTCAGGGGTGTCCGTGCCGTAGGGGTACCTGCGGCGCCGTGCCGTAGGGGTACCTGCGGCGGCACGGGAAGCGCTAGTTATTTTATATTCACTGCAGGGACCCCGCCGGCCCCAGCCAGCTTTATACACATGACGGCGCCGCAGGTACCCCTACGGCACGGACACCCCTGACCGCCCCAACACTGCAGGGATGCCGGGGCCGCAAGTTTTTTCCACAGGTACCACCCCCCCTCCCCCCGGCACCGGGGCGCCCCCACCCCGACTCGCCGGGGGCGCTCCGGTGCCTTGCACCGGCCCTGTTTGTACAACATAAATGCAAGATACCTCAAGATACCACATTAAAATATAAAAATATTCAGAAATACTGAATAATCCATTATCCAAAATACTTCTGGTCCTGAGGATTTTGGATAAGGGATACTCAACCTGTATGAACTGTATTTAGAACTTATAAATATGGACCACTCTAAATGAGTCATTAATAATTCAACTCCGGAAGACATTGTCACGTTAACTCTCTCCATATATGAGTCATAAATATAAAAAGAAAATTAATAAGGCAACCAATGTGATATTCAAACCCTCTAATTATTATAGGAATTGCGCCCAATCTTTCTATATGATTGGTATAGCTTATTTTCAAGACTAGAAACAACTGGAGTAATACAACAGTCAGGCTGGTATTGAGTAGAGCCCTCCATACACTGGACAATTTACCTGCAATTTGGGTTTTATCCTGTGATTGCAGCAATCAATCACAGGAAAAGAAGGTGCGGGTGAGTGACAGCGGGTCCGATGCAATGTGCGGTCACATGCGTATCGCACCGGACCCTTCGGAGCACTGTGTGCAACTTCTCTGAGGGGAGAAGTTGCCGCAGTGTATGGGGCCTTAAGCATCTTTCCTCATAAATAGACAGGTGGATCTGGACTAGAACACTGATCAGTATAGCAATTAACGGGTAGCCCGAAAGACAACAAAGTATCAGTTTATTTAGTAGTAGGTTGGGACCTGTAGTTCTCTGGAACAACAGAACAGCTGAACACAGGAGTCTGGAACCTAGGCATGCAGCTGAAAGAAGAACATTAATCTGGTGGCTAGTACTTGGACAATAAAGTACTTTAATAGCTATAGGTCCTTCTGGATTGTTTTGGGATGTAAAAGCTTGTTTTGGGATGTCATTGGCAGAACTCCAGTCAGCTGACGTAAAAGAAGTAAGCATTGGCCATGGAGATGGTGGTAATTCAGGCATTGTGGCCGCCAGTCCTACCCTGCCACTGGAAGAACTGGATGGGTGAGCAAGACAAGAGAAACAGCCACTTCAATGGAGACTGGCAGCAGTGTCGGAACTTATGAGTGGCTGGCCCAGGTGCAAAACTTAATTTTTGGGCCCTCCTCTTCAACTCCAACCGAAGTTCACAATATGCCACACAGCAGTGGGCAGCAGCAGCAGGCCCCTTAGTCCTCAGGGACCCTGGTGTATTGCACCTGCTGCACTGATGGTAGTTCCGCCTCTGACTGGCTATAACAGAGCAGCGCCCAAAAAGGTAAAGGGGGAAATTTAGTAAGATGTGTATTCTACTTCACATGTGATGTTGCTATGGGCAACCAATCAGATCCTGTCTACTATCTTCTAGAGGGTGCTAAATAAATAAGAAGTAGATTCTGATTGGTTGCCCACAGCAACATCACATGTGAAGTAGAATACACATCTTAGTACATTTCCCCCAAAGAGTGATGATGGTGTCTGGAGGTACTGCGATATGGATAACATGAGCTGTCAATACACCTAAAGATTAATTGTTCAGTCTGGCTCATTGAAAAAAAAAATATGCATTATGGGGCGATTCAGGTTGGTTTGCCTTCTTAATGGCCAAAACCATGTGCAAATTTACAATCATTCGTACTGGTGAATTCAGATAGAAATTCAACAGTAAATACGAATTTCAAATAGATGTTTTTGGGTCACATTTGGCAGAAGCTGTGCAGGCTTCTCTGTGTAAAAATAAAAAGATAAATAACTAATTTAAATACCGGAGGTGCAGTACACCTGTTCGACTTTGACCAGCCCCGAGCTCCTTGAGCCGGTTCTGGTTGCAGAAATACAGGGGTGTAAAAAACTGAGGTTCCCCTGTATTTCTATAACCAATACCAGCCTCATGGGCTGGTTCTGGTTCCCAAAATATGGGGGACAAAATTAGTAAGGGTCCCCCACATTTTGTAAATAAGCACCGTGCACAAAGAGCAAGCAGGCTAATGCCATAGCCGGGGGACACTTTTTATGCAAGCTCCCCCTGCCAAAATATTAACCCGTGACTGGGCAGCCCAGGCCGTGACCCATGGGGATGTGTGGAAATAAAGCAGTCAGTATTTATCCTGCACAGAAACAAAATAACTTACCCAAATCTAACTCTCTCTGCACATGTTACATCTGCCCCACCTGCAGTGCACATGGTTTTGTCCATGTAAGAAGGAATTTGCCTCTAAGAGTGAACTAGAATAAGGGACTATGTGCATAAGCGACACTACCACCTTGAGCACTATGTGTAAGGGACACTACTACTGTGGGCATTGTGTATAAGGAGCTCTACTATTGAGGTCATTATGTATATAAGGGGCACTACTACTGTGGGTGTTATCTGTATAAAGGGCACTACTACTGAGGTTGTGGACATTATGTGTATAGGTTGCACTTCTACTATGAATGTTAGATGCATATGCAGCACATACTGTTAACATTATGTATAAGGGGTACAACATACCATGGGCATGATGTGTATAAGAGGCACTCATACAGTGAGCATTATGGGCCTGATTCAGGTTGGTTTGCAAAAGCAAACTCCTTCTTTAATGGACAAAACCATGTGCACTGCAGATGGTGCTGATGTAACATGTGCAGCAGGGCAGGATTAAGGTCTTTGGAGGCCCTAGACAACAAATATTGTGGGGGCCCCCCTCTCAACCATACCTCCTCTCCTCTCACCCCCCCCCTCCCCAGCGCTCACTGGAGAAGTTATTCTCGCTGCCCATCACAGTCGGAGCTGCTGCACGGGCATGACCTCTTCATGGCACCGGGGACACGGGGTGATTAGGCTGGGAGAGAGGGGTAGGTCCCCCCGGAGACAGTGTGACAAGAGACCTGGGCAGCGGGGAGATGCAGGGCTGGCAGGTGAATGGGAGAACACAGCATCTATCCCCCAAAACTGCTGCAATGCTTCCCACGCTGCGGTGAATGGGCAGTGGCAGCATAGGCGTGCACAGTCCATTTTCTTAGGGGGTGCACCATTGGAGGGGCATGTCCATCACTGCCTACTAGGCGTGCCTATCACCGCCTACTGGGCATCAATGCAAAGTAAATAGGTGACTTATTTATGTATATGATCTTCAGAATGAAACATTCCCCACACACACTAGCAAAAGGGACAGGGCGTACCGAAGGCACGCTGCAAAATTTACACTGTAATGCCCGTTAAACAATGCCACACACCGTATTGGCCATTACACATAATGCTGTGTACAGTAATGCCCATTAAACATAATGCCACATACAGTAATGTACATTAAGCATAATGCCACTCCAGTGGCGTAAGTTCATCCCAGTTGCATGGAGGCAAGATAAATGTTGGTGCCTTTCTCCCCATGCCGTAAAGCCCCTTACACATTTATGCCAAACAGTAATGTACATTACACATTGTGCCACACAGTAATACCCCTTACATATTATGCCATGCAGTAATGTCCCTTCTACATTATGCCAAACAGTATAATGTAATGTATTTATTTATGTAAACAGTAGTTAGAGCCATGTAACTGTCCACAAACCGCCAACCCCTCACCCCTATAGAAATTTCAAGGTGGCAAGGTGCTTTACTGTTGCCATGGTGGTGGTTGACACTGTACTTACAGCTCTGCCTTCTGCTTAGCTTACTGTTCCTGACAGTTATAGGCAGCTGCTGCACCATGGCATTGTCTGCCTGGCTTCCGGGCAAGTCACTTGCTCAGGCCACATTGCCAGCGGATATTAAGCAGTGACTCCAGCCAGCCAGGTGATGGGAGGAGCGGAGCACCACTGCTTCTCTAAGTGCTCTGCTGGACGCCGCTGCTCAAAATAAGCACAGCCCGCCGGGTGCTGCTGCTCACAATAAGCACTCCGCCGGGTGCCGCTGCTCACAATAAGGGTGCCGCCGGGTGCACGCCTATAAGTGGCGGGGTCCTGTGGCAGATGGGAACAGGTACCCTGCCACTGACTGTCCAGCTGCCGCAGGGACCGCCTGTCCACCACACGCTGCCCGGACCCCAGGGACGCGCTGCCCGGACACCGCTGCCTGCCACCCACCCACCTGGAGTGTGGGGGCCCCTGATGTGTGGGGGCCACGGGGTGACTGCCCCTAGTCGCCCCATGGTGGATCTGCCACTGATGTGCAGAGAGAGTTACATTTTGAGTGAGTTATTTTGCTTCTGTGCAGAGTAAATACTCACCGCTTTATTTCACCACTTACATTTAAATATTTAAGTTTGAACATACCCCACCCAAATTTAACTCTCTCTGCACATGTTACATGCCCCACCTGCAGTGTATAAGGGCTATTACTATTGTGAGCATTATCTGTAAGCAGCACTAATACTGTGCATTATGTGTATAAGGGACCCTACTACTGTGGGCAATATCTGTATAAGGAGCCCTATTACCTTGGGAACTATGTGTAAGAGGACACTGCTATTGTGGGCATTTTTGTATATGCGGTGCCAATGCTGTGGGTATTATGTGCATGGGACACTACTACTGTGGGCATTGTGTATAAGAGGCTCTACTATTGTTGTCATTATGTATATTAGGGGTATTACTACTGTTGTTGTTATCTGTATAAGGGGCACTACTACTGTGGTAGTGGGCATTATGTGTTTACTTTGCACTACTACTGTGAATGTTACATTTATAAATGGCACCAATACCGTGAGCATTATGTATAAGCGTCACTACTAATGTGGCCATTGTGTGTATAAGGGGTACTACTGTATAGCATAATGTAAATAAGGGGCATTACTGTGTGTTCTATTTTGAATAAGAAACACTACTATGTGGTGTAATGTGAATCAGGGCACTATGGGCCTAATTCAGCATGGATCCCTTATCAGAGAATTTGCAAATGGCAAATGACTGTGCATATGCATCACTGCATTGTGCATGCACAGCTACAAATACCACTTAAAATGTGAATCCTTAGCAATTGTAATCCAGTCACAGTTTGTCTGACAGGAAGCTAGTAATTTTGGGTGGAAACATGCCAATTTCTGGGAGTGTCTGAAAAAAATGCAGCCATACCCATGTAGTTTTGGGGAGGGTCAATTCCAGTTTGTCTCAGTCACAGTTTAGAGAAACCTACTCACATTTGCTTAGATGGCAAAGCCTTTTTGATGTTTTGGGATTTGTGAATTGATCTGTGAATGAACCTCGATTAGCTAAGCATTCGCAATTTTGCAAGCGGCAAAAATTCTTTCTATCTGATTGGTCACATTCTGCTCACAGTCCACTGCATCTTCTCTTAAGTAGCCCATGACTTAATTAACCTTTAACTTAACCATAAGTACAAAACCTCTTACTTAAAATAATTGAGACTGACGCAAATAAATCACGCAGACAAAATAAAGACTCAGACACCAGAATTACGTTTAAAAAGGTCAAAGGAATTATTTATTGAAGACCTTGTTAAGCTAAACTAGAATTTAAATTTGGAATTTTTGGGATCTTAAAGATCATGTCCCTAAACGTTAAACTAAAAGATGGAGGATGGCAAAAAATATAGTCGCTACCACACGCCAGCCCAGTCAACTTGAAACACGTGACTTAAACTTAAGGAGGGGTTCACCACCGCCTTCTAACTGGCACAACCTGCATCGTGAGGATCTCACCACCCCCTAACCTGGCAGAGCAAAAAATGGGCGGTCCCGCAGGGGAACGCCCCTTGTCCACCCGCATGGCGAGGACCACTCGCCGTCCTACGAAAGGGGTGGTGTCCCACGATGACCGCTTATGCCCCCCTTTGACCGCTGGCTGGTAGCGACTTTCCGCCACAACAAGGTTGCCTCAAGGCAACCTCCACCGCCATCCCCAGGAGAGATCCCGAAAAACCATTAACCCGAGTACTCAGGCCCAAACTCTAAAAATATCCTCCAAGAAAATGCAATTTCCCGCAGGGGAAAGATGCACCCCATCCTTACGATAAAACCTCACACTGTCCAAAACCAGTGAAGGATGTTTGACCACAAATCCCCCCATGGCTCTCACAAAAACTCCTATTGCGGAGTTTACTTTCTTGCGAGCCTTTTCAATGGCGGAGATCCTAACTGCACCCCGCCAATGAAACCTGGGGACTATCTCTGACCACACCACCTTAACACTAGGCCAGTGTGCCCTCAAAGCTACCAGATCTGACTTGATACTTAAAATCAAGTCAATCCCTTTGGTAATACCCAAATCATTACCACCGAGATGAATAACCAGCCACTCAGGCCTGCCCCAGTTCCTCTCATGCCTCATGAGCACTTTCAGGAACTCGCCCTAACGCAAACCACGGACTCCTATCCACCTGACCTGCCTATCACCAAGGTAATCATGTGACCTTCTCGCCATTGGATGCCTACCAGCCCAATAAATAAAAGAATGGCCGATGAGCCATATATGTCCCGACGAATCCGTTGAAACTGAAAAAATAAAGGAGATTCCCTAACATCAGTATCTTATTTCAAAACACAACTTGATACATAATCAACCCATGTGAAGGAGAAAACTTAAAAAACCTCCCGTGGACCAGTTTTGCCAATTGAATTAAGGCCCCCGTGGAGGAAAAAGTAAAAGCGACCTTCACACCATCGATTCCGGAACGCTGTTGTTCCAAAACCGACAGTAAACTACGTTTTAGGGTTGGCGCAACAGGCGCATCTACATCTAAACGAACATAAGACTTGTATGCATTCGACTTCCACCGACCTAGCGCCCGGATCTCACTTACCGACGATCCGGACGCCGCCGCCTGTGTAGCCGACCCAATCCGAAAGGAATGGGTACCATGCTCCTGGGGCCTTAGTCCCAGTACCTCTAGACAATGCTTTAAAACTGCAGCAAATTGAAACTTTGAAAGTGAACTCCCATCCGCATGCAACAAGAACTGCCCCTGAATCCCCGCAGGGCGGATTCCTAAATAAGCTTGCGACAAGCTAAGCGGGCAGATATCCTTAACGCTTTGCGCCTGCAATGTTACCCAACGCCCCTTTCCCAGTTGATCTGTTTTGGACTTGACCAACCTGCATAACACGCTGCCACTACCCATTTGGACGTTGCCCACCAACAAACCTGCCTCTTTGCCCGCTTTGTTCTTAGCCACTAACTCGCTTACTCTAAATGCCCCGAAAAATGCAAACACAAAAGCAGTTCTAAACAGCAGCACCTCAAATGGAGATTCCCCAACATCCGCTAATACTTTAACTAAATCCTTCAGCAGTGCCAAATCAATGGGACGCCTTGCGTCCTTTGGTGCCGGGTTGGTCCTGGCCCACCCTTTCATTGCCTTAGCCAACACAAAGGACCGAGTGGGGTCCTCCTGACCTCGCAGCCTAGAATGAAAGACTATGCCCGCAAGGGCAATCGACATGGCCCCTTTAGCCCTACCCGCCTCGTAGTGTTCCCACACAACAACACCCAACCTGTCTTCCATGGACTCACCTTCCCGACCATACCTACACAGAAAGGCCTGCCAATCCTTCCATGCTGCATCATATGCCCTTTGTGTGGAAGGAGCCAAAGCGTTTCTGGCCAGACCCACTAAACCGGTTCGATGATCTGCCAGACATAAGGCGGGCATGTCAAACCCACTGGAGACGCCCCGGGTACCAATTCCCGGAACCTCTCCCATTGGAATCGGGACAATGCATCCGCAATTTTATTATCAATGCCGGGCACATGACTGGCAGAGAAATTAATATTAAAACGCAAACACTGCAATACTAGATGCCTGAGCAGCCGCAAGGTTAATGGGCATGAACTCCTCTTATTGTTTATTGCGTGCACCACCCCCATGTTGTCGCACCTAAAAACTACCTGCCTATCAGCCAGATCGCGGGCCCACAACACCAGGGACACCACAATGGGAAACAATTCCAATAACAGCAGGTTCCTAGTAAAGCCCCTATCCACCCAGGACTTTGGCCAGCCCGAAACACACCACTCCAACCTGAAAAAGGCTCCGAACCCACAACTGCCTGACGCGTCCGTAAATAACTGAAGTGTACTGTTGTAGCAAGGAGGTGCAGGCCACAAAACCACCCTATTGAACGAAACCAAAAACGAGGACCACACCTTTAAATCTTCCCTAACTTCCCTGGAAAGGTAAACCGAATGATGGAGCCGTGCAACACCAGCTGTTGTCCGTTCCAATTTGCGACAAAAAATACGGCCCATGGGTATAATCCTGCACGCAAAATTGAAAGATCCCAATAACGACTGTACCTGCTTTAACCGCACTTTCCGCTTACCCAGACAGTCATCAATAAGTCCCAACAACTTCTGAACCTTGTCCGCCGGAATGACGGCAGCATCCCACCTCGGAATCGATCTCGATTCCCAGATAGCTGAGGCAATGGGTAGGACCCTCCGTTTTCCCTTCCACTATGGGCACCCCTAGCTCACCAAAAACCCTCTCAGTAACCTCCAATAACTTCTCGCAAACCTTGCTCCCGCCCTGACCCACAAAAAGGAAATCATCAAGGTAATGAGCAATACCCCGAAAAGCAGCTTCAACATCTACCTTTGCTAACAACGCATTCTGGCCACAGCCTCTCACTAACTGCAAGGCCTCCTCAAACAACTGGTACCTAACCCTGCACAGTTCTTCCGGTATGGCATCATTAACTGACCCACCGTGGGGGTGAGATAGGTGTTGGATCAACCTGAACTTTCCCGGGGTACTCTTGGGTACAACACCTACCGGAGAAATGCACAAACCCTGTATTGGCGGTACCGCATATGGACCGCACATACGCCCTAACGCTATTTCCGCGTCCACTTTCTGGCGGACAATGAGAGGAAAATCCCTAGCCGATTTTAAGTTCCTAACTGAAACAACATGCACAGAACCCTCAATTGGCAACTGAAAACCCCAACGAAACCCATTCAACAAAAAACTAGCAGCCTCAAGATCCGGGTAATTCCTAAGCCATCGGTCCAACTCAGCCACCACTATAGGCGAAGGAGCCTTACTTGTGACTTCCAGCGGCTTCACTGGCATCACTTGCCTTGGCAGATGGGGCTGCGGTGCAATCCTTTGCTGGGTGACTGGACCCGCACACTCTGCAGGAGTGGCGAAAACGACAATTCGCCCCCCTATTGCATTTTCCCTCATTGTAAGCAAAACACTTGCCCTTACCCGCTACCTTAGGGGACTGAGCTGGCGCCACCGCCACCTTTTTCCCCGAACCTTCACCCAAAGGCCTGGTCTGCTGCGTGACCTCCAACCAGACCTCAACATCTTTAAACCCCATAGGCAACACCCCGTTCCCGTCCTGTTTACGACGAAACTTTTCATCATACTCACGCCAGGAATACCCCTTTGTCTTCAAATACATCTCGTGTACCAAAAACAAATATTTTATAAGGTTAGGGTATTCCGCCACCCTCGTTTCAGCATAACAGGCTGCAAAAACTAAAAACCCCTTGAGCCACTGGTGAAAATTTCTAAAAGCATTTTCCCCTATTCCATCTGCCTTTTTTGCCTTCTCAAAAGCCTGCTTCATGTCATCAGTCAGTGTAAAAATATCCACATACTTCCCCTTTCTAATCTTTTCCCTCATCCTCTTACGGATGCCCCTAGTGACCGCTGTATTCGCGCAGTGAACCATTTCGGTGAACAGGGGTGGCTCCGCAGGAGGAGGAGCAGCGCTTGCACCCAAAGGCTTATCCTTTGTGGTAACCTTAGCAACCTGACGCGCAATCAACCTGGCTAACTTACGCGGGCGCCGAGGGGAATCCGACCCCACGCTACTGGTGTCGCTATCTGTGGAATCACATGATGAATGAACCGCACACTCACCCGTGGCTGATGTCCCTGGAGCTTCGTCAGCCGCAACGGCCGACCCGGAAACTGCTGCAGACGTTTCAGGGGCTGTCCTTGTCTCCGTTCTGACTTCCCGACTTCTCCTCCTGGATGCCATAGCCGTCAATGCACCCACACTCGCCTGTGAAGACACAACGAGAGAGGGGGGGGGAGAAAAAACAACACTATCCCCTTCGACCCCGGCGGAGGCCAAAGCTGTCACCGTGGAAGGGGGAACCATCTCAACAGCACCTGAAGGCGGAACCCTCTGTGGATGTGCAAACCTGGGCGGGTTCCCATATCCCCGCGGGGTCTGGGGGTACCCAACCACCCCTGCCCCAGGGGAAAACCCGTAACCTTGACCCAGTTGCGGCTGCCAATGCCCCGAATACCTTGCCCCTTGTTCCCAAACACAGCCCGCTGAACTGGGTGAGCTGTACCCAGGTGGAACCATGGGCCCCCACATATGCTGGCCCAGGGTCCCCGACTGATACCCCCCTCCATGCTGAAACCCATAACCCGTGGAAAGTAAAGGTCTACAGGGAGCCCCCTGGGACAACACCCCTTGGCCACCACCCCCCATGGGAGACTGAAAATACGGGGAGCTATGGGGCGCCCACTGCCCTTGCCAACCCAACATGGGGGGTCCCTGTGGCATTGAGAGGGAATGAGACCCCTGCCAGGCTGCTGATGACGTAATCCACCCCCCTGAGGGAAACCCCGGGTAACCACTTGATGCAGGTCCCTGCATTTGTACTGAAGTGGCCACGGAGCTCCTAGCATAAAAAACATTTCCTGCAACTCCAGCCCCTGTAGGTGGCACTGGTGCACCACCCCCTTGCCCCATCATGGAATTCTAACCCATAAGCCTTGGCCCAGACTCAGCAAAAAAACCCTGACTAGTCCCAGAATTGGGGGGAGCCAAGCCACCCCCCCCATCCCCACCATATATTGGGGTCTGAGGCTGTTCAAACCCCCTAGTGCAGGACCACCATTTGTGGATCCTGCCAACACATTTAACCCCACAGAGCTCATGCCTGCTCCAACCAGACCAGGGACTGCCTGGCTGTCCACCGCCCGCCCTCCCCCTTCACTAAAACCAGCCTCACCAACACCCACACTCCCTGTACCGGCGCTCACCAGCATCACATCGTTGCTCCCCGCAAGGGAAGACAACACCCCTTCACCAGCCCCCAGCTCCGGCCTGTGTCCCTGCAGCGCCGGGGACCCCCGAGCCTCAGCCGGCCCGGAGGAAGTCCCCGCCGCCTGAATCACAGCGCCAGGCCTCGCGCTCACCAGAGCCGAGGCCTGCGCTTCATGTCCGGCACCCCCGTCAGTAGGCGGCGGCGGCATCGTCACCGCCGCGTCATCCGTCATCAGCCCAGGCCGCGCGCTAGCCAGCGCCGCGTCCTGCGCCTCAGCTGTGGAGACGCTCCCCGCCAGGGAAGCCACCGTCTCCAGCCCACTCGCCACCAACGCCTCTGGCTGGGAGCTCTCCAGGCTCCCGGCCTGATCAATGCCCGGCCCCGCCACTGCAATCGACGCCGGAGTAGGAGAGGGGGAAGGGGGAGCTGTTACCAATATTAAACCACCGACTGGGTTCCCTAAGGGGGCAGGCAAAGCCTCTGCCATGCCCCCAGCGCCCACCACTCTTACCCTGGGCCGCCTGTACCCCGCTAGGGGCCTGGCTGCATCCACCAAACGGCGGGGAGGGGGAGCAGAGCATCTAGGCCTAGGCATTATGCTTTGAAGAAGTTTAGAGAAAATTTGCACTCACCAGATCTGCGCAGGACCCACAGGATACCAGCACTTCCAAAGGTAAGAAGGTGGAGGTCACATGATCCCTAAGGCTTAAGTAGTGTTGTAATGTACCCTCCCCCTTAACTCCTGATAGGCTAACTACTTCTGCCAACCTTATCACTAGGCAGAAAAACTGAACAGAGTTTTTTCACTGCCTGAACTTTTATTGACCCTAAGTCAGGGCTCTTATATTGCTTCATGCTTAGGCAGCCCTCAGCTCCCCATACTGTATATCGATCCATTCTGATTTAGGCCCTATGTGTGGTATAATGTGAATATGATTGTAATACTGTTTGGCCATGCCCCTTCCTTGTGATACCAGACCCAATTTTTTGGCACACCGTCTATGTATGCTGTCCTTTTTTACAGTGTGGGGAGGGATAAATGTGTGTGTGTGTGTGTTTTTAGTGCCCATAGTATGTGTGTGCATTTTTTTAAATACAAAGTCCATGGGATAAATATAATAGCCTATGAGTTCAGCGGCTGCGTGGGTTGCCAGCCATACTCTAATGTTTTTTTAAAGGGGCAATCATTTACAAGGCAAAATGATGCCTTGTAAGTGATTGCCCCTTTAAAAAAAAGTGTTTGACCAGCATATCTCACAGTCGCCAAACTTAGAGGCTGTTACATTTTGACCCACGTGTTTTATTTTCATGTGCTAGTACATTTTTTTATTTTTCACTTTCTACATTTTTCTAACCGCCACTTTAACATTCCCACTATAACCGCTGCCCTTAAGGACAGTTCAAATAATCTAATACTCACAGTTGCTAATTAGTGCATAAATAACCAAATACATATTACAAGTTTTTTAGCTCAGGTCTGACATATAAATACATTGACAGCATACTTGAATGTTACATTTTTTTTCCAATGTATTTTCACAAGGAACATATCTTTTGTCCACTTTTGTAGCACCCCTAAATATGGTTATTAAGCCAAGAATTTTTTATACACATCTCCTTAAGATGACTCAATTTAATTGCTAATAAACTCTTCACAGTGTTTGCTTTTGAGGCTTTAACCACTGAGTTTTATCACAGGTTTGTTTAACACCTTGGATATTTGTTTAGAATTGCATCTTATTCAATGGTTAACTGGAATTTTTGCAAGATGTGCAAGATGGACTTGTCCTTGGCCCATCCCACCCACTCTTATGTTGCATAAATAGGACATGCACAGGTTTAGTTTCACGGCGGCAGCATGGCCGTGCGCTACTTCCGGGTCGGCGTCCCAGCGTGCTCACCACATTTTCTAAAATAAACTCCATGCCAACGTGGATAGTTCACACCCCCACTATCCACGTTGGCATGGAGTTGATTTTAGATAATGTTGCGAGCGTAGTGAGCCACCGAGCCCGAAGCGTGGGTGAACGCAGCGAGCCTCGCAAGGGGACACATACCTGGAAGTAGCGCGCGGCCATGCTGCCACGGTGAAACTAAACAAGTACCCATGCACACTTTCACAAACCATTCATTTCAGTGACAGGGTCTGCCACATGAGACTTAAATGATTGGTTTGTTTGCCCCCCCCCCCCCAAAAAAGAAGCATATCATCTCTCTCTGTACAAACTGGCTCTTCAGAGGCAAGATGTCATCCTCATCCGCATCCTCACAGATTATCAATTCATCCCCGCTGGAATCCACCATTACAGGTCCCTCTTTAGTCTCTGGAGGCAATTTCTGGTCTTCGTTGAAGAATTGATAATTCCTTTTGATGAACATCATCTTCTCCACATTTTGTGGAAGCAACCTCCTATGCTGCTCACTGACCAGGTTGCCAGCTGCACTAAAAACTCTTTTGGTGTACACACTGGAGACACCTCAGGTAAAATAGGGCCAGTTTGTACTCCAAACTGCCTTTTTTTCCCTGCCAGTACAGGTATGTACTTCCTGATATGTCTACTTGGAAGATGTCACCAAAGTAATCCTCCACCATTTTTTTCAATGGTGACAGCATTGTATGCAGAGACAGTAGACATATCAGAAATTGTTGGCAGGTCCTTTAGTCCGGGCCAGATGTCCAAACTCGCTCCTGCCTGCCCTGCATCACCACCACCAGGTCTTGTAGGAAATCTGAGTTGTTTCCTCGCAGTCACAGGTGTTGGAGAAAATGAAGGAGGAGCTGTTGCTGTGTCAGGTTCCGCATCAGATGACAATCTCCTGACCAGCAGGTCTTTGCACCTCCTGTAGATTTGTGTCCTCTGGTAACAGAGACACAACATAGGTTTTTAATGGAGGATTGAGCATGGTGGCCAAAACGTAGTGCTCTGACTTTAATAGACTCACTACCCTCATATCCTGGCAAAGCTTATGAAGGACTTCATCCAAAAGATCTACATACTTTGCGGAATCGCAACGCTTTAGCTTCTCTCTCATTTTCTCCAGCTGCTTCTGCACAAGCCTGATCAGGGGAATGACCTGACTGAAGCTGGCAGTGTCGTAACTGACTTCACATGTGGCAATTTAGAACAGCCAGAGAACATTGAACAAGACAGAAATCGGTCTCCACTACGCTTAAGTCAGGTGCATCCCCCCTCCTTTGCCTATGTCATAGGTGACTGTGTAGGCTTGAATGGCCTTTTGTTGCTCCTCCATCCTCTGCAGCATATAGAGGGTGGAGTTCCACCATGTCACAACCTCTTGTTTGAGGTGATGGCAGGGCAGATTCTGCAGGGATTGATGGCGCTCGTCTTTGGCAGGCAGTGGCAGAATGGCGAAAGTATCCCACAATTTTGCGCACCACCGCTAGCATCTCCTGCATGCCCGTGTCACTTTTAAGAAAATGATGAACCACCAAATTTATTGTGTGGGCTTAAACATGGCACATGTTGGAAATTGCTCATGTGTAATGCCCGCATGTTACTGGCTTTGTCCAATACCACAAATCCCCAAGAGAGTCTAAGTGGGGTAAGCGACTGCCCAATGATTTTCCTCAGTTTCTTTAAGGTTGTGGTCATTGTGCCTCTTAGTGAAACCGGTAATAAACAGCATTGCCTGCCTTGGAACAAGATGCTACTACTGGTGCTGCTGCGGAAGGTGATGTATCTACCCAGTGGGATGTCACTGTCATATAGTCCTTAGTTTGCCCTGTACCACTTGTCCTCATGTCCATGGTTAAGTGGACAGTAGGTACAACCACATTTTTCAGGACAGTGAGGACATTTTTTCAAACGTCTCTTTACATCCTGGGTATCGCCTGCCTAGTGATGTTGAATCTAGATGGTATTTGGTACCGAGGACACTGTACCTCCATCAATAATCTAAATCCCACTCCACCGATGGTGGACACTAGACGCATGTCTAACACCAACATAGCTGTCAAGGCCACAGTTATCTGATTTGCCATTGGATGACCGCTGTTGTACTTCATCCTTATCGCAAAGGACTGTTGGGCGGTCAATTGCTTAGTAAAAGACGTAGCTGTGTTTCGACTTGCCCTCTGGGATGATGAACGACTCCCAAGAACAACAGCAGCCGTGGCAGCAATAGGCATAGTGCTGCAGGATCCACCGGAGGAATCCCGGATATAGAAAAGTCAGTCATGCAGGGGACATGGCTTGCAGGACTACCTCCGATCCGAATAGAGTAGGAAATTGATGAGGAGTGACTTGCTGGTGTGGTTTTCAGGCGCATGGATACAAATTGATCAAGGGATTTAGGTGTCAATGGACTGCTTATGGACCTAGCCATAGTTTATGAACTAAACAGTGACATGAACGAGCTTCAGGTGTTGCATAAATGAGAATGTCCCTAGGTGGCCAACGGCCTTACCCCTGCTTATTGTTATCCAAAGATGTGGATTTTTTGGTCTTTTGCCCAGGCATGGTGATGGGATATTTCATCCCATGGACAACAACTGTCTCGTCCGGTGCCTCATTTAAGCAAACCACATCACCATCAGCAGCCTCCTTGTAAACTTCCTCCTCAGCGCCAGCAACATCAATATCCTCCTCCTGGTGTATTTCAACATTGACACCTTTAATCTCACATTCAGGAACTGGACTGTGGGTGAACCTTCCAGCATATGCAGAGGGCATGTAAATGGTGGAAGGATCCACCTCTTTTCATCACTGTTCGGGAAGAGGTGGATCCTTCCATCATTTGCACGCAGGCATAGCAACCACCAACACGCTTGGACTCTCCTTGGGGATTTGTGATACCATCTTAGAATGCACAGTTGTTGCTTTTAACAGCACAAGTCTCTTAAATTTTCTAGCGGGGGAGTAGGAGGGCTTACATTGTTATGTGAAGCTAAACCCTTAGTCATGAACATAGGCCAGGGCTATAGCCATTCCTTGCCACTCCTTGTGGTAAATTGCATATTGGCAAGCTTACGTTTCTCCTCAAACGATTTACATTTTTTTATTTATTTTTTTGTTACTGAACTTTGGCATTTTGGAGTTTACATGCCCTCTACTATGACATTGGGCATTGGCCTTGGCAGACAACATTAATGGCATTTCATGTTATATGTCATAACTAGTGGCTGCAGCTTTAGCACTAGGAGGAAGTAGTTCTCCATAATCTTTAAATCTTTATCACTGGACTGGGCTTATGCAGCACTATGACTGGACTGGAACTGCAGCAGTATCACTGGACTGGATTATACAGCACTATCACTGGACTGGACTATACAGCACTATCACTGGACTGCACTATACAGAACTATCACTGGACTGGCCCATACAGTACTATCACTTGCCTTTAACAGCAGTATTACTGGACTTATGCAGCAGTACCAATGGACTTTAACGGCAGTGCCACTGGACTGAATTTATGCAGCAGTATCACTGGACTGGACTTATGCTGCAGCACTAGCACTGGACTATACAGCAGCATCTCTGGACTGGACTATACAGCAGTATCACTGGACTGGACTATAAGCACTATCACTGGATTGGACTTTAAACACTATCACTGGACTGGACTATAAGCACTATCACTGGACTGGACTTAAGCAATATTAGTGGACTGGACTTTAAGCACTATCACTGGACTGGACTATAAGAACTATCACTGGACTGAATTTGTCACAGCAGGACAGCAGGCAGGCGGGCTGGCATGCAGGCGGGTGAGCAGAGAGGATGCTGCCTCTCCTTCCCTCTCCAAGACTGGATTGAAGATGGCGCCCGGCCTTATTAATGGGTCCGGATCTTGCAAGATCCAATGGTGGGATCTCACAAGGTCCCGAGACACGCGCTCCGAGCCTGGGAAGGAAATTCCAAACAGGCTTGGAAGCGGGTTCGGATTGGGGTTGTCTGGATTCCACTAATACAAACTCGCTCATCCCTAAAATGATCTAGTGTGTGTGCACACTGTATCATTAATGATATTCACTTCAGTGGGGCGTTAGTGACCAACGCTCTTGTCTGTATATGTAGCTAAATCCTGACCAGAGGTGTAACTCTGTGAGGCAATGGAGTCATCTGCCGCCGTGCTCCTGCTCCCAAGGGGACACCACCTCTCCTCCCCTGCAATTTTGAGACAGTTAATTCAAAGCCATTGATATCACTTCTGTGGCTGTCTCCGCCTCCTAGCAGGACCATAGATGTTCCAGTCTCTATATTTTAAACATAATATACATAACATACTTTCATACACACACACATATATATATATATATATATATATATATATATATATATATATATATATACACACATAAGCATTCATATATTTTTATAAGGTGCTGTATGTGTGTGTGTTTGGGGGGGGGCACAAACACTAATATTTATCTTGTCTTGAGCAACTGGGACAAAGTTGCGCCACTGATCCTGACTATATCGTCAACAGCTATACTCCTGCATGTGGCCACTGAAAATATCTATGAAGATATATTTTGTGAGGTCTTTCAGTTCAAGGAAATTATGAGTGACAATGTGTCCTTTGCACGTCATCTGGTGTGTACGCACAATAGAGTGAATCAACCACTAAAGGCCCGTACACACTAGAACCTCGATGGCTATGGGTGACCGATATAGGGCCTAATTGTGACTTGATTGTAGGGCAAATTTGTTCTTGAAATGTGCAAAACAATGCTGCACTGCCCGTGGGGCAGATGTAACATGTGCTGAGAGAGTTAGATTTGGGTGAGGTGTGTTAAACCTGAAAACTAAATTGCAGTGTTAAATAAAGCAGCCAGTATTTACCCTGCACTAAAACAATATAGCTCACCCAAATCTAATTCTCTCTGCACATGTTACCTCTGCCCCACCTGCACTGCACATGGTTTTGCCCATTTTGAGAACAAATTTGTTCCGCGATCGGGTCTGAATCAGGCCCATAGGGGTTTATTCATGGGAATTCTATTGAATGTGGAATGTTGTCCATAGCAACCAATCAGATTCTACTTATTTATTTTGTACCTTCTAGAAGATTATAGAATCTGATTGGCTGCCCATATCAACATACATCTTCAATAGTACTGTACTCCCATCTTAGTAAATAAACCCCATAGTGCAGTGGCGTCAAACTCATGGCCCTCCAGCTGTTGTGGAACTAGACATCCCAGCATGCCCTGCCAGAGTTTTAGCAATCCATTATATGAAATCTGTGGCAGGGCATGCTGGGATGCGTATTTTCACAACAGCTGGAGGGCCATGAGTTTGACACCACTGCCATAGTGCATACACATTGAACAATATCGGTGGCTTCATAGGTCGTTGGCTACTGTGGAAGTCGAGTTGCACACACGCCATTTTAGGATAGTATGGCCGCCATTTTGGTTCGCAGAGTTGCGCAAATAAAGTTTCCATACCCGAGTATGTGTGACAAAGTGGACCAGAAGAGTAGCCATACTATCACACATAAATTCATAATAACACACTCACACTAAATGAAATATAGTTAAAGGTTTAGAACGCCACACATAGCTTAGTTAGCCCTACACACATCTGTCTGTATCATATTTTGTACCGTTCCGTTCCGTTCATTGTGCGAAGTATTCCGGTCATTGCGAATATTTCGCAATATACACGGCTCGATAGTTATGGACATAATCCATATTCCAGAGACAGTTTCTGTTGAAAGTATGTAACAAAGGAATCTAGATGAAACCGGTTCTTATCACTGCAGACGCCGAAACCATCAAACAAAGGACTCTTAAAGTTCACTCCCCTGGACCTAGCCAAACCAGGTATCATCTTACCCCCCAATCACAGCTGACCGGACATACGACCTCTGACCAATGAGAACGGCCTTTGACCTCCCCTTTCTGACCCTATAAGATAGGCGACCCAGAGCATACACGGTCACTTCGGCACATCTACCTTTCCCCGACTTTCTACCGGGCTATAGTTCATCCCTGAACGATAGCGAGCTCTGACCGGACTGCACTTCGCATATTTGATGAGACGGTAAACGGTTGCATTCACGGTATTTATTCTTATTATATTGTTGGCTGATTGTGTCTTGTATCTGTTTCCTTCCCCCTAGCAGAGCCTGATTATAGTATTTTATTGTTAGTCTATTGTATTACCTGTTAAACCTGTATTTTCTATTCCTGTAACCCCCTTTTGTCCATTAGGGACTTAAATACAACCTTTTTGCGGAGTTCTTATCTCCTTACTTCTATACTGTGGTTTGTGTCTGTTATTCGCATTTAGCGATAAAGGTATATTACGGACACTGTCCTTAAAGGTATATTCGCAGATTAGAGACAAAGTACTGCGAAGGGATCTCTTATTAAGGTATCGGTTCTTGGTGTATAATATACAATAAAGGTACGCTACGCTGCGCTACGTTTTGTACGCACGTAGTTAGGTATAAAGGGTACGCAGGTTGCGGACTTATTACGTAACCTGCGCTTTTCACTTATTGCCTCTCTGGTCAAAATTCATCAGCATTAACAATTGGGGGCATCGTCCGTCCGCTCCACATTCCAGAACTCAGTACCAGGCGTGCGACCCGACCTATACCAGCAAAAGGGTGGAAGTATTATTATCCATTGCTGGATAGGCCGGGTCCGCGGCGGTGCGGGGTTCGGGAAGTGCTAGCGCTGAACCCGAAGCACAATAAGTGAAAGCCACATGTTTTAAAGTATATAATATCTAAGTGTTTAGTAAACTGTACTTCTGCCTGCCACAAGTAGTTTAACGGGGTATAGTGTCTTGGGTTGCTTGTTTATTACAGTATATGTGCCACGTGCGATAAAGTTCGCACACGTGGCCTGTGTTTTATTATAGTACATAGAGGATCCCTTCTGTGCAAAACTATAACTTTTATTGTTAGTTACTGCAGGGTCAGGGACTCCGCCACGTGGCGATAAGTTCTGGGCCTTTTACAGTAACGTAAAGCGTCTATTGTGTATTACGCAAGGTGCGCGTGCACGTGCCCATATCGGGAAATTTTCGCATCTTTGTACGTGATTTACGGATTAAGTGCGGGATTTATTTCGCATCTTGATACGTAACTTTCGGACGGAGTTAAGGGATTTATTCCACATTTAGGCGCAATTACTGCGTATAGCGAAACCCGAGTGCAACCTTGCAAATACACTATAGAACACATGGGTGGCCGATTACATTGGCGGCCTGTGAACAATGCATGTACACACGTGGCTGTTCATTGGCACTGCACATGCAGCACACATAGGAACTCAAAAGGTGAACAGTGTTAAACCACTAACCTTATTTAAAACAGTATAGTAATATACTGTGGATAAGGCGGTGATTAATAAAAGAAAATAAGTTTTTTTTCTTTTTGTTCATTTTTCAAAAACAAGCAACTCAAGCATTATTTTAATAGATTCCTATAGCTTTTTATAAGGGATTTATACCTGCATAAGTATCTAGTGAAAAGCTACCAGCCTGGGAAGATTTTCTGTACAGAAATATTTCAAATATATGCATAAGACCAAGGTGTAACCAGCGCCCAGTGTGAAACATAACTGAGGCGAACGGGTGTGTGACGGCACGACTCAAGCGCAGTGTAGTCCAGTGTAGGACAGTCCAGTTAGGACAGGGTTCACGTGACGACGTGCCCATAGGAACTGCCCCTTCAGTGGAACTAAATTCCGCTAGGAGGGTAAAAGAAGATACATCGGAACCCAGTTGTTTCCGATTAGCTACTTTAGAAATCCAGTTTCTGGGGGCACAGGAAAACAAGTTTGTTGTGCCCTGGAGAAATTAGGCCGCACCTTGCAAGTTGGCTAGAAGTTCGCTGCTAGTTGAAAGACTTGGTGATTGAGTATCATACCTCGTATCCTTCGCACCTGCTTGACTGTGGGATGTTCTAGGAAGCTGTAGAAGTGAGTGTTTGGGGAGCTCTCAGACAAGTAATAACCCACCGATATCTATTAAGCTGTGAACGTTTATTCCTGTAATTATGGGTAATAACGGGTCACGCTGTGATAACGTGCATGTTAGGGAGGAAGCAAGCCGACCAAAAGGATCGGCGGCTTTTACTATGTGCTGTGAGCACGGTGAACGAGCAGTTGTTTACCAAAATAAATGGAGAAAAATGACACAAGGCAGCAAGTTAGAATTTCCCAGTGTTGGTAGCTTCGATCCAGAAATCTTATCGGCAGTAAAAGATGAAATATGTCTACTCTCTAATCGTAAGAAGAGAGTTAAGCACATAGAAATTCTTAAATTGTGGCAGAAGGAAGGGCAAGAACAATTGGGGAATCAGATGTATGGCAGTGACAGATACAATCAGCCACAATAAAAATGCAACCGTAGCCGCAACAGCTCCCCCACCCCCATATGTGCCGAAGGGGTTAATGACTAATAAGCAAGACAGTAGTAATAATGTAACTGTTGCTAACTTGTACCCTGTTTTTACCCCCTATAAGCAAGATACAGATTTACAAGGGGAATTCCTGACATCAGCCATCCCTTGCGAAGCTAGCGGAAAGGAGAGAGAGGCTGAGACAGCCCAAGCTGCTGCTGCCATTCTGGTCGAGGAGATGGCTGATGCCAGGAACACGATTGGAGACACAGGTAAGTACACACAACACAGCACAGAGATAGTTGCTCCTGGGATGTTGTCCAATGGTGCAGGGGGGAGACAGATCCACCCTCTGCACACAGTGGAACCTCCTTGTGGACGGGGAGACGGGGATGAGGTAATGCCTGTAAAGGATAGTGACATGCACAATACATGGACACGATTGGAACGTCATTCAATCATCAAAAATTTCCCTGATCCCAGCAAAGATCTGGCAAAGTGTCAGAAATTTGTAAGGGAGCAAGGAAATTCAGATGAGCCCACCAATAAGGATTGGCGATACATGTTGAGAGCTTGCCTCCCTTCACACATAGATGTCCAGAAGTTCATTCGAGACAGTGGTGTGGAGGGCGATAAGATTTTAACTGAACAGGGCAACCAGGAAAATATACGCCTAATAAATATACAATTGGGTGTATATTTCCCAGCGACGGTTGAAAATACCCTAGGGTTCACCATCACACAGAAAGATGGTGAGTCCACCAGCGGATATTTCAACCGTGCTTTACAGGCGTTGCCAAAACACTCTGGTATCCCCAGCCCCAGGGACAACATACACCTTAAGGGAGGGAGGTACTTGTGAGTTATCCGGGCGTCCGATTTTTAAATCGGGTCGGATCGGGACATCGCATCGCATCGCATGCGACCATCGGATGCGATGCGATGCGATGCGATGACCCGATTTTTCCATAGGAATCAATGTTAAAATGGACTGAGTCCATTTTAACATGGAATTCAATGGGAAAAAGGGTCCTTTTCATACCCCTACTATCCAAGTGGGCATGGAGTTGGATATAAACCTGTGGCGAGCGTAGCGAGCCACCGAGCCCGAAGCGTGGCGAGCGAAGCGAGCCCCGCGAGGGGACACGGAATACCGTCCCCTCGCGGGGCTCGCTTCGCTCGCCACGCTTCGGGCTCGGTGGCTCGCTACGCTCGCCACAGGTTTATATCCAACTCCATGCCCACTTGGATAGTAGGGGTATGAAAAGGACCCCTTTTTCCATAGGAATCATTTTAACATTGATTCCTATGGAAAAATCGGGTCATCGCATCCGATGGTCGCATGCGATGCGATGCGATATCGTATCGCATCGCATCTGATTGTATGCCTTAACTTAAGGCATACAATCAAAAAATCGGACGCCCGGATAACTCACAAGTACCGGGAGGGATTGTCTCTGTGCTGATACAAGGTCTTAGGGAAAATCTGAGAACCAACATAGAAACCATTCACCCCAACTGCAGACAGATGTCAATACACACTTTAAAGAAATCTGCTGTTGATCTGGACAAACGATTTATGACAGAAAGACAAAACCAAATGGTATGTTTCAAATGTGGAAACAAAGGACACATAGCCAGACATTGCAGGGTAAGTAACCATAGGAAACATAACACATATGTAAGTAACTGGGAGACACAATGGGAGAAGACAGGTAGGTCTCAACACATAGCCATAGCCCCACCTAGTAGCCAACGCCGCCCTAAGCATGACACATATATGCAAACAGGGAGTAGGACACACATACACCCCGCATCCAGGTAACATAAGACAATATCTGAGGGAGGAGCCTCAGATATGGGTAAGTGGAATAGTTTAAATATAAAGTTTTTTTTTTGTATCAAACCCGTTAACAACATTCCCTCCTGGTCTAGGTTGTGCCAAGCAATTAGTAGCAGCAATTGGGGTAACAGGAAAAATACAGCATTACCCACTGACGAAACCAGCAGGTGTTACAAGCGGGCCTCTGCACACCAAACACTCTTTTCTGTTGGCTGCAGCGGCCCCGACTAACCTCCTGGGTAGAGATTTACTATGTAAAATGGGATGTGTCATCTATTGCACCCCTGATGGGGTATTTCTGGACACTCCTAGAAATCTTACACAAGAAGTGCAAGATATGCTGGACAGTCCTCAGAGGCTAATGTTGTATTCCATTGTTATAGAGTCAAATCCATCTAAGGTAGCTAAAAACTACAGCACAAATACCGAGTTCCCTTTGAACTAAAGATGGGAAGGACACAGGATCAATGGCAACCATAGCTTCAATAGAAACCCTGTTAAAAACAGAAAGTATAGCGCCCCAAAGTACAACTTCACCATTTGAAATCTGAGGTTGAGCTGGAAAAATACCCAGCGAAATAACAAGGTTCCCAAAAGAGAACTTTTAGCTAAATACCCCTAGACACAGCCCATAGTCACAACCACACTGGGAAACAGAAAGAAAGGGAGGGCTTACAAATCAGAACAGGAGTTGAAAAGGGTAAGAACCAAATAGTTGAGAGCCAATTCCCCCATAGTGCTAAATCCTGGTGTCATAAAAAAAAAAATAAAAGAAAAATTTCCTGTTGAAAATAAATGTACACATTACTGTCATAAAAATTTTCTACTTTTTTTTTTTTTTGAGTTTTTCTCTCTCTCTTTTTCCAATTTTTTTCTCCTTCCCCTACTCTTCTGTTCCAGAAACCTCAGAGAGCCACCAAGCCCCTCCCCCGGGTCTTGCAAGATCGCACACTGTCCTTACGGCCCACAAATGGGTAAATACCAATACAATGATGTTAATGATCTATTGTTATGTCCTTTCCTCATCCACAGCACCAGCAGTTGGCGATAGACAACTTCTGGTGTATCCTCCTGAGGCAGGACATAAGGTATCTCAGGACGGATTGCGGTTGCGCCTGAACAAGAGGGGGGGGGAGGGGGGGAAATCTGGGACACATTAGTAACCATAAACCCACAAATCATAGAAAAATAGTTTGAAAGATCTGTCGCACTCCCAGCAGAGAAATACCCATTGTGAATATGCGGTACCCCATAAAGCGAGTAGTCAATATATATATTTTTCAGTAAATCTTGAACAAAGTCCCAGTAACTTTAAGCATTGCTCCTAATGTTACCCAGGGCAACCACAGCCACCATCTTGTGAAAAGCAGTCCAAGTAATGCACAAAGCATTCCCCTTCTACAAAGAATGAAAAGGGTTGTAAAACACATTTACATATAAATAGGTACAATCGCAAAACCCATGTCTTCACAGACAAATGTGGATAGTAAAGAAGAAGAAACAGGCCTGATTACAGCCTTTTGCCATGGGTAAAACTGACACAAGAGACCATGTGATTTAGAATATTAGACCTGCTGAGGGGGCGACAGATATAGTGACGTAAGAAACCTGGTGATGCCAGCCTGACCAATGTCGTACTGCAGTGTGCAATTAAACCCTATTACTTAAGCACTTCATACTTGTCTACACAGTGTAGTTGCCATAGCACTACTGGTAAACAAAACTGAGAATGTGGTGTTGGGGTGTGTTTTAACTGTTTATGCTCCTCATATAGTCTGGACACTCCTAAAATTCTGCCTAAACATGTGAAAAAAAAATATTCATCAGCCAAGTTCACTAAATGGGAACTTGCATTGATGTTACCAGTAAAATGGGTAATATTGTAAACCCAGCAACACTCTTACCAGGTGTGCCCGCCAAGGCACAAAGGGTGGATTGATGCTGAGGTTGCTGGAATGGTGGAATTTAGTGGGAGCCGAGACGAATATGATTGCATGACATGTTTGAATCAGACCTTTGCAGCATGCCCCCAAAGGGTGGTAACAACCCATTGGAAGAGGTAATTCATTTTTTTTCTCTCTCTCTCCCTCGTTCTTTCCACAACACCGAGAGGGGAAAATTGTACACTGGCTATACCGTAATAGATGGAAAAGGCATAGTAGAGGCTGAACCCATTGGACGTCTCACTCAGCAACAGCAGTCTCATTAGTAGTACTGCGGGCTGAGAGAAAAACAGCCAATATTCATGCCGACTCCAAGTATGTTTGTTGGGGTAATACAGAAGATCTTAGGCCCTATGGCGCCTCAGATGTTTTGTTTCAGTAGCTGGCACTCCAGTGGCGCAAGCGTTGTAAGTTTAAAAGATTCCTGACAGTCACACAGCTGCCGGACAGAGTGGCTGTTATCAAGTGTAAAGCCCACATCTTCGATGAGGATTCAGTGTCACTTGATAATGAACATGCTGGCAAGGCAGCTGGGTGAGCCATGCGCTCTGCGGATAATGTTTGTGTTCCCCCTGTAAATGTCAGTATATTCACATAGAAATACAAGATTTGTGTCCCCTGCAGGAGAAGCAGTCTGGAAGCCGAAGGGATGTGGACAGGAATAGAAAGATGGACAAGGAAAACCAGTGACTCTGAGAACATGCCAAACTGTCAGGACAGAGATAGCCCATGGCCTGACGTGTCTTGACAGGGAAGGTATGGGGAAAATTAGTCCGAAATTACTGGTGTGCCCACAGACAGGTAAGACGACAGGATAATGCCTTACTTGTCTGGGGGAAAGAAACTGCAACGGCTGTTCCCACAGAGCCATCTCCACATCCCTCCTCCAGCAGGATCCTCTGCAGGTAATAAAAAATTGGCTTTGTACAGTCCACTCTAGAAGCATTCTAGTTATTTATTTATTTATTTTTTACTATATATATATATATATATATATATATATATGTGTGTTGACGTTTGTGTGTATAGATATGGCAGCCCAGAAGCACCCTTGAGTATGCAAGTATATATCTATGAAAGGTTTAAGTCATGTGTGAACCTTTAGGGACTGATGGTACACCCCATAATCTCTTTTTATAGTAGTAGAATCACTCTCAGAACTCCACCTCATTTGTCCCCATCGAAACATTGCTTGGCGGGCAGCCACAGGTTATGGTAATCCCACAAGGAGATCCTAGACCACAAATGCAAGTGATGTATCCACACCTGGAAAACTGCAGCAAAAGGACTTTGTTGACACCTGTTGTGAACTGTCATAACCATGAACCAGGAGATGTTGTTGTTTCCCCAGCTTTGCCATATACAGGTTGCTTGATAGACCTTTGGAAAGAACCACCCCAAATCTTGTTGACCAGCACTACCTCAATAACAAAGTCGCAGAGAGAGATTCGGGTACGTTCGTCCTACTGCCAAAGGAACAGAAAGCCAGAAGGTCCTTACACTCGAGGGCGAAAGAAAGAAATCGCTAAGAGGCACCATTTCGGGAGGACTGGAGAGCAGCTAAGGTCAAGCAACCTGTACAAGCTACAAAAGGGACTGTGACACACCCCACTGGTAACAGGTTGGAAGTATCACTAACAAAATTTTTTTTTCCTTTCTCAGTTTTTTTTTTCTATTGTTGTGGGTCCTATTCTTGTCTCCCCCCCACTATCCGTTCTCATCTTCAAAATCAAGGACACCGCCGCCGCACTGCTGCCAGGCATTGGACGGACGATACAGAGTTCTGAGAGTGTGTTACCCGTCCCAGTTTAGGTCAAGGTAGAATCTATAAATTTGACACATTACCCAGGACCGGATGTTTGATAGTGATAATACCATCATACTTAAAAGCATACCAAAAAGAGAGACAACAAAGAGTTCAAGGGTCTGTTGTCACAAACAATACCTACCAAAGGATGCCATATCTGAAAAACAATTGTATATAGTGTAACCACCCCTGTTTTTATTTTTATCCCAAAATTGTACATTATCCTTCGTGACCCTGAGTAGATTGTTCGATAAATGCGGCCCATCGTTTATCCATGATCCTGGATCGGCCAAGAGCAGATGGTTTACTCCCCTTATATGTTTAGTTCATGGATCCCAATTTCTTTGTTAGGATTATGAATTTCTGTATTGTCATGTAAAATGTTTTGTATTGTAACAGTTTTATATTTACTGTTAAAGGGTGGACTGTGGAAGTCGAGTTGCACACACGCCATTTTAGGATAGTATGGCCGCCATTTTGGTTCGCAGAGTTGCGCAAATAAAGTTTCCATACCCGAGTATGTGTGACAAAGTGGACCAGAAGAGTAGCCATACTATCACACATAAATTCATAATAACACACTCACACTAAATGAAATATAGTTAAAGGTTTAGAACGCCACACATAGCTTAGTTAGCCCTACACACATCTGTCTGTATCATATTTAGTACCGTTCCGTTCCGTTCATTGTGCGAAGTATTCCGGTCATTGCGAATATTTCGCAATATACACGGCTCGATAGTTATGGACATAATCCATATTCCAGAGACAGTTTCTGTTGAAAGTATGTAACAAAGGAATCTAGATGAAACCGGTTCTTATCACTGCTGACGCCGAAACCATCAAACAAAGGACTCTTAAAGTTCACTCCCCTGGACCTAGCCAAACCAGGTGTATCATCTTACCCCCCAATCACAGCTGACCGGACATACGACCTCTGACCAATGAGAACGGCCTTTGACCTCCCCTTTCTGACCCTATAAGATAGGCGACCCAGAGCATACACGGTCACTTCGGCACATCTACCTTTCCCCGACTTTCTACCGGGCTATAGTTCATCCCTGAACGATAGCGAGCTCTGACCGGACTGCGCTTCGCATATTTGATGAGACGGTAAACGGTTGCATTCACGGTATTTATTCTTATTATATTGTTGGCTGATTGTGTCTTGTATCTGTTTCCTTCCCCCTAGCAGAGCCTGATTATAGTATTTTATTGTTAGTCTATTGTATTACCTGTTAAACCTGTATTTTCTATTCCTGTAACCCCCTTTTGTCCATTAGGGACTTAAATACAACCTTTTTGCGGAGTTCTTATCTCCTTACTTCTATACTGTGGTTTGTGTCTGTTATTCGCATTTAGCGATAAAGGTATATTACGGACACTGTCCTTAAAGGTATATTCGCAGATTAGAGACAAAGTACTGCGAAGGGATCTCTTATTAAGGTATCGGTTCTTGGTGTATAATATACAATAAAGGTACGCTACGCTGCGCTACGTTTTGTACGCACGTAGTTAGGTATAAAGGGTACGCAGGTTGCGGACTTATTACGTAACCTGCGCTTTTCACTTATTGCCTCTCTGGTCAAAATTCATCAGCATTAACATAACCAAAATTGATATGCTTGTACAGCCGGGTGGGGACAGATCTCTCTCAGTAGGTGCCATCTGAGTGATACCTTTTAAAATCTCATCTGGGTCGAGATGCACCAACCAAAAAATGCTGTAAAAAAAACAGTTTTTTGCAGGGTTTTTCCTCGCATTTTCATATGCAGCAAAGCCCCACTGCCGGAGCTTCGCTGCGGGGGGTTATGCCAGTTCTAGATGGCATAATCTTATCGAAGCCTATGGGCTTCCCTTTACATACCCCACCACCCCACCTCCTCACCTGTGTCCAGGCAGCCTCCCGCTGTGCTGCCCGGACCAGTGACCTCCACCTCCCTGCACCGCTTCCGGGTGCTGGGAGGAGACGGAGCTCTGGCCGAGCAGCAGCAGCCAGGTAAGAGTCCAGGGAGGGAGGGGGAACCCGCTGCACATTGCCGGCCACAACGCAAAGGATAGCTCTTAATGCAAGAGCTGTCCTTTGTGTTATTAATAGCATATGTTAGTGCATATGCGATGATTAACAATGTGAATGACGCCCATAGTTTGTACAGGGCTTAACATATTAGGGGCCAGATGTTCTAAGCTTGAAAATTGACAGTTAGGAAATGTATTTGCTGCTGGTTTATCAATCTCCAGTTTATCACTGTTTGAAGGCTAAGTACATCTCACCCTGGGGGCCTAATTCAATTGCAATTGGTCCCCGGCGTATTCGCACCAGGGGCCGATTGTGCAGCTAAGCGCTTGTTTGTATTTGCTCACGTGCAAATACAGCCGCTGTACAAACAACTTCGTTGACTATAACGGTCGCCGAGGCGTTCATATGGGTAGGGGAGGGGGGCAGGCAGGTGGAGTCGAGTGGGGAATGTCCACCGTTTTATGGGTGTCCCCATGAACAATGGTGGGCATTTCCCTGGGAACGTGGGTGGTCTGATGCCTGCTGGAGACAGGTGTCTGACATCAAAGTATGCCCCCTTTGGCAGACACCTAAGGAAATAAAAGTCAGTTCAGACTAACTTTTAATTCCAAAGGGGGAAATAAATCATTCGATGGTCTGTGACCATTGAATGATTTCTCTCTCCTACAGCCGCATGCGAGGGGATGTGTTCGTATACATCCCCTCACATGTTACCAAGAAGAGTGTGTGTGGGGGGGGAGCGAGTCGTGCTGAATCACCCCCTAAGTATCCAAAAATAATTTGTCAACATCTTGGTAAAGCATGACAGATAAGGATGTGTAAAACTTCATTCTTCTTTATATATAACTTATTTGTCAGGAACACCCTCAAAATGCCCAACTGTTCACTTCAGTTTGTTCAAATGCTTTTATGCCCACAGCGAATACCATCTGGGTCCACACTCATATACTTCCTTATAAAACTCAGCAAACATGCATAATATGCATGGGACATCACAATGAGCGTTTGTGCTATGTTCATGAATGACCTTTTATTATTTCAAATCTGAGCCAAAATAAACACAGGAAATCCAGAACCAAATTAAATTTCTGGTTAAATCTATGGCATGGAAAAATGTTTACAAATTAAACATTTTCACCAGATTTATCCTGAAAAAAAAAAAAAAAACCCTGTGCTCCTGCCTCTTCTGTGCCAACATCCCCCCTTTGTCTGCTCCCAACAAAATTTACCATAGTATGAATGTGGGCTCGATTCAGACCTGTTCAGAGGCGATTTCGTAGCCCATCCGAACATCAATAGACCACGCATGCGCATGGTACACTGTGTGCGTGCACTGGGTCCCCTTGCATATGGACTGCATGCTGGCTGACAGGCAGGGGGGTGTTCCGGGGTGGACCTCCAGCGTTTCTTGGGCGTTCCCACACAATTGGGTGAGCCCCAGCGAACACAAGCGTACCACTGCCTGTTCAGGGCAGGTGCATTAACTCGGTGAACGTCCCGAATTCATGTTGATACAAGCAGCCACCCAGACTCCCGGGTCACGTGCAGCGACTGCAAGCACCCGGCACAGTAGGAGAAATACTTTGATGGTAAGTAACCTTCAGCAGGGGGGGGGGGGGGGGTGTATGTGTTTGCGTTCACCAGTGTGGTGTAACCTGCTCGCTAGCCTAGAGATAATGGTCTGAATCGGGCCCTGTGTGAGCAAATAGTAGGGAATATAAATTGTAAGCTCCACTGATTATTATTCTATTTTATTTATAAGGCACCACAAGTGTTTTGCTGCGCTGTATATGTTGTGAATGGGCAAAATATTATCAGTAAAGTTCTGCATATAAACTTGTGGTAGTAATAATAACTGATATGTGGTTGGCTGAGGTGCCATTGAGGACTTTCAGTACAGATCAGCTGATTGGATTACAAGAGCAGCTCACTGATCACTGAGCCCTGAATGGAAGTGAGTTCTATTTTATTCTATAACATATATATTTATATTGTTTATGTATGCAGCATGTGGTTTATAAGACATCATAAGGTTTATTATCCAACCACAAATTGGGCATACTGTATTGGGGCATGCACACTGAGCGATGTAAGCCCTATTTCTAAGCAATCTGACTAATGAACAAGGATTGTTCTATGTGTTTGAGCTAGGGTTGCCATCTCTCCCGAATTTCTGGGATTCTCCAGGATTTGTTGGCAAATCTCCAGGAGGTTTTTCCAGTCACCCGTATTCCAGGATTCTCCTGGAATCTGGGTGACTTGAAAATCCTGGACAGCCTCCCGCCGTAGCGTGACAGTCAGTGTGTGTGGCATGCAAAGCAGGCAGCAGCTCCATGCCCTATGTGCTCCGCCTCCACCTCACCTCCTGCAGTGCCTGAGCTGTTGCATTACCATTGCCCCGCCTTCCACTCTCCTGTTGCTGACTTGTCACTGCAATCTCTGAAATGGCCCAAGCGACTCACTAACGAGAGCAGTGCTCAATTGATCGCTCAGTGAAAAGAACCGGTTCTTTTGAATGCCTCACTGGCTCACTTTGCAGAAAAAAACATCCCATTTTGAAATACAACTTTCATCTTTTTCATAATTTCCCCCAATATGTCAATTTGGTAAGCTGAATATTTAAATTCAGCAGAACAGCTGAACATCGATAAGATCCCATATGGAGCCCAGCTCACTGGATCTTTACTTCATGAATCTGGTGCTGCAAAGTGAAAGTTAAAAGTAGTACACAGCACAGCAAACACAGATCTAATAAATAATACTTTGCCTAGCCAAAGTCTGTGTGTCTGTGAGTGAGAATGTGTGGTCCTGCTACTCACCTTTCTGTGATACTATACTACTTCTGGAACTGGGTACACTCCTGTGAGCAGCATACAGCTGTTTCAAATCCTCTGTTGGGACCTGTGGTGCTTCAAGTTCTGCAGCAGCCCTGTTATTCAGCACTCAGCAGCTCCACTGCGATACTCTCCGGAGTTAGTACATCTCAGCTGCCACAGGTGGCAGTGCTGAGCTCAGACATGGGCCCTTATTCTGGTTGGTGCGGCCGGAGCCGCATATGCGGCTCCAACGCACCAGGCGAATCCCCGCCTTCCATACGGATCGCCACGGCCGTCCGTACGCGGATATGTGGCGATCCGCATGAAATTGGACGGGGATACGCCTCCTCCATGGTGGGAGCAGCCCCTGCATTCGATGGTCGCCGAACATCGAATGCAGGGCCGCACGCTCCACCAGGTCCCGCAACACAAGACCACACGGACACTTGTCCGTGTGAAATCTTGTATGGGGGCGGGCAGCTGACATCTGGCGATGTCAGATGCCCGCCCCGTACCCACGCGTCACGGCCTCATTACCATGCATACGCCCCGCGTTTGCATGGGAACGCCCATGAAACGCTGGGCGTATGCATAGGGTAATGAGGATAAGTAGACCCTCACGCCCCTCTACGCCCCCTGTGCGGCGTATAGAGAATCCTTGCGGCAAAATCGCCTGCACATGCGCAGAGTGACCTCTGCACATGCGCAGAAGATAAACATCGGCGGCCCGTACGCAAGCGGGAATTTCCGCACCGATCAGAATAAGGGCCTAGGTGTGGATTGGACTCTGAGGAGCTGGATGAGCTACAGCCCTGGATCAAAGTGGGAGAGAATGGAGAGCTGGGGCGAAATGTAATAGGGTGCGATTTTTAGACATGTGCGATTGGTCAAAAACGGCCGAAATCGCACATTTTCCGAAAATCGCACATTTAATAGGTTGAAAATCGCGGTAAAAAATCGCACTTTTTACCGCGAAATCGCACTTTTAGAAGTGCGATTTTTAGTCACATTTCAAATCGCATCCAGATGTTTTCCCATTATAAAGTATACAACTCGCAAATGTAATAGGGTGCGATTTTTGGTAAATGTTACCAAAAATCGCAAAAAAAATAGACCAGGTTCTGACAGGCGAATTTCACAGAACCATGCACAGATCATTGAGATCTGTGCATGGTCCTGTTAATAAAAATGTGTAAAAGTGTTTTTATAAAAAAAAAACGGCGTGGGGTCCCCCCTCCTAAGCATAACCAGCCCCGGGCTCATTGAGCCGGACCTGGTTCCAAAAATACAGGGGACAAAAAGCATAGGGGTCCCCCGTATTTCTGAAACCAGCCCCGGACTCTTGGACCGGTCCTGGTTCCAAAAATACGGGGGACAAAAAATCTGGGGGTCCCCCGTATTTTGAAACCAGCACCGGGCTCCAACAGCCCACGGTGTCATGCCACAGCCGGGGGACACTTTTTATACAAGGTCCCCCGGCCAAAACATGAGCACCGTGGCTGGTCAGCCTTGGACGGGGTACCTGGAGGAGTGGGGACCCCCCCAATAAAGGGGTCCCCCCCCCCAGGCTTCACCCGTCCAGGGCTGAAGCCCGGGGCTGTCACCGGCGTCCGTGGCCAGTGGACGCCGGCCTGATAGGGTTAAATCGATCATACGTTACATTGCTTTATACCGGAGAACTACAAGTGCCAGCAGACCTCCCCCGCATGCTGGGACTTGGAGAACCACAAGTCCCAGCATGCGGGGCATTAATGGGCCCGCTGGGACTTGTAGTCCACCTGTAAAAAGTATGTTTATAAAAAACACACACAGAGAGAAGTAAAAGTTTATTACACACACACACACCTCACTTTTACACCAGCGTTACTTACCATTCCTGGATCCAGCGCTGGTCTGGCTGCTTCACAGCCGGCTCCCCCCGCACTGACAGGCAGCGGGGAGAACCGGCTTTCTCCGTTGCCTCTAACAGCTTCTGTAGCGCTGTTCCAGCGCTACAGAGGCTGAGAGCACGATTGGCCGATACATCTCCATGGAGACGCATAGCTCAGTCCTGATTGGCTGAGCTATGCGTCTCCATAGAGACGCATAGCTCAGCCAAACGCGCTCTCAGCCTCTGTAGCACTGAGTCCCCCAGACCGGGACTTAGCCCCGCCTACCAGCCAATGATGGTCCAGCATGGGGGTTTTCCCGGACCATCATTGGCTGGTAGGCGGGGCTAAGTCCCGGTCTGGGGGCGGAGCCCCAGATGTAAACAGAACACCGGAGGACGGTGATCGTGGGGAAAATGCTGCAGGGCTCCCGGGGAAGCGCTGAAGACGTCTGTGGTGAGTATGATTTCTCTCCACAGCCTCCCCTCTGGATTCTACTGGACAAGGGGACCGAAGCTTCGTGTCAACATAGGTGAGTATGGATGAATGGGCTTGGTGTGTATTAAAGTTGTACTGTGTGTGTGTGTTTTTATTTAACTATTTGTAGTACTGTGGGACTACTAGTCCCAGCGGGCCCTTTATTGCCCCACATGCTGGGACTTGTGGTTCTCCAAGTCCCTGCATGTGGTGCAGGCTTGCTGGGACTCATAGTTCCACAGCAATACACAATAGGATTTTTTCTATTTTTTTACACCATTAATCAGCTCGATGCCCACAGCCCAGCCCATAAACATGAATCCGATTTGTTGTCACCACACCTTGACAAAGGGGCTGCGCCCCGAAACGTTGGGATTCATGTTTATTTGCACATAAAAAAGCAACTTTAAAAGACCGTGGAGTGCCAGTCCCTCTTTCCAGCAAGGCGGGACTCATAGACGGGTGATAGGTGACATATATATAAACAGTGACCCAAGTGCGCCCTTCAGTTAAAAGCAGCTACTCCATAGATCCCCCTGTTAGTGGGGGACAAAAAGCATGTAGAGAGTGCTAATATATTTCCACCACCTGATAGGATTTTTACATACAGAAAAGCACAATAAGTGCAAATCTCAGTAAAACAGTATATATTTGAATAAAAATCTTCAATTTCCAACTTCATAATTTGCATCCATTTCTTTCTTTCAAAATGATGTAACACTTACGCGTTTCGTCTTTATAAAGACTTCATCAGGTTTTTTTTTTTCAACACCAGTAAAGCAATGATTCAGAAGTGAGGTGCAAATCAGATTCTCTTCAAAGGTCCCATGATTGAAGATTAAAGTGTCCTTTGGGACATGTGGAGTGGTCTATACCTCAAGATGGAGTTAGGATTTCAAAATGCCAGTCAAAAATAATGATAGCCAAAAATGGATGAAAAAAATATAGGATAAAGAACCCTGGACAGTGCCAGTGCCTTGAATAGCTCTAACTGTGAACACTGCTGGATGTGTTCACAATGGCCCTTATTCTGATCGGTGCGGCCCGATCAGAATATGCGGCCAGGACCGTGCAGGCGAATCCCCGCCTTCCATACGGATCGCCACCTCCGTCCGTACGCGGATATGTGGCGGTCCGCATGAAAGTGGATGGGGATACGCCTCCTCCATCTTGGGAGCAGCCCCTGCATTCGATGGTCGCCGAACATCGAATGCAGGGCCGCACGCTCCACCAGCTCCCGCCACCCTAGACCACACGGACACTTGTCCGTATGAAATCATGTATGGGGGCGGGCAGCTGACATCCGGCGATGTCAGATGCCCGCCCCCTACACAAGCGTCACGGCTTCATTACCATGCATACGCCCCGCGTTTGCATGGTAACGCCCATGAAACGCGGGGCGTATGCATAGGGTAATGAGGCAAAGTAGCCCCTCACGCCCCTCTCCGCCCCCTGTGCGGCGTCTAAAGAATAGGTACGGAGAAACCGCCTGCACATGCGCAGAGTGACCTCTGCACATGGGCAGTCGGAAACCATCGGCGGTCCGACCGCATGCGGAAAAATCCGCACAGAGCAGAATAAGGGCCAATAAGAGCTATTCAAGGCACTGGCACTGTCCAGGGTTCTTTATCCTATTTGTTACAGTAGTTTTCTTTCCTAATGTATACAGTATTTCTGTATTTCTATAGCTTCATATATTATGGCAGAGTGACATGTTATGATAACACCCATGTCACAGCCAGAGGTTGAACTACCATCGGTGCAGCAGGTGCATTGCATCGGGGCCCCTGACGACCAAGGTGCCCATTGCTGCTCAAACCAGCAATGAGTTATACCCTGGCCATCCCGCAGACCATTTTAAGCAATGTTGAATGAATTGGCCAGTGCAAGGAGCAGGGTGGTCTGGGTGTTGTATGTTATTCACTGAAACCCCCTGGCAATGAGCAAGGAACCCCTGGCAACAAGTATGTAACCTCCTGGCAATGAGCATGTAAAACCCTGGCAATGAATAAGGAACCCCTGGCAACAAGCATGTAACCTCCTGGCAATGAGCATGTAACCCCCTGGCAATGAGCAAGGAACCCCTGGCAACAAGCAATGAGCATGAAACCCTGACAATGAGCATGTAACCATTGTCAACGAGCAAGAAACCCTTAGCAACATACCCGTAACACCTGGCAATGAGCATGTAGGTAAAAAAAAAATCCCACTGGAATACACAATAGTATCCATTTCAGCATGGAAATACTTCTTTATTTATACTCACTGGCTTACTGATCCTGAATGTACAGGATGAGGTTATCCAGCCACTAATACCCCTTTTCCATCTGCAAGCCAGGTCGCACCCAGGATTTTGTACCCGGCTACAACCTGGATGCGACCCGGCTTGCAAACCCATTCACACTAGAATCCCCACCTGGCATAATGCCGGGCGGGTGACGTCCTCGGGAGGTGGGGATCAGGGAGGTGCTGGGAGATGAAAGCTGGGAGATGTAGTGAACGGGACCCGGGTCACATCAACCCCGGTTACCTGTTTACACTACACAGTGACCCAGGTTGAACACGTGTTCAACCCTGGTCGCTACCTGGGTAGAAATGCCGGGTCTCACGACCTGGGTTATTTCTACAGGGAGTGTTTCCACCTGCCTAAAATCCCAGGTTTTGCACGCTCCCATGCCAAAACCCGGGATATTTAGGCTAGTGGAAAAGGGGTATTACTGCCCTGACTTCATCTACTTATCACTGAGGGGCAGATGTATTAAGTGAAGTGATAAATTGGAGATAAAGTGGAAGGTGTTTTTCAAACACAGTTGATTGGCAGGTGCGATATCACCTTCCACTTTATCTCCACTTTATCACCAAACTTAATATACATCTGGCCCTGAGTTCACTGAGGCAGGCAGTGATGACAGAGAGTGTGGAGAGGGCAGTGTAAAGCTGCTTATAGGCCAGGTCACATGGATACAACCTGTCAATACAAACTTTATTTTTTATCTTCTAATCTCTAGCTTATTGTATGAAGCAATACTTCCCCCTTGTGGGATGGGGCTAGAAAAGGAGCATTGCCCAAAGGCAGCACTTGAGAAAGGAATTGTCCTGGTATGACTGTGTTTGCCTCATTATCCTATTTTCTCCATATTGATATTACTGTGAATCATGTCTGTGTTGTATATTTTGTGTATTTCCAAACAAGATTTTCGAGTACCGTATTTGCCGGCATATAAGATGACTGGGCGTATAAGACGACCCCCCAACATTTCCACTGAAAATATAGAGTTTGATATATAAGTGCACCCGGTAAATAAGACGACCTTCCCACTTGGAGGCATGTTTTTCAGGGGGAAAAAGTAGCCAGCAAATACAGTATTTATCTTCAGCTGGGTACACATTAGACAGACTTTTTCAACAATATGCACAATAAAGTTAACTAGAATTTTGCGCATATTGTCAGGTGTGTACACACTATATTGTTTATGATGCATGCTCCCGTGGGTCATTAGCGACTCCCTCTGTAGAATCCTGACTACAGCATGCTCTTGGATTTGGACTCTGAATTACATTGTTTATTCCATAGACAAAAAACCTTATGGTTTCACATGTCCCATTAAGGCTTCTTACACATGATCTGACATTTCAGAAACCTGTCGTAACACACACATGCAGTCTATACAGGGGCGGATCCAGGATAAAATGACAGGGGGGGCACCATGATAAAAAAGGGTTTGGGTGGGGGAGGGGCAGTGATAGTGGTGCCAGTGTACATGCTAAGAGAGCGGCAGGAGAGGGTGGGAATGGAATTAAAAATAGGCCCTGGCATTTAAAGTACGCAGGCCCACCATGGCAACAAAATTGAAGGATGTAGTTGTGCCAAAATTCACATAATGCCACACGGATTGAGCCAAAATTCACATAATGCCACACGGATTGGGAAAAAATTCACATAATGCCACACGGATTGAGCCAAAATTCCCATAATGCCACATGGATTGAGCCAAAATTCAGATAATGCCACACGGATTGAGACAACATTCACATAATGCCACATGGATTGAGCCAGAATTCACATAAAGCCACACAGATTAAGCCAAAATTCACAATACACTTCATGAACAGGGACATTGTCTACCAAAGGCGCGCATTAAACATTTACACCATAATGTCCATTACACGTTAAGTTACACGCCATTATGTCCATTATGTGTTATGCCAAACACCATAATGCCTATTAAAAATTATGCTACATAAGTGCTGCTTCTCTACATGCTCATTGCCAAGGGTTCCATGCTCATTGCCAGAGGTTCCATGCTCGTTGCCATGTGGGATTACATGCTCATTGCCAAGGGGGAATACATGCTCATGGTAAATGGGTGACAGCCGCCGCCAGGCAGAATTGATAGCCACTGACAGTGTCAGAGCCTGGCTGTATTCAGAGCACTGGAACAAGAAAGAAAAAGGACTGTCTTTGTTGCTGGCGCACTGAAGACTGTATTCAGAGCACTGCAGGTCCCGGCTATTTGAAATAATACCCCTTTCACACCAGAAAATGCATTCCCAGGTTGGCCCCTTTTACACCAGCCTAGTCCCTGCATTTTCTGGTGTGAGGGGGAGAGAAAACCACCCCTCCCCCCTTTAACCAGTTATCTAATTTAACCGGCTATACCTTCGGAACCAACTGACCCATTTACATGAGACAAGTATTATATTGAAGAACTTTTGAGTGGGCTTTGAATGATTTTGGTCCAGTGAAACTGGAACGTTTGGTTCCAGAGTAATCTGCCCTCAAAAACATGAACAGCCATGAAATTACATTTGAAATAAAAAAAATCAGTTTACACGCAATATCTCTGGAACCTATAAACCGATTTGGACCAGCCTGGTATCATATTAAAGGCCCAGCGATTTGGAATTGAATGAAATCAACCACAAGCTTCTGTGATGCCAGGGCGGGAACTGGCAGCCGTCGGAACCGTGTGGGGGTCGGAATTGACGGGTCTCATATTATCCTATGGGGAAAAAACGTTACAGGTTTGCCAGGCGATATCTCCGGTTCCCGGGGGGCTAGAGACACGGGGCTGGGCTCGTTGGAAAGCCCTGGTCCTCAGCTACAAAATAAATGACAGGGGGGGCACGTGCCCAGGTGCCCCCCCCTGAATCCGCCACTGAGTCTATACAACTGATGGTCTAAGCAGTTATGTGGTGAACCCATCCCACTTAGTGCTCACACCCATCCCATTCGGGCACCACAACATTCCCATCTTGTTGCAATATCCTTCTCACTCCATACATCCATCTCATTTAGTATACACATTTAGCTCCCTCAAACATTTTGGTTAATTGCTAAAACTATAATACCCCATATACGGTCTATGCATCTACACTTCCTTCCATTATATGCTTCCATGCTGCTCTGTCTTCCCAAAACCCCACTGCTGTGTTCTCCCATCTGTGCTACTATGTACTTTATCTGCATCATCTGTCTTTCCCCATCTGCGCCTTGTCCGTACCACCATTTTCTTCTCTCTGTGCTGCGCAGTGTTTCCCTCTTCAACGGGGTTGGTATGTGACTCCAACAGTCAGGATCCAGACAGTCATTATCACGATGTCGGGATCCCGACTGCCCGGAGTCAGACAGCACGGCGAGCGCAAAAAAAACCTTTTGCGGGCTCGTTGCCCTCGCCACGCTGCGGGCACGGTGGTTCGCTACGCAAGCCACCTATTCTATTCTCCCTCTATGGGGGTCATGGACCCCCACGAGGGAAAATAGCGGGTGGCCATCGGGCACCCGGCTCTCGGCGTTTTGACAGTTGGGATCCCGACGTGGGGTAAATGACTGTTTGGATCCCGACTGTCAGGAACCGTCCGGCACCCCTTTTTAACATCACTCTGCCACACTGTATTCTCTCCCATCTTCACCAGTTTTCTACCCATCCATGGCAGTGTTTTCAACCAATCTACATCTTTACTACTCATCAGCACCACTCTGTCTACCTTCTGCATAATCTCCCCCCTATCCTCACATCTCTTACCCTATTCATTTAAGTGACATTGCCGACAAGGTAAGTATTGAGGTCACTGTGTCACGCTTTTAGAAGCACTAGCTGCAGAGTAACGTAGGCTGGGTGCTTTAACGTATGGAGGTTACATCCACGACAGAATGGAGTGAAACAAGTAATGTCAAATGGAATAGATTTAATAAAGGTATTGCAAGACAATGATACTGATGGCATGATATATATATGGCAGATATGAAAGTAAAAGTCAATAGTCCAATATATTATTGTAGAAGATGTTGATGCTTGGTCTTGAAAGAATATTGCAATATTGTTTGAAGAATTGTAGTAAATGAAGAATCGGTTTTGAAGAATGAAGAATTGGTTGAAGATTGGATGATTGTATTGAAGATTGGATGATTGGATGATGATTGGATGAAGATTGGATGATTGGATGAAGATTGGATGGTTGGATGAGGATTGGATGATTGAATAAAGAATTGGATGATTGGATGAAGATTGGATGGTTGGATAAAGAATTGGATGATTGAATGAGGATTGGATTATTGGATGAAGATTGGATGGTTGGATAAAGAATTGGATGATTGGATGAGGATTGGAAATAAATTAAGAAGACTTGTCCTTGCTGAGTATGGTCGTGGCTGCAGACAGAGGTGACCGTGGAAGTAACCGTCGGGAGTGAAGACAAGGTGAGACCCCTTGGAAGGGCTAACCTTGGCAGGTCCGCTTTGGCGGTAATGAGTCCTTGGCACTTGGAGCAGTAGACGACCAGCAGGGGATCTTCAGTGGAGACGCACAGGATGGTAGCGGAAAGCTACAGAGCCAGGCGGGAGCAATGATGCTGAGGGATAGACATCATTGTACTGACTGCCGGACTAGCCTGGTCAGTCAGTACTTAACAGGTGGACTGCGCGGTGATTGGTCAGGCAATCTGACAGGGGAGGCGGAGCCGCACAAGAGAGGCAGAGGTAACCAACAAGATGGCGCCCACCAGGGAGGGCGACAGATTTCAGCCGGACTGGATGTACGCAGCTACGCAACGCCGGCATTTAGTCAGAGAGCAAACCAGGCACAAACACACATGGCGGCACGCCACTCATACCCTGCAGAGAAAGCGGAGCACATAGCACCAGTGTCACCAGGCGATGACAATGCGGCCACATGTACCCCACCGGAGCCAGGGACACAAGCGGAGGTGAGCGCCATGGTTTTATGAGTGCGGCTAGAGAGCCTAGGGCTGAGTACAGCACAGGGGTTTTGGGTAAACGCCATGGTGGATGTGACAGTACTCCCCCTTTTACGAGTGGCCCCAGGACAGTCTCTCGGCTTGTTTGGGAGTTTCCTGTAAAAGTTATTTACCATCCTGGGAGCATGAACTTCAGAGACGTTAGTCCAGGACCTCTGCTCCGGCCCATAGCCTTTCCAGTCAATAAGATACTGTAACCTCTTGTACCGGATACGAGAGTCCAGGATGTGAGCCACCTCATACTCGATGCCCCTATGGGTAAAAACTTTAGGAGATTTATTCAAAGCATGATGAAATTTGTTCAACATTAATGGTTTTAGCAATGACACATGAAAATAATTAGGAATCCTTAAATAACTTGGTAATTTTAATTTGCAGGCAACTGGGTTTAGAATTTGTATAATCGGGAATGGCCCAATGAAACGAGGTGCAAACTTCATCGATGGAACACGTAGACGAAGATTTTGGGTGGAAAGCCATACCTTGTCTCCTACTTTCCAATTAGGAGCAACTCTTCTTTTACGATCTGCAAACCTTTTATACCTTTGTGAGGCTTTTGTTAGAGACTTCCTGACTTTTCTCCAAAGCTGTCGAAGCTGCTGGAGAGACAAAGTTATGGCTGGTACAGATGTCACAGGTACTTGCTGGAAATCAGGAACCCTAGGATGGGAGCCACAATTAACAAAGAAAGGAGTAGAAGAAGAAGACGAATGGTATTGGTTATTATGCCCAAATTCGGCCCACAGCAATATTTCCACCCAGTCATCTTGAGAGGAGGAGACATGTAAACAAATTAAAGTCTCTACGTCTTGATTGACCCTCTCCGTCTGACCATTGGACTGTGGGTGGTATGCTGTACTGAAATTAAGCTGTATTTTGAGAACTTTACACAGAGCTTGCCAAAAATTTGCCACAAATTGTACACCCCGATCGGACACAATTTCCTCAGGTAACCCATGGATCCTAAACATTTCTTTAATGAATAGTTCAGCTATTTTGGGAGCTGAAGGTAGACCTCGGAGAGGTATGAAATGAGCCATCTTGGAGAATCTGTCTATGACGACCCAAATGGTGGAAGATCAGTGATAAAGTCCATTGATAAATGAGACCAGGGTCTGATGGTGGAAGATCAGTGATAAAGTCCATTGATAAATGAGACCAGGGTCTTTTGGGAATAGATAATGGTCTTAACGGACCTACTGGAGCAAGATTGGAGGATTTCTGTTGGGCACAGTGAGGACAGGAAGCAACATAGTCTTGAATATCTTTTTTCAGACCTGGCCACCAATACTGATGTGACAGGAATTCATAGGTTTTCTGAACCCCTGGATGGCCAGAAAACTTAGAGTCATGGGCCCAACAAAGAATCTGTTGTCTTGAATTAGACTTGACAAAAGTTTTACCTGGTGGTACTGGAACTTGCACCATTGTTAAAGCAAAAGCCAGTGGATCGACAATAGGTACTTCCTTTATAGGATCTCGCTTCCTCCTCAGTCTCCCATGACCTAGACAAGGCATCCGCCTTTTGATTTTTTTGCTACAGGAGAGAAAGACAATTTAAAATTAAATCTTGAAAAGAATAATGCCCATCTGGCTTGAAAGGGATTAGGACATTGAGCATTTTTCAAATACAGCAAATTCTTATGATCAGTAATGATATTGATAACATGAACTGCCCCTTCTAAAAGATACCGCCACTCCTCCAAGGCCATTTTAATCGCTAATAATTCTTGATCTCCTATACAGTAGGAGCAAGTTTCATCTTTGCTCCTTTGGCCATGGCTAGCCATGGCTAGCCATGGCTATTCTATTGTTCTCAGCTGCAATACATATTGTATTGCAGCTGAGAACAATAGAATAGCCATGGCTAGCCATGGCTAGACATGACTAAAGCAGCAAAGATGAAACTTGCTCCTACTGTAGCATAATTCTGTTCAGCCGGGGAGAATTTTTTGGAGAAAAAACCACATGGATGCAACTGTCCATCAGCTCTCACCTGGGACAGGACTGCACCCACACCAATGGCAGAGGCATCAACCTCGAGAGTAAAAGGCAAGGAGACGTCTGGTTGAGTCAACACCGGAGCAGAGATGAATTTCTTTTTGAGCAGCAAAAAGGCATCAGCGGCTTCCGTATCCCATTTAGCAGGTTTGGCATTTTTGTGAGTGAGGGGCGTTATTGGGGCAACAATGGTGGAAAAGTCTTTAATGAATTTCCTGTAGTAATTTGCGAAACCAAGGAATCTTTGAATACCCCGGAGAGTGTGAGGACGAGGCCAGGACTGAATGGCCTCTACTTTTGCTGGATCCATTTCCAGACCGGACCCAGATACGATGTAACATAGAAAAGGTATGGATGATACTTCAAAGGTACATTTCTCCAACTTACAGTAAAGAAAATTTTTCCTGAGGCGGGAAAGCTCTTCCCTGACAATCTCTCGATGTTTTTGTAAACTATTGGCGAAAACTAATATATCGCCGAGATAGACCACCACATGCTTGTAAAGCAGATTGCGAAACAGTTAGTTCATATAAGACTGAAAGACTGCTGGAGCATTACTTAACCCAAAGGGCATGACAAGATATTCATAATGTTCATCTTTTGTGTTAAATGTGGTTTTCCACTCATCTCCTTCACAGATGTGAATGAGATTATATGCACCGCGAAGATCCAATTTAGTAAAGATGGTGGCTCCTTTAATTCTGTCAAAAAGTTCCGTGATGAGTGGTAGTGGATATCAATTTTTGATAGTGATCTCGTTTAACCCCCTATAGTCAATACAGGGACGCAATCCTCCATCCTTTTTCTTTATGAAAAAGAAGCCTGCCCCTGCAGGAGATGACAAGGGGCGTATGAAACCTTTGGCCAAGTTTTCCTCAATGTATTCTGACATGGCCTGTGTTTCAGGTACCGACAAAGGGTAAGTACGACCTCGTGGAGGTTTTTTCCCTGGTACTAATTCGATAGAACAGTCCCATGAATGATGAGGAGGCAGTTTATCCGTGGCCTGTTTAGAAAAAACATCAGAGAACTCTTGGTATTGAATAGGTAACCCTTCTGGTACTTGAAGAGAAACTTGACGGGTTGGTGCCAAAGAGTTAAAACACGATTTTGTACAATTAGTACTCCAAGTTTGAATTTGAGAAGTTACCCAATTGATACTGGGGTTATGGGTACGTAACCAGGGAAGTCCCAGGACAATTGGGTAGGAGGATTTGGGGATAACAAAGAATTGTGTTTTTTCTGTATGTAAACCAATTTGCAGTGTCAAAGGTTGGGATTTTTGTGTGACAGTCTCTCCCAATATCCGACTCCCATCCACTGCAGTGAGATATACAGGGCGATGAAACGGTGTGGTGGGTAATTGCCAACGCTTAACAACATCAGTGGTGATGAAGCTTTCTCCTGCTCCTGAATCGAGAAGAGCTGGCAACTGTCTGAGCTGATGTTTAACCTGCAAGGAAACTTGAAGAATACAATCTTTGTTATTTAGAGAGGTAATAACAACCCCTAACCTGCCCTCTCCTTTACAAGTTAGGTTCTGGCGTTTCCCGGCTTCTTAGGGCAGGAATCGACGGAGTGCTGGGGATCAGCACAATACAGACAAAGGTGTTCAACTTGGCGACGTTTACGCTCAGCTGGAGTCAGTTTAGAACGGTTAACCTGCATAGGTTCTGCCGCTGATAAAGAGGATGGCTTAGTAGGGAGAAAAATAGTTTTTGGATAGACCGGTTTCTCTCTTGATTCCTTTCTCTGAGCCTCAGATCGACTTTTGTGCATAATGAGATTAGATCTTCTAGCTTGGGGGGTAGATCTCTAGCAGCAAGCATCCATAAATGCTGCTAAGAAAGCCTCCTCATTCCACGCCAACACGGCTGCCAGGATTTTAAACTGAATTAGGTATTGACCCACTGTCCTGGATGCTTGACGCAGCCTGAGGATTTCTGTAGTGGCGGAACTGACACGCCCTGGTTCATCAAAGATGATTTTGAAAGTAGCGATAAACCGGGTATTATCTGCTAGTAGAGGATCTGATTTTTCCCCTAAGGGAGATGCCCAGTTGAGGGCTGAGCCGGTAAGAAGAGATATCACATAGGCCACTTTGGACCTCTCAGTGGGAAAATAGGAGGAAAATAGGAGGATTGAAGTTCAAAATTAATTTCACATTGACTGATGAAACCCCTACAGTTTTTGGGGTTCCCATCAAACTTAGCTGGAGTAGGCAGTTGAAGGTGAGCAGTAACTCCTGTCGTAGTAGAAATAGGTCTAGATGATGGTGCAGATGTAACTACAGGCCCTTGACCTTGCAACGTAGTTTGAATAGTGTCCAGTCTCTGTGTCAGACCCTGGAGGGCATGAATAACCTGCTCCTGAGCAGCCTCCTGTTGATCCAGGCAAGCTGCAAGTTGTTGTACAGGAACAGCGCCTCTCTCTGGACCTGATGCTGGATCCATGGAGTCAGTACAAACTGTCACGCTTTTAGAAGCACCAGCTGCAGAGTAACGTAGGCTGGGTGCTTTAACGTATGGAGGTTGCATCCACGACAGAATGGAGTGAAACATGTAATGTAAAATGGAATAGATTTAATAAAGGTATTGCAAGACAATGATACTGATGGCATGAAATATATATGGCAGATATGAAAGTAAAAGTCAATAGTCCAATATATTATTGTAGAAGATGTTAATGCTTGGTCTTGAAAGAATATTGCAGTATTGTTTGAAGAATTGTAGTAAATGAAGAATTGGTTTTGAAGAATAAAGAATTGGTTGAAGATTGGATGATTGTATTGAAGATTGGATGATTGGATGAAGATTGGATGATTGGATGAAGATTGGATGTTGGATGAGGATTGGATGATTGAATAAAGAATTGGATGATTGGATGAGGATTGGAAATAAATTAAGAATACTTGTCCTTGCTGAGTATGGTCGTGGCTGCAGACAGAGGTGACCGTGGAAGATTGGATGAGGATTGGATGATTGGATGAAGATTGGATGGTGGAATAAAGAATTGGATGATTGAATGAGGATTGGATGGTTGGATAAAGAATTGGGTGATTGGATGAGGATTGGAAATAAATTAAGAAGAAGACTTGTCCTTGCTGATTATGGTCATGGCTGCAGACAGAGGTGACCGTGGAAGTAACCGTCGGGAGTGAAGACAAGGCGAGACCCCTTGGAAGGGCTAACCTTGGCAGGTCTTCTCGGCCTTTTGGCTAAGATCAAGTGTAGTATCTGTTCTTATCAGTGGGTATGGACTGGCCTCAGGCAGAGAATAGAGAAAGGCTGGACTGAGTAGCTGCTCTGATGGGGGGAGGTATGGAGGTGTGGGACCCCTCTTTTTTGCCTGGGAGTGGTGTAAAGTCTGGAGTACCTTCACCTCTGCCTTTGGTAGGAGGTGTTGTTTCCGTAAATCCACTGGTAAGAGGGGGGGAGAAACACTGGGCCAAGTAGTTTGACTCTCTTGACGGGGTTCGTAGCCCCCGAAGGATGAGACAGCGAAAGGCTCAGTCTAGTATCCATTCCCAAGGAGCGGAGAAAGGCTGGGACTGAGTAGATGGCTCCTGTTCCAGAGGTTCGTAGCCTCTGATGGGGAGACCGCGAATGGCCCAGCTTAGCACCTTAACCTTGGGATCGGAGAAACACTGAGACTGAGTAGATTGCTCTTCCGAGGGGGTTGCAGCCCCTAAGGGAGTCTTTCGAAAAGCCCAGTGGAGTACCCATTCCCATGCCAGGGGCTGGAAAGTGCCCTATGATGGGAGCAGAGAAACACTTGGTCGGACGCTGATCGGTCGGCTGCTTGGAGTCCGAGGCTGCACTGTGCCCCCAGGGAAACTCGGGGGTGCCGAACATGCACGGGTGATCCCAAAATCACCATGCACTAGTAAGCACTAGCACTGCGCACTTCCCTCTAGGTTAGCGCTTCACGTCCTTACCTCGTCCTTTTGGATGGGGTAGGACAAGTTTTCACACCCCCAGCCCGGCCTTCTGGCTAGGGTCTTCTTTATTATTTATTTATTTTCCTTCTCACGTTCGTCACTTTCATGTTTTCTGTTTTTTTTTGTAGTTGGTCACTTTTTTTTGGGTAGTGTGGTCGACCCTTACGGGCCTTCCATTTCCCCAACGTGCCAAAGCTCTCGCCTTTTGGGGAGAGCTGCGGTCCCCCCGAGGACGACCCCGAGCCGCAAGGCGGAGGGAAGTCCACTGAGGGTCTCTCCAAACCTTCGGGTGCGGAGGACCCACCGTCCTAACCCTTCCGGGGGTTGAGGAAAGAGGGTCTCTCTAAGCTTCGGCAAGAGGACCCACCGTTCCCTATTTTCCCCTCTTCGGCCTTATGGTTGAGAGGGGTTAGGGGAAAAACGGGGCCCCTCTCCTTCGGGAGATAAGCCCATTCGATCGCACGGCCCCCTTTGCACGTGTTTAGGCACAGCACTGGTGGTAGGGAGCACACCTCGGGCTCCTGAGTTTCTTCAAACTCTTTGATAGGAAGTAAGGAGCATGGCAGTGGCAGTGGCAGTGTGAGAAGAGGAAGAGGTGTTGGTGGCAGAGTGAGGAGTGGCAGAGGGGCCAGTGGCAGAGGGAGCAGTGGCAGTGTGACCAGAGGAAGAGGGGCCAGTGGAAGAGGGAGCAGTGGCAGCAGCCAGGCAAGAGGAGCCAGTGGGAGAGGCAGCAGAGGACTGGTGAGGTCGACCTTCATTACAGGGAGTGGCAGCAGTGTGGCAGCCACCATGGCCACTGCAAGGACAGCCCCAGACCAGGCCCTGGCGGACCAGGCCCAGCAGGAGGAGGTGGAGTATCCGCTGGCATCCCCATCCTGTAGCCAGGACCTTGCCCATACCCCACAGCAGCTGCAGGAGGGCCACATGTCCGAGATGGAGGAAGATGGAGGTGAGGAGGAGGAGGAAGACACTGGCATGGAGGAGGATTTTGACATGCATGTGGAAGATATAGAGGATGAGGAGGAGGGTGAAGCTGGCCGCACCAAAAGTGGGAGAAAGGTCCGATTCAGTTATGAGGAGAATGTGGCGCTTGTCCAGGCCATCATTGGGGCGACACGGATGGTGTAATGGTTAGCATTACTGCCTCACAGCGCTGAGGTCACGGGTTTGATTCCCACCATGGCTCTAACTGTGCCGAGTTTGTATATTCTCCCCGTGTTTGCGTGGGTTTACTCTGGGTACTCCGGTTTCCTCCCACAATCCAAAAATATACAGGTAGGTTAATTCGCTTCCAACAAAATTAACATTGCAGATACCGATAGGCCGGCAAGCCCACCCCGAGCTGGTAAGTGTCTCCACATGCAATATGAAACATACATGCCAATGTATTTAAACTGCAATGTTATTTTGTATTGTTATACTAATTAATGTGGTGCTGTGGAACTACAGCAAGGTCTGTCAATGGCAATAGTTTACACCTACTTTAAAAATGATCAGAATGCTGGGCCTTGTAGTTCCACAACTGCACATCTATTGTTCCACACTGTAACATTTTTTCTATCAGCTTCATATGTATGTGGCCCAAAAACATTGGTGTACTGGTGGTTTAGCAGTCACGCCTACATACCACAGATTTGCCAACAGTTGTAATGTGTCAAGCAGTGTTTTAATTTTTTGGGCTGACTACAGGTGCAAAACATCAATGTAAAAATATGAATAGTAAATAATATAGCCCTAAACCAAAGGTAAATTTGCCCATTATTGTAATTTATTTGATGATTTTGCACAAAAGCATCTCCATTGCTCGGTACATAAAGTCTGCCGATCTTTCCTTTCACAGATTGTCCGTCCCGAAGTGATCAAGCATCCAAGAAAAGAAGCTCCGATGGTGCCGCATCTGTGGAAGCAGGTAAATGTTCAAACCACAGGCCATTACACATACAGTACACACATCCATGTCACATCAAATAATAAATCACATTACAGTCATCTCCAGCTGCTACATTGCAACGGACATGAATGTAATGTGGCCTAGCCATGTCAAAGAAGATTATTGTCAATGTTTCATGCAGGTTCGGGGTCCATTTGTAAGTACATAGTACCCCTAGGTATGGGCGTCTACCATCTCAGACCCTTTCCAAAACAGTACTGACGACAGAAAGGACAATATATGCATCTGTACTTACCTCTTCCTCTGTATCCACAGGTACTGTACAACTAGGACAACAATCCACAGAATCCTCTGATATGCCGGTGGATGACATCGAGATAATTCTGGAACCAGTGGACACGTTTGCGGCTGAGGAGGAAATAAACACATCATCACAGAGTGATCTTCCACCAACTGGGGTGACTCCAAACCCACCCCCACCCAGAAATACTCCCCCTACAGCTGCTTCTGCTGCCCAAGTAGCTACCTCCTTGGTACATTTCAAGGACAAACAACTAGAATTTATGGCCTCCCAAAGTCTGGAAATGGGCAACATTAAGGGGTACATGCATGACACCTTTCTACAGTTGAGAAAATTGTCTAGGAGTGTACGGGTTGGTGTAGGCACTCAGGTGCGTATGGCAAATAGCATAGACACCCGTCTTGCTGAACTTAGTTCTGCTGCAAGGGAGCAGAATATCCATATTGGCAGCCTTGCACAAAGTATTCATTCAATTAGTCAATCGTGTACTGCGCAGACCAATGCGTTGATCGCTACGCAGGCACAAATCCATCAAATGGAGGTGTCAGGTGTCATATGTGCAACTACATCTACAATTAGTAGTGTATCTAGCACACCAGTAAGTGGCTCACCAACTTCCCCACCCCGTCGGAGTATTAGGACCCGGGGTGGCGTGTGCGCAGGGTCAAGAGGTGGTAGTGCGCAGCCTGATGGAGGGAAAAAATAATTATTTAACATAAAATAAATTGATAATGCATGTACTATGCTTGAATTTTTGTTACATTAATACACATTTCTATTGTTTGCGACTGACAAATGCAGGTTATGTATGACATAATATACTGTAGTAAAAATGTCACAACGCATACCATTTTGTCTGTGTGTTATTCTTCAAACATTTGTTGTGTGATCTGTTCCATAATGTAATGATATATGGGCAAGGTATTGGTGGAAGATGCTGTTGTCTCAAATCTGGCCCGTCCGAGGTTGTGGAACTACATATTTCAGCAAGCTGTGGCAGTCATGTTTTAAGCTGTCATGCTTACAGTGTGTCAGGGCATGATGGCCCATGTAGTTCCACAACAACAGGTGAGCCATAGTTGATTGCACAAAAGTCACATACATGTTGTTAATATACTTACAAGGTTTTTTACAGCAAGGGATAGGTCTGCACCACCAACTGTACCCTTGGACTGTGTCTATTGGGCTAAATGTGGGGGCAAAAAGATGTTAGTGATAAATGTAATGTAGGTGAGTTCACTTCCAGCAAAGGAACATGTAGGAATAGAGGGCACATGTGCTTACCAGAAAAGTAGTGCCTGATGATGTCTGTACGCACCAGATTCCCCCTCTGCGTACCCCTCACTACCCGAGGTGTGGTAGGTTGGGCTTCCTGCACGACTGCTGCATGATCCTCCTCCACATAGGCTGGTTGGTATAGGGCTATGTTGTGTAACATGCAACAAGCCTGGACGATCATCACTACTTTTGCAGGGTGGTAAAGCAGCAAACCAGATGACCGGTCCAAACACCGGAATCTACTTTTCAACACTCCAAACGTGCGCTCCACCACATTGCGGGTTGCAATATGGGCTTCATTATACCGGTGCTGTGCAGGGCCATCGGGGGTGCGCAAAGGTGTCATGAGCCAGGAAAGACACCCATATCCTGAGTCACCTAAACCAAAGAAAGGAAGTTATTGCCTTTTATGGTAAGGTATGTGCAGTGGGCAAATAGTATTTACTTAGACAAGAGTAGTAGGCTGGTGAAAATTGAAACACACACACACACACATTTCAGCAGGTACAAAGACGAATAGAGAGGGTAATATGTAAAAATGTACTTACCAAGTAGCCAGCCCTCTGGCATTTGTTGTTGGGTAAATCGGTTCCAGAGGCCGGAGTGTCTCAGAATATAGGCGTCATGGCAGTTCCCAGGGAAGCCTGAAACTACACTTAGGATTTTGAGATGAGCATCACATACCACCTGCACGTTCAGGGAGTGCCGCCCACTCCTATTGACATAGACGTGGCCCCGCACGTGCGGTGCCCTAATCCCAATGTGTGTGCAGTCTATAGCTCCCAGCACGTGAGGGAATGCTGAGAGTCCATAGAAAGCAACCTTGTGGTCCTACCACTCTGACTCTAAACTGGGGAATCTGATGTATGTCCGCCACAACTTCTTTAAAGCAAGTAACACTTGAGTAAAATGCTTTGAGAAAGTGGCTTGTGATACCCCCAAGGACCATGAGGTCACGGACTGAGTGGAGCCAGTGGCCAAATAGTAGAGGGTACACATTAATTTCTGCAGCCCAGACACTGCATAGTGGCCCACCCCCCCCAAAAGGGTCCAAATCATCTCTCACCTGCTCATATAAGTTCAACAAGTTATTGCGGTTTAGCCTAAACATCCCCACAACCTGTTGATCCGAGAGGGAGTCCAGGTACAGCCTAGCACGATACATACGTGGGGTACGCACTATTTGGGGTGGTACCTGGTTCTGGTGCGCAGCTTCCTCCCTCCTGCGCAGCTCCTCCAAATGGGCCAAATCCAAAATGAGCAACTCAAATCCACTCGGCACAATCTCCATGTCTCAAACCCTCACAGGTGTCCTTAATGATGTGGGGGTATATGTAGGGGTGTTTGTGAGTGAAATTAAGGACACCTGTGATGACATTAACCATGTGTGCAATTGACCAAATTGAGTTCTGGGCCAAATCGCCCAACAGAACCTGGTCTGAAAAAATGGTGATTATTAGACACACTTTAAAAGTGCGATTTGCGAAATCCCATTCCATTAAATAAGCGAATTGTATACTTTTCTATTGGAAAACATCTGGATGCGATAAAAGTGCGAATTTTTACCACACTTTCAGTACGCATGACTTATCGCACAAAATATGCGATTTAGGGACCTTTTCGCATCAGATTAAATATGCGATTTCAAGGAAAAATGCGAATTAGCCGTTTTTTGGAGTAAAATTCGCCAAAAAACACAACTCTCATTCCATAGAATGTCACCCCTAGTCTCTAAAACGATTGACTAATATGCAAAACAATAACATATCAAAAACACACAAACAGCAACAATAGGGACAGAGAATACGATGGAAGTTTACTTACCAACCTCCCCTTACCTAGAACCGGCAATACTCACGGTCAGCCGTTCGCGGTGAGATGGTGGGAACAGCCGTTCCCCCTTTCTTTACTAGGTCCAGGCCCTGGGAAGAGCCGCCGCGGAGCCCACTGTTCCCAGGGACCGGACCTCTTGGAAGGGGTTAAAATCACCCCTTCCCTCCAAGAGGCCTAAAATGACCAACAGGCCTATAGCAGTTGTGCAGGCCTAAAGCCTGACTAATCAATTACTCAAGTGACTCTCAATACACACACTCCTAACTACAGCTCAGGCCTAGTGCCTGTCAGTGACCACAGGCCTAGTGCCTGACTGGGGACACAGGCCTGGGGTCTGGTATGGTGCTCAGGTCTGGAGCCTGTCTTAATTAGCCTACAGGCCTAGCACCCGACCTAAGGGGGCCTCGGGCCTTGTGCCCGGTTATGGGGGCCACAGGCCTAATGCCTGACTGGGAAAAACCTAGGGCCAGGAGGGCCCAGCTAAATACCAAAGGGCCAGGAGGGCCCAAGAGAATAAACAAAGGGCCAGGAGGGCCCAACAATTATATGCCCCCGGGCCAAGAGGGCCCGACTACAATGCCCACGGGCCGGAGGGGCCTGAAAGTGCCCACGGGCCTAATGCCCGACACCCGGTGGTCTAAGGTAGGGGTAGGTGGCCCAAGGTGGCCTACCTTGTGTTGGGAGAGGCCGCGGGGGGAGCTTCCTCAGCTCTGATGCTCCCACCCCCGCTGGCCTCTCCGTGGGTGGCTGCCATCTTCTTTCTTCTGCTGCTGGCCTGTCCAGGCGCCGGAGATCTTCTTGCTTGATCCCAGCATCTCCTGGCCTCTTCCGTGGCCGCCGGAGCTCTTCCCTCCGCTGTCTCCTTCCCCAGGCATTCCTGCTCTCCGCTGCCGTGGGTCCTTCCTCCTCCTTCGCCTCCTGGTGGCATCTGACGTCAGATGCCAGGGGCGGGGCCGAGGACGGCGCGGCGAGCACTGATTGGCTCGCCGTGGCTGTCTCCTATTGGCCGCCAGTTCGGGTGCCGTGATTGGCTCCTGAACGGCGGGATATTCAAGCTGCCACGAGCGGCATTTTGAATTGGCGCCAAATTCAAAACCCCGCTCTGTCCACCGTCGCTCCGCCGCCCTCCGTGCTGGCAGCGCTGGGATCAGTACCTTGATCCCAGCGCTGTCTCTCTCCACCGCTGTCCATGTTATAGGCGCAGGGATCAAACAACTGATCCCTGCGCTGTGGAAAGCTGTGTCCTGTGCAGGACACAGCACAATCCCTCCCTGTCCCTGCGGCTGCTCCGGTGCTGGGAGCAGAAGAGCTGTCCCAGCCCTCCTTCTCCCCCACAGTGTCCTGCTCAGGCAGGGAGGCTTCCATCTCCCTGCCTGCCGTTGTCCCCCAGCTTCCTGCGGCGTTCGCCGCAGGGGTTAAGACAGGGAGGGCTGGCAGCGAATGCTCCAGCCCTCCGGAACACAACGACTGTGCAGCGAATCCTAAACATTCTCATTGAATACTGCCCTAATTGGGAAAATGGTGTCAAATAGCCATACAGGAAGTAGAAGAAAAAAACTGACAGTTGAAAGTTTAGGTTACTCCCAATTCCTCAATTTTTTGTATTTCACCCTGAAATTTGTTATGCAGCACCGAGTGACATGTTCTTGCTGAATTTCACCTCAGTGCGTCCAATCACTTTTGAGGTGTAGCCCCTCAAACACAATGCCCCCAGCTCTGAAGTTCCCTATGGGAGAATTCTGTTTGTTCGATTCAGCCTTAATATAAGGGCACGACCGTGCCCTTATATAATAAAATCGTTTAATGTGTGTGGACTATGTGGTTTGCCAGGGAGAACAGAGAGTAAAGGAAAATCCCAAAGAAGAGATCCCACTTCAGAATTAGGACATATGTAATATTACACCACTACTACTCCCTATTAATATATAGCTAGGATATTTGTGTTGTTCCGCTATTTTACAATGGGAGGTGCTACCCACTGCTTAAGATATGACCTATAACATGCAACACATAGTTGCCTACCCTCCTGCATTCTGCAGGAGACTCCCTGAAATAACAGCAATCTCCCTATCTCCCTCTTTAGTCCAACAATCGCCCTCATTTCACCTAGCCCACATTACACTGTTACATTTTTTGGGAAAAAAAGGAATGAGAGATAGATTGACATTTACATTGAATCATCAGCACCATTTCCTAGTAATTTGGCAAGCATAGTAGCTCTTACTAACTGCTTTGGGGCTCATCTACATTTGGATATAAGTCATTTTAAAAGATTTCTCTCAGATGTAGCAGTACACACCCGCGCATCTAGGTGCCATGTTCCCAATCTCTTTTCACAATCTCTCCATATATAGAACTAGATACGCCCTTTGGGTGAAGCATGACATGCCCCCTCAATGGGGCGCTGTGCAAAATTCTACTACCAACTATAATGTCCCTGAAACTAGTTTCAAAAGTAGGCAAGTATGATGCAACAAGAAAAGAAAAGCATTCTTGTAGGTGCACTGAGGATGCAACATAAGATATAACTTTTATTCATATTTATTAAAACCAATAATGTCCTGGTAAAATATAAAAGATAGAAGAAGAAATATAAAATATAAATAAGAAATGAAAAGGTGTTCTATAGTTTATATTTCACCAAGATGGTATTGGTTTTAATAAATATAAATTGTTATATCTTATGATTGTATTTTTTTTTTATAAGCGCACCTACAAGAATGCTTTTCTTGTTGGGTAGTAAAGGGAAATCGTCGAGGATATGCGAAGTGACATAAGTGGGCGGCACAAACTCATGTCCCATCTAGGAGTGGCACTGCATTGACAAAAAATGCTTCAAAGAGCACATAATGCAATGAAAATAGATAAAATTGTCCCACCCACCGTTATGTTGTATTAAAAGGACAGTTTATCAAACCAATAATTTCAGTGACAGGGTCTGCCACAACTGTGGCTGAAATAATCGGTACGTTTGGACCCCCACCAAAAAAAGAGGTGCAAGATGAAATTGTCTTACATACAACAGAACATGCACAGTTTAACAAACCCTTTCAGCGACAGGTTCTACCATAAATGTGGCTATAATATTTTGTTTGTTTGGGCCCCCACAAAAAAAAAAGAGTTGCTCTGTCTGCTGTATAAGCCCAGGGGTGCTGCTAAATTTGACATATAAGCCAAGGGGTGCTTTGTATTGAAGCAAATGGAGGACAAACATTAAAAGATAAGAAAAGCAACACAAGTGGGTGACACAAACACCTGGCACATTTTAAAAATCAGGCCATGAGCAGCATGGACGCAATGAGAGAAGCAGCATGGAGCATGAGAGGAGACCCGGGAGAACCACATCAACATGCAGTCGGCATCTGCAAAGTGGTACTATAGGAGGGATTATGTTTTTACTTAATTTTGCATTGAAGACAGAAAAGATAAACTAACTTTTAGTTCTCTAGGAGGAATTGCATGTTCGCTGTCCCGCTCCGCGGGCGGGGGTGTGGAGCAGCGGCATAGCCCATGGGAACGCCCAGCGTTTGATAGACGTTCCCATGAAAATGCTGGGGATTCCCATGGTAGTGACCCGGTGATACGGGTGTGGGGGGCAGGCAGCTGACATCAGGGACACCCATAGAGGGAGAAAGTGTCGGGATTCCGGCGTCGGGATTTTCACCGCCGGGATTCAGATCGCCGGGATTCTAACTGCATCCCTTATTATTTACAGTTTCTTATATAGTGCAGCATATTCCATTGTGCATTACAATTGGAACAACAGTGATAAAACAAACTGGGTAGTACAAGTAACAGACCGATACAGAGGTAGGAGGACCCTGCTTGCTAGCTTACAAAAATGGCAGGAAAAAGATGCAATATTTCAGCAGTTGGGCCTTCCCCATCTACCTTTGTTTTACTCCAATGGAATTATGCACCAGTAGTATCACTGGACTGGAATTACACAGCTGTATTACTGGATTGGAATTATGCACCAGTATTATCACTGGACTGGAATTACACACCAGTATCGCTGAACCGGAATTACGCAGCTGTATCACTGGACTGAAATTACAGCTGTATCACTGGACTAGAATTATGCACAATTAGTATCACTGGGCTGGAATTATGCACCAGTAGTATAACTGGACATGAATTATGCACCAGTAGTATCACTGCACTGGAATTATGTACCAGTAGTATAACTGGACATGAATTATGCACCAGTAGTATCACTGGGCTGGAATTATGCACCAATAGTATAACTGGACATGAATTATGCACCAGTAGTATCACTGTGCTGGAATTATGCACCAGTAGTATAACTGGACATGAATTATGCAATTATGCACCAGTAGTATCACTGGACTGGAATTTTGCAGCTGTATCACTGGATTGGAATTTTGCAGCTGTATCACTGGACTGGAAGTACAGCTGTATCCCTGAACTAGAATTATGCATTAGTAGTATCACTGGAATGGAATTACGCAGCTAAATTACTAGAATTGGACCTAGAAGCACCAATGGACTTTGTTTTATAATGCAACACAGGTGTCACGCTCGTGGTACCTCGTGGATCTGTCTGAGGCCCGGAGGTTGGGTGTTTGTGGCTTGAAGGAGACTGGAGAATAGCAGGTTTAATATAACTCTTTATTGTAGCACCAACAAGAGAAGGTAAAACCATATATGAAACTGTAGATCGGGGAACCCAGTGAAGTACCTGGGCAACAGCTGAAAGTCCAGAATGATGGGAGTGATCCCAGAGTCTCTGTTAGTTCACAGGGAAACACAATGGCTAGCTGTGGGAGCTGACGGCAGTGGGCAGTGGAAGCCGGAAGTCAGCGACATCCGAGGACTTGACAGCAGGTGCCGATGCAGACGGCAGGATGGAGAAACGTCAGCAGGCACGGAGGGCTGGCAGTAGCTGGAAGTGCTGATAGCAGGATAGCGAGGCGTCAGCAGGCACGGAAGACTGGCAGTAGGTGCGGAGGCAGACAGCAGGATGATGAGGCGTCAGCAGGCACGGAAGACTGGCAGTAGGTGCGGAGGCAGACAGCAGGATGATGAGGCGTCAGCAGGCACGGAGACTGGCAGTAGGTGCGGAGGCAGACAGCAGGATGATGAAGCGTCAGCAGGCACGGAGACTGGCAGTAGGTGCACTTGGACCACAGGTAGGCGTGATGATGTGTCAACAGACACGCAGGATTGACGACAGGAGCAGCGGGTCGACAGCTGGAGTGTAGATGTGTCAACAGACACGCAGGGCTGGCAGCAGGTGCAACTGGTCGACAGCAGGAGTGTAGATGCGTCAACAGGCACGCAGGGCTGGCAACAGGTATAGCTGGTCGACAGCAGGCGTGTAGATGTGTCAACAGACACGCAGGGCTGGCAGTAGATGCAACTGGTCGACAGCAGACGTGTAGATGTGTCAACAGACACGCAGGGCTGGCAACAGGTGTAGCTGGTCGACAGCAGGCGTGTAGATGTGTCAACAGACACACAGGGCTGGCAGTAGATGCAACTGGTCGACAGCAGGAGTGTAGATGTGTCAACAGACACGCAGGGCTGAAGCATGTGCAGAGGCTTGAGACACTGTAGTAAACCTGAAAGGGCTGGAGGCAGGATGCAATTGCAAAGTCCAGGAAACAGGTGTGACTCTGTAAGGGCTGGAAGCAGAATGCAAATGCAGGTATCCAGGTATCAGGTGTTGAACTGCAGGTAACGAAGACAGGGATGAAAGATATCACAGGGCAAGGGCAGGAGCACAGGCTGAAGCTTCTTCCACAGGGATTGACAACAAAGCACTGGCGCTTGTATGCCCCAGAGGGCTCTGCTTTATACCCCAGGGCAGATCTTGATGGGAGGAGCTGAACTGGGGTTCTGAACCATTGGCTGGCTACAACAACATGGCGGCGACCGGACTGGAGACAAACAACTTTGGTTAGCTCTCATGCTGGACGCGTGTGCCGCAGGCCCCAGAAGGATGGTCGCAGCCGGAAGACCTAGACGCCGCGCTCCCCGACCTGCACCCGGACGGATGGCCCGCAGGCCCCGCCGCCGGAGATGAACAGGTGAGCGGCGCGTCCTAACCGCGGCCGTGACAGTACCCCCCCCTTTTGAAGTGGACTCTGGACACTTCCATGGTTTTCTTGGATATTGTTGATGAAACTTACGGACCAAAGTGGGAGCATCGACGCGAGCAGCATCCACCCAGGATCGTTCCTCTGGACCGAAGCCTTTCCAGTCTACCAGATACTGAACTTGCCCTGAACGAATTTTAGAGTCCACAATTTTTTTAATTTCAAAAGCAACATCATGATGAGCTTGAGGCTGAGGGGATTTGGGTACTTTATCCTGGAATCGATTTAATATCAATGGTCTTAATAAAGAGATATGGAATGTATTAGAAATTTTCAAAGAACGAGGCAACTGTAATTTATAAGCCAATGGAGAGATCACCGAAGTTACTGTATATGGCCCAATGAATCGAGGTGCAAACTTCATGGACGGAACTTTGAGTCTAATATTCTTGGTGGAGAGCCAAACTCTGTCGCCCACCTTGAGTTTCGGAGCTGCCCGTCTGTGCCGATCAGAGAATTTCTTGTAACGTTGGGAGGCTTTCTCTAATGAAGCATGAACATTCCTCCAAACGCTTGAGAAAAACTGGACAGATGAATTAACTGCTGGTATATCAAAAACAGGAAGATTTTGGAATTCTGGAACACGTGGATTACGACCATACACAATGAAGAAGGGAGTCTTTTCGGTGGAGGAATGATAAGAGTTGTTATGTGCAAATTCGGCCCAAGGCAGAAGCTCCTTCCAATTGTCTTGCGAGGAGGACAGATAGAGGCGTAAAAAGGCCTCCAAATCTTGATTTACTCTTTCGGTTTGACCATTGGACTGCGGATGATAAGATGAAGAAAAATTCAGCTTTACCTGTAAAGCACTACACAACGCTCTCCAAAACTTCGATACAAATTGCACCCCTCTGTCAGAAACAATTTCTCTCGGAAGACCATGTAGACGAAATATCTCAGCTATGAATATTTGGGCCAATTTAGGAGCAGACGGAAGGCCCTTCAATGGAACGAAATGGGCCATCTTGGAGAAACGGTCGATGACGACCCAGATCGTGTTGAACCCTTGTGAAAGGGGCAGATCGGTGACAAAGTCCATCGATATGTGTGACCAGGGTGACTCGGGTATGGATAATGGTTGTAAAAGACCAGCTGGTGCTTGACGAGAAGACTTGTGACGAGAACATTGGGTACAGGACGCAATGAAGTCAGTGACATCTTTCCTCATGGACGGCCACCAGTACGCTCTTTTAATGAATTCTAAGGTTTTCTTTATACCACAATGTCCAGAAAAACGAGAAGAGTGTGCCCACTGAAGCAAAGATGATCTGAGTCCAGGATCAACAAAAGTCTTTCCTCTAGGAATGGCTACTACAGCAGTCTTGGCAAACACTGTAGGGCTAAGAACTGGGCTTATGGTACGATCTTCTGTAGAGGACGTAAAAGACCTGGAGAGTGCGTCCGCTTTGCCATTTTGAGACCCAGGACGGAAAGATAACACAAACTCGAACCTCGTGAAGAATAAGGCCCATCGGGCTAGTCTGGGATTCAGACACTGGGCGTTCTGTAAATATAACAAGTTTTTATGGTCTGTGATGACGGATATAGGAAACTTAGCCCCCTCCAACAAGTACCGCCATTCTTCCAAGGCCAATTTAATGGCTAGTAACTCTTGTTCACCAATGGGGTAATTCATCTCGGCTGGTAGAAACTTCCTGGAGAAGAACCCACATGGGTGTAGGTGACCGTCCTCAGATTTCTGTGAAAGTACAGCTCCAACCCCAACAGAAGAGGCATCTACCTCCAGGATAAACGGGCGAGAACAATCAGGCTGCAGAAGAATTGGAGCTGAAGTAAATACATTTTTTAATTGCTGAAATGCAGCCACCGCTTCGGGAGGCCACTTGGCAGGATTGGCTCCTTTGTGAGTCAACGCTGTGATGGGACAGATGATGGAAGAAAATTTTTTGATGAATTTCCTATAATAATTGGAAAAGCCAATGAAGCGTTGAACTGCCTTTAAGGTATGAGGTTGTGGCCAATCAAGAACTGCTTGCACTTTAGAAGGATCCATGCTTAACCCGGTACCTGAAATGATGTAGCCAAGAAAAGGAACTGAAGATTTTTCAAATTCGCATTTCTCCAATTTACAGTATAGCTGGTTGGATCGCAAACGCTGTAACACTTCCTTCACGTGCAGACGGTGTTCCGGAATATTCTGAGAAAAAATAAGAATGTCATCGAGATAAACAACCACAGAATAGTACAGTAAATCACGGAATAATTCGTTCATGAATTCTTGGAATACTGCTGGAGCATTGCTGAGACCAAATGGCATAACAAGATACTCGTAGTGACCGTCTCTAGTATTAAAAGCTGTCTTCCACTCATCGCCTGCTCGGATACGGATAAGGTTATAGGCTCCTCTGAGATCCAATTTAGTAAAGACTTTAGCCCCTTTGATTCGGTCAAACAACTCAGTCACCAAGGGTAACGGGTACTTATTTTTGACTGTTATGGTATTCAGTCCCCTATAATCAATACAGGGCCTCAGACCTCCATCTTTTTTTTTAACGAAAAAGAATCCGGCTCCCGCTGGAGATGTGGAAGGCCGGATGAAGCCTTTTAATAAGTTCTCTTTAATATATTGGGACATGGCTTCTGTCTCTGGCAAAGAGAGTGGATAGGTTCGGCCCTTTGGAGGCATTTTACCTGGAATAAGGTCGATGGGACAGTCCCAGCGCCGATGCGGAGGTAATTTGTCGGCTGAACCTTTACAGAAGACGTCGGAGAAGGCTTGATAGGCTTGAGGAAGAAGATCAGGAGACGTAGGCGAGGTGGACTGGATGCGCACTAATTCGGGAAGACAGGTATGACGGCAGTTCGTACCCCAGGACAGGATCTCCATAGTACTCCAATTGATTTTTGGAGAATGCTGCTGGAGCCAAGGAAACCCCAACACCACAGGATGGTTCGCTTTAGGAATGATGAAAAAAGACAATTCTTCTTGATGCAGCGCCCCAACTTGAATTTTAATGGGCAGAGTTCGATGAGTGATGGAGGCTTGAGGAATAAGACTCCCATCAACGGCAGATAAATGGAGCGGCTGTGAAAGTCTCTGAGAGTCCAGGCCGTGATAGGACACAAACTGGGCTGAAATGAAGTTGGCGGCTGCCCCAGAGTCCAGTAAAGCAGATACTGCGAGTGACCCGTTGGGTAACACCACCTGTATGGATAGCAAAGAGTCGGACTTGATTGGAGAATTTTCTACTCGTCCTAGGTTGGCCTCTCCACAACCAACTAGGACCGGGAGTTTAACGGACGACGGGTACATTTGGCTAAAAGATGACCAGACTCCCCACAGTACAGGCATAAATTCTGTCGCCGTCTTCTCTGGCGTTCTTCGGGAGTTAGACGAGTATGATTAATCTGCATAGGTTCGTCAGAAGAATTTGGAGGAGGAGTAGGCCCAAGGCGAGGAGACACGGGAATAGACTTGCCTCGCTCTTGTCGGGATTTCTCCAGTTGACGCTCACGGAAACGGAGGTCCAACCTATTGCAGAGCGATATGACCTCACCCAGCGAGGTAGGAAGATCTCGGGTGGCTAACTCGTCCTTCATGCGTTCAGATAACCCTGCCAAGAAAGTGGAAATTAGCGCCTCCTCATTCCATTTCAGTTCAGATGCCACAGTTTGAAAGTGGATAACATATTGAGAAACGGAGCGGGAGCCTTGACGAATCCGTAGGATTTCTGAAGCAGCAGAAGATACTCGTCCTGGTTCGTCAAAAATTTTCCTGAATTGGGAAATAAAGTCAGAGTAATTGGAGAGCAGGGGATCATTTCTTTCCCAAAGGGGGGAGACCCAGTCCAATGCAGAATCTGATAATAAAGAGACAATGTAAGCCACTTTAACACGATCAGAAGGAAAGTTCATTGGTTGCAGGGAAAAATGTACTTCACATTGATTGATAAACCCCCGGCAGGTACGAGGGGTACCATTATACTTAGAAGGGGTAGACAATCGTAAAGACGGGGAGACAGTCTGGGACGGAGGGTTTGCGGCTTGCCTTTGGGATATGCCTTGAAGGGCTTGAGTAACTTGCTGCTGGGATTCCTCCAGTGCTCGCAGCCGAGCGACCACATTTTGAAAGAACTCCTGGCTGGCGGACGGATCCATTTGGCCAGTGCTTACTGTCACGCTCGTGGTACCTCGTGGATCTGTCTGAGGCCCGGAGGTTGGGTGTTTGTGGCTTGAAGGAGACTGGAGAATAGCAGGTTTAATATAACTCTTTATTGTAGCACCAACAAGAGAAGGTAAAACCATATATGAAACTGTAGATCGGGGAACCCAGTGAAGTACCTGGGCAACAGCTGAAAGTCCAGAATGATGGGAGTGATCCCAGAGTCTCTGTTAGTTCACAGGGAAACACAATGGCTAGCTGTGGGAGCTGACGGCAGTGGGCAGTGGAAGCCGGAAGTCAGCGACATCCGAGGACTTGACAGCAGGTGCCGATGCAGACGGCAGGATGGAGAAACGTCAGCAGGCACGGAGGGCTGGCAGTAGCTGGAAGTGCTGATAGCAGGATAGCGAGGCGTCAGCAGGCACGGAAGACTGGCAGTAGGTGCGGAGGCAGACAGCAGGATGATGAGGCGTCAGCAGGCACGGAAGACTGGCAGTAGGTGCGGAGGCAGACAGCAGGATGATGAGGCGTCAGCAGGCACGGAGACTGGCAGTAGGTGCGGAGGCAGACAGCAGGATGATGAAGCGTCAGCAGGCACGGAGACTGGCAGTAGGTGCACTTGGACCACAGGTAGGCGTGATGATGTGTCAACAGACACGCAGGATTGACGACAGGAGCAGCGGGTCGACAGCTGGAGTGTAGATGTGTCAACAGACACGCAGGGCTGGCAGCAGGTGCAACTGGTCGACAGCAGGAGTGTAGATGCGTCAACAGGCACGCAGGGCTGGCAACAGGTATAGCTGGTCGACAGCAGGCGTGTAGATGTGTCAACAGACACGCAGGGCTGGCAGTAGATGCAACTGGTCGACAGCAGACGTGTAGATGTGTCAACAGACACGCAGGGCTGGCAACAGGTGTAGCTGGTCGACAGCAGGCGTGTAGATGTGTCAACAGACACGCAGGGCTGGCAGTAGATGCAACTGGTCGACAGCAGGAGTGTAGATGTGTCAACAGACACGCAGGGCTGAAGCATGTGCAGAGGCTTGAGACACTGTAGTAAACCTGAAAGGGCTGGAGGCAGGATGCAATTGCAAAGTCCAGGAAACAGGTGTGACTCTGTAAGGGCTGGAAGCAGAATGCAAATGCAGGTATCCAGGTATCAGGTGTTGAACTGCAGGTAACGAAGACAGGGATGAAAGATATCACAGGGCAAGGGCAGGAGCACAGGCTGAAGCTTCTTCCACAGGGATTGACAACAAAGCACTGGCGCTTGTATGCCCCAGAGGGCTCTGCTTTATACCCCAGGGCAGATCTTGATGGGAGGAGCTGAACTGGGGTTCTGAACCATTGGCTGGCTACAACAACATGGCGGCGACCGGACTGGAGACAAACAACTTTGGTTAGCTCTCATGCTGGACGCGTGTGCCGCAGGCCCCAGAAGGATGGTCGCAGCCGGAAGACCTAGACGCCGCGCTCCCCGACCTGCACCCGGACGGATGGCCCGCAGGCCCCGCCGCCGGAGATGAACAGGTGAGCGGCGCGTCCTAACCGCGGCCGTGACAACAGGACACCAGCAGCACTAGGCAGCAGAGGACTGAAAATACACCAGGTCACCGACTTGCCACCCCCACAGACCAACACAGACCACCATAGCCTCAGAGCATGTCCACACACTACTCTCTCCAATGTCTGAGTGAAGATTGCACACGACAGTGTGGAATTTATATAGACTGGACTATATCTGATACTGGAATCTAGGATCTGTGAAACTTCATACTCGGCTCCTCTCTGAGTACGGACTTTCGGAGATTTCAGCAATGAAGAATGGAACTGATTCAGAACTAACGGCTTCAGCAACGAAATGTGGAAGGAGTTTGGAATCTTCAAGAATAGTGGTAACTTCAGCTTGTAAACCACTGGATTAATAACTTGTATGACTGGAAACGGCCCAATATAGCATGGAGCGAACTTCATGGAAGGAACTCTAAGTCTTATATTTCTAATGGATACCAAACTCTATCGCCAATCTTTAAGGTTGGTGTAGACCGCCTCTTCCTGTCTGCAATTTTTTTGTAATTATTCAATGCTTTTACTAGTGAACCTCAGATCAGCCTCCAATGTTTCCAAAACTGTTGAAGGGTTAAATTTACTGCTGGGACTGGCGTTACTGCTAGTGGCTGAAATTTTGGCACTTTAGGATGGAATCCATAATTAACGAGGAATGACGTGGAAGAGGATAAGGTATGGGATACTTGTTGACAGAATTCTGCCCAAGGAAGAAGATCCACCTGATTGTCTTGTGAAGACGATATGTACAAACGAAGAAAAGCGTCTACATCTTGGTTGACTCTTTTAGTTTGACCGTTAGATTGAGGATGATAAGCTGTACTGAAGTTGAGCTGAACTTGCAGTGCCTTACATAACCCTCTCCAGAATTTGGCCAAAATTTCTTTGACAAACAATGAGGCTAATTTCGGTGCTGATGGAAGTCCAGAAGGCAGATGAAATGCAACATCTTAGAGAACCGATTAGCAACCACCCAGATGGTGTTGCAATTAGAGGATACGGGTAAATCGGTAATAAAGTCAATAGACAAGTGTGTCCACAGTCTATGAGGAGTGGCTAGTGGCATGAGTTGACCCACTGGAGCTTGGCCATGAATCTTATGTTGGGCACACTTTGGACAAGACGCAATATACTCTTTGACATCTTTATTTAATAAAGGAATTTAGAATGTATGCGCCCATTGAAGAATTATTTTCCATTGAGCCAGTTTGACGAATGACCTCCCAGGTGGAGGTATAGGATTCACATCTACTGCTGCGAATGCTACAGGATCAATAATAGTATGTTTCTCTGTTATACTGGATTCATTCTCAGTCTCTCATGCACTAGATAAAGTATCATCTTTTTGATAATTCACTCCTGTACAGAGAGACAACTTAAACTTGAATCTCGAAAAGAACAAGGCCCATCTTGCCTGGTGAGGATTGAGAAAGTGTGCAGATTTCAGGTATAATAGGTTCTTGTGGTCAGTGATGATATTAAAGACATGTGTGGCACCTTCCAGCAGATAATGCCACTCCTATAGGACTATTTTGATAGGCAACAGCAGATCTCTGAACAACTCGTTGACGAAGTGCTGGAACACAGCAGGGGCATTACTTATGCCGAATAGCATGACGAGGTACTCGTAGTGGCCACCTCGAGTGTTGAAGGCCATTTTCCACTCATCTCCTTCTCTTATTCTTATTAGGTTATATACTCCGCGTAAATCTAATTTGGAAAAGATGGTAGCACCGCTGATCTGATCACATAATACAGTGATAAGAGGTAGAGGATATACATTTTTAACTGTGATATTATTGAGTCCCCTGTAGTTTATGCAGGGCCTTAAACCACCATCTTTTTTCTTGATGAAGAAGAACCCTGCCAGTGAAGATGATGGATGGATAAAACCCTTAGTCAGGTTTTCCGTAATACACTCTGACATGGCTTGTGTCTCAGGCAATGATAAAGGATAGCTTGGACCCCTGGGAGGATTTTTACAAGGGATAAGGTCGATTGGACAGTCCCAAGGATGATGGTGTGGCAAAACATCGACTGTTGCTTTTATGAAGACACCAGCAAACTCAGCAATGGGTACTGGCAGGCTTTTAAGTAACTTGAGGAAGAGTTGGCGTTTAGGTATCACTGTTTGCAAGCATGATTCAGAGCACGAAAGGCCCCATGACAGGACTTGGGACATGATCTAGTAAATTTTTGGGTTGTGCAGCCAAAGCCATGGTAGCCCCAAGACTATGGGGTGAAATGCCTTTGGAATAACGAAGAACCGAATATATTCAGAATGAAGAACTCCAACCTGCAGGGATAGGGTTTGAGTTTGGATAGTAAAAGATCCTCCCTGTATTCGGCTACTGTCCACAGCAGTTATACAAGATATACAGGGTATTTTAGAGTCTCTGTGGAGAAAGACCAGCGTCTGACCATATCCACAGTAATGACATTTTCAGCCGCTCCTGAGTCTAGAATTGCTGGGAATTCTCTGAAGTGTTGATTCACTAGTAAGGACACTTGAAGAATGCAATCGTTAGTAGTTGGAGAGGATTTAATAACTCCTAACCTGCCCTCTCCCTGGCAATTAAGGATATGGCATTTCCTGGTTTCTTTGGGCAGGACTTTACTTCATGTGCAGGATCTGCACAGTAGAAGCATAGGAGTTCTGAACGATGATTAGATGTTCCTCTGGAGTTAATTTGAACGGGTTGATTCGCATCGGTTCATCGCCTGGTGGAGAGGGAGATGATTTGGGTATCGGTATCAATCTGTTGGACATAGACCGTCCTCTTTCTTGAGCTCTCTCTCTGAAGCGCAAGTCAACCTTGTTACATAAGGAAATTAACTCCCCAAATTTAGTGGGCAAGTCTCTATTGGCATCCTTGATTCGGTTGGATAGCCTGTTCCAAAAAATGGGAGAGCGTCAACTAGAATAACCTCCAATTTGAAAAAGCAACAATGATCATGTCATATTCGCATGATGTGTGGAGAGTGAGAAAACAAAAGAGGTTGTCTATCAGGGCCATAGTTCCATATCACATCAATAGAACCAGAGGGTCTTGTCCAGTCATGTTCTTAAGATACCGGTGGTATTTTTAAAGACTAAATTTTACTAAATCGCTCAGAAATTGCCTGAAAGTGCATATAAATCGATGTGTGTGTGTAGACCACACAGAGATTTCAATACGTGGCCCCACTGGTCTGAATCTGGTGGCGAAAATTAACCTGCACTCAGGTTATTAATCAGCCGGGCCACTGTTCTCAATGGAGAACACTGACCCTGACACCTCACTCAGCTGCAGCACTATATCCTGGGAGTGATAAAGCGTTCTGAGCGAAATAGCTTCACTCAGAACACTCGTCGGCTCAAGTGTAGGCCCCGTTACACTATCGCGTTACTGCCAGGGGGAAACAAAAGATAAAATCAATTGTCTCAATTGTGACTGTAGATTACATTGTAGTTATGCTGTTATTCTTCTGATATTACTAGCCAACCCCAAAAGGTTAAAAAGGTTTGTGCACAGAGCTATTTATTGGACAGTTTCAAATACGTGACACTGCTCCTTTGCAAGACAGATAATTAGGTGTATTTGCACAAGTGCACGTCCACATATTTTGTGGTTTTTAAATTACCATTTATGTGAGAAAAAAAAACATAATTTACATGACTGCACATTCTCCTGGTCTGTGGCTTTCACTGCAAATAAATTGCATATGTAAATTTCGCAATGCTTAATCTCTTGTTAAATAAAACAAAGCTGGCAAGTCTAAGCTGACTACTTTGTGGACATAGCCCCTGGTTCCGGTACATGTTGGCATATTATGTTATGTACACACTTCGGGGGGAAATTACTAAGAATGGCGACTACGGCCGATCCAGTGTACAAACGGGTAAGACCCAGATTGGCCTGAAAACACGAACGGAGAATATAGCAAATTTACAAAGCTGCTGTATTCACTGGATTTGTATTTTCCAATGGCAAAGTAATTTGTATTTGGCTGCCATGTTTCTCAGCAGCCAAATATGGATGAGGCATCACGTCTGGTTCTGCGTGGCTCCATAGAAACCCATGTTATGGGCTTCTATGGTGTGAACCTGCAAATCATGCTGACTGCAAGTGACCTCAAAGGGGTCACCTTGCGGTCAGCCTGAGTTGCCGGTTCCCACCATATAAGGCCATGTTAAATTCATACCATAGGCTTCTATGGAGCTGAGCAGAGCCTATCAGTCCCCATTCCCCCAGGGACCAGCCACGATGCTCATGCTTTGGCCATCGGGACTTTGTGTAAAAAGTGTGACACTGCTGGCTGTTTGAGCCCGGTACTGGTTTACAAAATATGGGGGGTCCCCTACTCCTTTTGTCCCCCATATTTCTGCAACCAGGAACTGCAACTATTTTTCTGGGGGCACATCCGGACAGGTGAGTATCAGCACTTCTGCTGCACACTCTGCAGAATCATCTTATCATAACTATATATTACTGGAACACCGCAGCTTAGTAAATTTTGCGCCATGTGTTTATCAACAGTAAATATATATATATATATATATATATGTGGTACTGCTCTGATCAATGGATTTATAAAAGTTGCGGATGCAAATCTGCAGGGAACTTAGGGTGGTGCTGGGCTGGAGAGGAGGCTGAGAGGGTTCCCGGCCTGTTGGAACTTGCATCCAATGGGATTCAAGTTCCTCAAATGAGACTGCTGGATTTTCAATGGCACGCTCAGTGGACTCAGCTCGTGGCTCGGTGGCCAAAAAGGACAGACTCTGGTGAGCCAATCAGGGCTCACTGCATCATAGCTCCACCCCCTCCCATTGTCTTATAATAAACACCGAGGACCAGGAGAGCTCAGTCTGTCCTGGGGAGGGAGCAGCGAAGAGATCCTGAAGAAAGAAAACAGGTAGAAATGAGGAAGACAGTGGCAGAGCCTTGAGGATGGCAGCTGTCAGCGGGATCAAGACAAAAGAGGAGGATGGTGAAGGAAAGCAATAGAGCTCAATGAGCTCCTTACTCTCCCCTCTTCCAACATTATGGGTAGGTGGTTGGTTAGTTGTCACCCTTCTTCGAGCGCTCCTCTTAGTCTAGCTGCCCCGGTACCCTGTTGGGTGCCCACAACCAGGGCCGGATTAACAATGGGCCTGATGGAGCTACAGCTCCAGGCCCACTGTACAAATGTAGTTGAGGGCCAGGGCTTTCCAATGAGCCTGGCCCCGCGTCGCTAGCCCCCCGGGAACCAGAGATACCGCAAGGCAAATCTGGAACGTTTTCCCCATAACATGGGACAACCCCACCTGGTTCCAACAGCTGCCAGTTCCCCCTCCAGCATCACAGAAGCTCGAGGTTGATCTCAGTCGAATCCAAATCACTGGGCCTTCTGATCCCAGGCTGGTCCATATGGGTTCATTGGTTCTAGAGATATTGCGGGTAAACCAATTTTTTTCATTTCTGAAATGCAATTTCATGACTGTTCATGTTGTTTGAGGACAGATTTCTCTGGAACCAAATGGCCCAGTTTCACGAGACCAAAATCATTCGAAGCCCACTTAAAAGTTCTTCAATATGATACATGTAAATGGGTCAGTTGGTTCCGAAGATATAGCTGGTTGCTTAAAGGGGGGGGGGGGGGGCGTTCTCCCCCTCACATCAGAATATGCAGGGACTAGGCTGATGTAAAAGGGGCCAGTCCCTGCATTTTCTGGTGTGAAAGGGGTATTATTTCAGCCAGGACCTGCAGTGCTCTGAATCAGCCCACTGCTCTCTGCCCGGCTGTCAATGGCTGTCATTTCTGCCTGGTGGTGGCTGTCCTCCAGTTACCACGAGCATGTAATCCCACATGGCAATGAGCATGGAACCCCTGGCAACCAGCATGGAACCCCTGGCAATGAGCATGTACAGATGGAGCCACTTAAACCTTGCAGGGGCTGGCAATACTTACCCGCCACTGTGGTGCGTGCACACGAGACGCTTGCATGCCCCGTGGCAACGGAGCTTCCCCCGGGTCCCCGTCGCCTCCCCCGCCGGTCCCCCTCGCCACCCGGACACCCCCCCCCCTAACCCTGCCTATCTCCCTGAAGCGGAGACGGGCAGGATGCCGCTGCCCCACCGACTGAGTATTGGGACGCACAATCGTCCCAGTTCAGTGTAGCCCCTGTCCATTGGTGCTGGCCAGAGGGGAGACTCTGGTGAGCCCTGGCCAAAGATGACAGGGGCTACATCTGTAGGTAAGCAGCACTTATGTAGAATAACTTTTAATAGGCATTATGGTGTTTGGCATAATAGGTAATGGACAATATGGTGTGTGGCTTAACATGTAATGGGCATTGTGGTGTAAATTTTCAATGCACGCCTATGGCGCGCAATGCCCCTGTTTATGAAGCATATTGTGCATTATTGCTCAATCTGTTTGGTATAGTGTGCATTTTGGCTCAATACATGTGGCAAAATGTGAATTTTGCCTTAATCTGTGTGGCATTATGTGAATTTTGACTGAATCCGTGTGCCATAGTGTGAATTTTGGCTCATTCCATGTGGCATAATGTGTAAGAGGCAAGTACAGTATAAGGGGGTTACTATTGTGTTGCATGATTTGTATAAGGGGTATATGGTGTGGTAAACTTAGGTGACCACATAAAAGGCGCTGAAATGTTCTCTACCAAGTTTCGGCTTTCAGTATTCTTTTTATGACTGGAGTGCCGCCTGACCCAGCAAGTATCTTAGGACATCGGCATCCTGCGGGTGCACCTTTGGAGGGCACCCACCAATATATCTCGCTGCCTTTTCCAGGCATATATAATTAGTTGAAAGCATTTACACAAATAGAGACACACCCATGAGCAGACCACCCAAACAGAGCACTGGTCACGACTCCCACATTATTAGGTGTTGGCCACAACCCCTATTATTGCGCATAATAGGCCCTTGATAATTTTCAGCTCCAGGCCCATTTAGACCTTAATCTGGCACTGCCCCCAACACCCAAAAGACTTGAAATGGTACAAAGGAGGTTGCAGGGACCACAGGCGCTTACTAAGTTCACAAATATAAATGTATTAAACTTTGTCCAATGTGGACTAAAAACACAATAAAAATTGATCACAATATCAATACCAGATAAAATGACAGACAAACAAATGAAATGTTCCAGGGATTGCTCCTTACCCAAGCCTAGTAGTGGAGCCACAGGTGTAAAGTGCAAAGTAAAACTCCCCCTGCCAAGTGCTCATTGGCAGGGGGAGTTACATGCGTTTTGCCAGGGAGAGGGTTTACATGCTTATTGCCAGAGAGGAATTACATGCTCATTGCTAGGGGTAAGGTGACATGTTCGTTGCCAGGGGGGTTACATGCTGTTGCCAGGGGGAGCTATATACTCATTGTTGGGGGGGGGTATAACCTCCTTGCCAGGGGGCAGTTATATGCTCATTGTCAGGGGAGTTGCATTCTCATTGCTAGGGAGGAGGAGTTACATGCTCTTTGTCCAGGGTATTCCATTCAAATCGTGCCAGCACTCCTGGAATCTGCACTTCTGGGTAGCGCTGGGTGAGTTACGCTCCTCTGACAGACATTTGGAGGGCCAATTTGAACAGAGACTGTGGTGCTGCTTCCCCGCTGCCAGCAGCTGCTTCCTGTTCTCTGGGACACAGCGAAGGAGGAAGGAAAGGGCCACCGGCACACCCTCTTTTCTCCATCAGAGCCACCCTCCCTACGCCTCTGATCATATTCATTTTCCAACTAGTTTTCTTAATTACATTGATCACTATATTGCTTTTCCCTAAGTATGTAGATTTTCACTCTCAAACAATATTGTTTTGGAAAACTCCATATATCTGGAAGTTCTTTTGTAAATTTATGTAAGTGACCATGACACACATTGTACAAACACAATGTAAATTCATATCAGCATTTAGCTCTGGGTCAAATGCTGCCTCAAATGTTTACATAGTTGCTAATATTTTAATACAATTACCAGGTAGACATTAAGGTGTGTTTTGGGCATAAAATGCAGCACACAAGCATCATATTTGTTTTTGTTTGCTGCTTATTATTATATACTCTTAGAGATGCAGAAAATGGTGGAAAGGGGCCGACAAGTGTAGGCTAAATACAGTAAATGGGACATATACCAGGATACAGAGGCATGACTGAGGAATACTTTAGCCTGTCATTGGTCATATATCTGGGGCTTGACCCCTAGGGCAAAATATGCATTGTTGAGTAAAGACCCATACGCACTAGGCAACTATGAGCTGAAAGCAGCTCAGTTACCTGCCTGAGCTGCTTTCAGCTCGAAATCCACCCAGTATGTACAGGGCAGCGCTGAGTGGTGATCTCTGATGCGTGTCTATGTGGTGGCCGGTGCACGAAGGGAACGGGTTCCCCTTACCTTGATGCTTCAGGGGCAACTCAGGTTTGTCCGTTCTCCTGTTCTCCGGTGGACGGGGGCGAGACACTTCAATGAAAGGGGACAACGTTCTGCGGTACAACTCAGATTTATTATGAAATAAAGGCAACTTGTGCCCACTGACCCTCACGGCACAGTAGTACTTGGGATTTAAGGCACGTTAACAAGTAACAACAGTTATGGATATGAACTGGCAATTAGGCTCAGCAGTATCAATAACAGGCAACCTTATCACACTGCACATGTACCCAATAGGGCCTACAGGCTTCACGTGTTCAAGGTACCATGACGGCATTCGGGGTCAAACACCCCCGCTTTAACGTTACTACTGGATCAATGAGTCGGCACGGCACCGTTAACACTGAAGGTTACCTTTGACATATACACACATCAAACCGTACATGGACATACCACGATAATACATATATAACAGTAAGCAACGATTTGGTTAACTGGTGCACCAGTGTACCCTCTTAACCAATAACCTGAGGTGACGTCACCCTTAATGTAACTCAGTCCCGGTCTACCTGCGCACAGGGGTTGGGGAATGTCACGGCCGCAAGGGCTTTCGGTATAACAATAATCTCAGTATCCTTTAAGCCTAAGGGGTCCTTGGCCAATGGTGGATTAGACATATCCCATGAAGGTTCCGGAACTGTTTGTCCTACAAACGGAAGCGTCCTGTTAGGGCAGGGCTACTGGGCAGTATACCCTACCCCACGGGCAGCAAGCCCCTATGTGAAGCGTTGGGGCCTTGCAGTCCCTCCCTTGCGGGAGAATGGTATCCCACTGCCGCGGAGGGCCCAGAGGAATTTACTTTTGGGCACTGGGGAACTCTTCCAATCCTTTGGGAGGACGGGTGGCCAATTGGAGACCTGTTATAGGGGTCTGTCCCAATTGAGTGATTAAGTGGAGGGTGGCGTTTGGTGGGGCCGACAGGACAAATGCAGTGGCAATTAGAAGGCTGCTGCTGGGGCTGGGCTAGGAGAGAATACCAGATGGCTGGTCTCTGCTGCAGGCTCCTGCCCGTCCCGTGCTCCAACTCCGGGCTCTGGTAGCTTGGGGCGGGTGTCTCCGCTGCTCCTGGTTATCTGGCCGGGGACACCAGTGTGGGCGCCGCAGACGCGGCGTTGCCGCACTCTGTGTCTTCCCGGGTCCTGGGTCAGCTCTGCTGGTCTTTCTGGGGCGCCGGGCGTGAAGGCTGACCACGCGGCGCTCTCTCTTTCCCTGCTGTGGGCGGCGGGCTCTGAGGTCCCCGCTTGACGCTGCTCTCCAGCTGCCGTCTATTACCCGGCACCTGCTCCCCTCTCCTTCACGGGCGCCTCTCCCGGAGCGGCCGTGACGTCACTCTCGGCTGCTGCCGCTCTGGACTCGGCTCCTGCTGCGGCGTGGCGAAAGTGTCCGGTTGCCGCTCGACCCACTCGCCCTCTCTCTGCTTCACGTGAGTCCTTCTTCTCTCTCCTCACCTCACGAGCCCGGCACTTCCTTCCTGTCCCTCACAGCCAATCCACACCTCTCTCTCCTTCCTGTCACTCAGGGTTGCTGCTGCTGCAGCAGCTGTTCATCAACCCTGCGTGTCCCATCCGGCATTTCCGATGGGGAAAGTCTTTCAGGGGTGTCAGGGCACCACATTTCCGCATCACCGCTGGCCCAGCCGCTCATCTGCTGGTATCACCTGCAGAACAGCAGAAAACAATATACTTTGAGCGCTGTGGGCTAGTGTTTTGATGCTGTGTGCAAGTGGCTGCCCTCTGGGAGGGGGTTGCCGCCCCCAAAAAGTTAAAAGAAAGAAGAAAAATACCAGTGGGCGCCTTATGCACACAAATACAACAATTTATTGAATGGACATATCAAATAAAGAATTAAAACTAATTTAACACAGAATATACACACAGGAAAAAATTAATTAATTATAAGATAAGCATAAAATGATTAAAAAACATGTGCAATAGTAAAGTGCTGATTCAATGTGGTATATAGTTACCAAGTCCCGGTAGGTGTTTCTCATATGCGCATATGAAGCCAGGTACTAATGTCCCGATTTAAAAGGTAAAAATACCAGCGCTCTGTGGGAGTGAATGAATATTGTAGAGTCTCCCAACAGGGATTTTGTAATCCACAAAAGATGTTCCTTACAAGGCTTTGTAGCAGCAAACCAAAATTGCAGAGTCGGTGCAGTCAACTCTTTTTGTGTCGATGAAGACGACAGCCGCAGGTCTTACTTGCCGATATGATGTCTTCAGCAGATCCCCATTCGGGTAGATGAATGCGCCAATCCGCCACACGCCTGACAGTGTTGGATGGTAACAGAGCAGCTGCACCGGCCAGCGAGCCAAGTGCAAGCCGCTGAACACTGTGGCGGGCGGAGACTGCCTTGTTTGTGGGTCTCGTGCGCTCTGCTGTGACTGTAGCAGTCGTGTGCCGCAAGATGGTAAGGTGGCTGTGTGTCGTCTTCAGGGACACTCCGCTGTTGCGCTTTTGAGGTAGTGACAAGGACCGGGGTATATTGGATGTCGTGGAGCTCAAATAAATGAGAAGTTCCTCCAGGTCCACTGTCTCAATGGCGGCAACAGGAATTCCTATTCAAGACGCGTTTCGCCGCGCTACGGCAGCTTTTTCAATTGAGGATAAGGAATTCAGCTGAGTGGGCTGGTCTTATACCTGGCTAGGTGTTGTACACAGGTGTGTATGACCAATCATTAGTAGCTTTACTGTTGACAGATTCATTTCCGTATCTCTTGTTACGAGTCAGCTGGAGAGATCGTTATAGCCTTTTAGCAGGATAAACATAGCTATTTTATGCACAGTATCAGCGTCCCATATTAGCACATGTATATGTATGGATTCTAATATATTAAATAAAAGTAGAAATAAAAATAAATTATTATTTTTATTTCTACTTTTATTTAATATATTAGAATCCATACATATACATGTGCTAATATGGGACGCTGATACTGTGCATAAAACAGCTATGTTTATCCTGCTAAAAGGCTATAACGATCTCTCCAGCTGACTCGTAACAAGAGATACGGAAATGAATCTGTCAACAGTAAAGCTACTAATGATTGGTCATACACACCTGTGTACAACACCTAGCCAGGTATAAGACCAGCCCACTCAGTTGAATTCCTTATCCTCAATTGAAAAAGCTGCCGTAGCGCGGCGAAACGCGTCTTGAATAGGAATTCCTGTTGCCGCCATTGAGACAGTGGACCTGGAGGAACTTCTTATTCATTTGAGCTCCACGACATCCAATATACCCCGGTCCTTGTCACTACCTCAAAAGCGCAACAGCGGAGTGTCCCTGAAGATGACACACAGCCACCTTACCATCTTGCGGCACACGGCTGCTACAGTCACAGCAGAGCGCACGAGACCCACAAGCAAGGCAGTCTCCGCCCGCCACAGTGTTCAGCGGCTTGCACTTGGCTCGCTGGCCGGTGCAGCTGCTCTGTTACCATCCAACACTGTCAGGCGTGTGGCGGATTGGCGCATTCATCTACCCGAATGGGGATCTGCTGAAGACATCATATCGGCAAGTAAGACCTGCGGCTGTCGTCTTCATCGACACAAAAAGAGTTGACTGCACCGACTCTGCAATTTTGGTTTGCTGCTACAAAGCCTTGTAAGGAACATCTTTTGTGGATTACAAAATCCCTGTTGGGAGACTCTACAATATTCATTCACTCCCATAGAGCGCTGGTATTTTTACCTTTTAAATCGGGACATTAGTACCTGGCTTCATATGCGCATATGAGAAACACCTACCGGGACTTGGTAACTATATACCACATTGAATCAGCACTTTACTATTGCACATGTTTTTTAATCATTTTATGCTTATCTTATAATTAATTATTTTTTTCCTGTGTGTATATTCTGTGTTAAATTAGTTTTAATTCTTTATTTGATATGTCCATTCAATAAATTGTTGTATTTGTGTGCATAAGGCGCCCACTGGTATTTTTCTACCTGCAGAACAGCGGCGGAGTGGATGGCTTTCCATAGCATCCTATTTTCTGCAGATCCATCACATAAAATTCAGTTAAAAAAAAAACATTTAAATTACAGGTTGTAATGTAACAAAATTGGTAAAAAGCCAAGGGGCTGAATACTTTTGCAAGGCTCAGCACCCCACTTTTGCAAGGCTAGTGGCACCGCACACAGCACCCCGCTGCCACTAGCCTCTTCTATTAGCAATATGGAGGCACTAGGCAGACACTGTTAACATTAGTGCCTGCCGGCTTTAACAAAACCCTTACTGCTTCTGCTGCTCTTTCCAGCCCTGCCCGATGATGTCCGCATTCAGACTGCTGATTCTCTACCATCTCCACTACCGCTGCTCCCTGTTTCCATCCAGAGATGCAGCACACAGTGGCGTAGCTAAGTTTTGGGCCCCCCCCCCGCCGTTAGGGGGGGTGCCCACCCCCCCCGTCGCCGCCCCGCCGAGCACCCCTACCCCGCCGCCCCGCCGCCCATGCAAACCCCCCCTCAATCCCCCACAGCCTTACCTATCGAGCTGGTCCCGGCGGCTCCGTTCTTCTGCTGAGGATCACCAGAAAATGGCCGCCCCCATACAGCAGACAGTTTCAGAGAACTGTGTGCTATATGGGGGCGGCCATTTTGTGGTGGTCCTCAGCAGAAGAACGGAGCCACCGGGACCAGCGCGATAGGTAAGTCTGCGGGGGATTGAGGGGGGGGTTTAACTTTAGCACCGCAGCCCCCGGCGCCCCCACATGCACAGCGCCCCCCCGCGGTGGCGGGGGCTGCGGTGCTATAGTTACGCCCCTGGCAGCACACCAGCTTCCCTGATACTGTCACACTGCAGCAGCACACTCAGCTCCGTCACCATCTACACTCCAACCAGAGATGGTCCTAAGCATTATCCTATCCAAGATTTTTGTGTGTGCCCCTAGCAAATTCCATTACTTAGGTAAAATGTTAATGGGGACTTTAGGTAAAGATTAGCGCCTCACTACTAGGGATAGCGAGGGTTGGAAGCAGCTAGACCCTAGTCCCCCTACATCCCCACTCTTCCCATAATAAGTCCCTTACCTTTAGTAGTGGTTTGGTCTGAAGGAAGGGAACAGGGAGGAGACGGCCCAGGTTGTCACTGCTGGCCACAGTGATCGGGACACATAGCTGCAGAGAAAAAGAAAAAAAAGCATTCAGTGCTTGAAGTGGCGGTATGCCATACTGCTGTATACCGCCCACTTCGAGCACTGCGTAATGCAATACTATTAATGGGCAATACTGTGTGTCATAACGCAAATAAAGGGCACTTATATGAATCATGGGCAACACATGCCGTGTAATGTGTCTTAAATTGTGCTCCTCTTATTGTGCAAATTGGCTACGGCCAACCCAAAAAAGTCTTCAAGACTGGAGGCCCCAGTTATCATAAATTTGGGGGGGGGGGGTGCCAAGCGCTCCCCGAGGTGACTTTTATTCAAAATTTGCAACTTTTTACATAAGTAAAACAGAAGTGACAAAACAAGATTGGCAAAATACACTGACCACTGGTACTGTACATCTGTATATGACTGAGGGGCTTATTCAGCCCTGATGACAGGGCTGCAAATGAACATTGCTGGTGGTGATCATCGGAGGACTGTATATGCACACAGCTAGCAGTCCCTGCGCAAGCCCTCCATGCGGTCACAGCCAGCGATGGCCCGTATTCGCAGGCCATACAGGTCGAAAGTCCAATAGGAAGTCACTGCCAGTCACAGTGAAGCCAGTGCAGTCTCATCAATTACATCTGGCTTCCCTACAATGGCGGATTTTACCTGGGGGTGGGGGCTGCAGCCCTGCAGCCTATAGGTAAAAACCGCCACTTGTCATAGGTTAGACAGAATGAAGGTCAACACACATTAGGTTGACCACTAAAGGTTAGGTCTACACATGAATAGGTCGACATGGTCAGAAAGTCATCACAAGCATTAGGTTGACAATGTGAAGGTCGACAGTCAGAAGGTTGATTTTTTAAATTTTTTCCATGTTTATGTTGCCGTAACGCCACATGGACAATGTATGCATCCCCTCGCACGATTCTATTCTCCCTCCACGCCCTAGTGCAGGGATGGGGAATCTTTGGCCCTCCAGCTGTTGTGGAACTACACATCCCAGTATGCCTTGTTACAGTTTTGCTATGTGGCCATGCTACAACTGTTGCAGGGCATGTTGGGATGTGTAGTTCAACAACATCTGGAGGTCCGAAGGTTCCCCATCCCTGTTCTAGTGGATGGTAGGGTAAGAAATACCACCTGTTGGGGAAAACATTTTTGAAAACTTATTTCGACCTTTTGACTGTTGACCTTCCCATTGTCAACCTAATACTTGTGTCAAACTTCTGACCCTGACAACTTTAGGCCTGTCGACCTATTTCATGTGTTAACCTATACTCTGTCGACCTTTAGTGGTTGACCTAATGCAGGGCCAAAACTAGGGTTTCTGGTGCCCAAGGCAAGGCAGTCATTTGCCCCCCCCCCTAACTTGGGGGGGGACCAAGTGACTACTTTGCCCCTTGCACCGGAGGCTGAGCGAACCCTGTGCCCACATACCTGATGTGCAGCGGGGTCCTGGGACGGGCAGCAGGGTCCGGGGACGGGCAGCGGGGGTTCCGTCCCGGCAGCGCCATGGCGGCTTTCACTTGTTGCAAGCTACACTATTTGCCTGGCGGCGGGAAGCGCTGCTGATTTTGAAAACACTTGCCGGACGCTGATTGGCTGAGCGAATTCAGCCAATCAGCATCCGGCAAGTCTTTTCAAAATCTACTTCCCGCCGGGCAAATAGCGTAGATTGCTACCAGCTGCCGCTATGCCCGTCCCTGGCCCCCCGGTACCCATCCTCGGCCCCCCGTTGCCCGTCTTCGGACCCCTGCTGCCCGTCCTCAGACCCCCACTGCCCTTCCCCGGAATGAGGGCATCCTCCACTCTCTGTACATCAGCTGTTTCTCCAACAATATGAGACTTGTAAGTATATGAAGACATATATAAGTTAGTTGGATAAGGTGTTGGACCAGTGATGGAAATACTGGACGCAATGGAGGTGGTTGACTTCAGGCACCTGCCCTGAATAGGGCACCCAAACACTCCAACTTCCCCCAATGTCCTGGCTGCTTTTGCATAGGCCCTGAGCCAGAAGCCGCTCACAGGAGTCAGAGTCTGGGCAGAATAGCGTGCAGCAGGCACCTAAACTGCATGCACTATCTGGTGCTTCTATTACTGTCTCTTTTCCACCCCAACCCTCTAGCACAAACAGCTGTTACCTCTGCTCTGGAAGTGGAAGCAGTGTGTGCACTGAGCAGCATTCTGCAACAACAAGGCCTCCTTTCAACAACAGCAGTGAGTGGGGGTTGGATATCTGGATGTTGTACTGCAGCTGTTCTCAAACTGTGGGTCCTGACCCCAAAGTGGGTCCCGGCCTTCTCAGCATGGGTTCGCGACTCCATGTTGCTGACCATCAGGCTGATGACTTTTCTAATCTCAGTCAGTGATTCAAAGAGCCTGAAAGATCTGTTGAATTGTCCGTTATGTTAGACTCCTTCCATCATTTTGTGCCTCCACAATGCTGCCATGTATGTGTTCTCTGCTGCCTACACGTTTGACGTGATGACCTTTTGCATTCAGTTGCTGGGGTCCTGTAATTATTTCTATTGTCCAATGGGGTCCCAGAGGGGGTGTATTTGTGTTGCAGTATATTGGGGGAGTTTGTGTTGTAGTGTATGAGAGGGGGGTGTCTGAGTGTATTAATGTATGAGGGGGGTGTCAGTGGGGTGTCTGAGTGCGCATGGTGCGGGGGGGTAACTTTTAGAGTGTATGAATGTGAGGGGAGGTTTCTGGCTGTTGGAATGTATAAGAGGGGCCTGCAGTGTATGCAGGAGGTGTCTGTGTGTTTTAGTGTTTGGGGGGTGGGGGGGTGAAGTTGTAGTGTATGGCAGAGATTTGAGGCAGGGGTGTTTGGATGTTGTAGAGTGTGGCGGAGATAGCGTGATGAACTATCCTTTGCGTCACTGATCGCATATGTTAGTGCATATGGATGCGATGCCCAAGCAATGGGTGGTGGGATGCACTGGCAAGGTTAATGCATAACACCGTTTATTAAATGCCAGTTAGGAGATGATTACTTGGCACTTTCTCTCTCTCCACTCCTATCTATGGGCCCAATTCAAACTTCGCTGGGCTGCAAATCTTCGGAGCCCAGCATTCAGGTAGATGCTGCCCCACTAGAATGTGTTCGCATTCATGCCAACACGGGGTATTCCATTCGGAAATACTCGCCATCAAATGAATTTCCCTCTCTTGTGCAGCCGCCAAGTAAATCTATACTTACTCAGCACTGCGATGGCCATGGGGAGATCAAGTTCACTTACTGTATGAAGTCAGCATCCCTTTTTAAATGGCCAGGCCCGCTATGATCTAACGGCTAGTGAGCCATCGCAGGCTCCATTCGCAGGGAGGCCTGGGGAATGCACACAGTGTACCATGCGAGTGCGAGGTATATCAATAATCGTCAGGGCTAGGAATTCCCTGTGAATAGGTCTGTATTGGGCTGACTGTCCAAGGCTTAGTACACCTTCCCCGTGTATGAAAACCTGATGATATTAATTTCCTTAATATTTTAATCCTGGCTTCTCTTTCCTGCCTCTTAATCTATATCAAGCCTCCTAAGAATCTACTTTTCTTGTATTTAGCACCTTCTAGATGATTGTGGGCTGAATGTTCTAACATTCGCCGCCCTACATCTGCCCTTCGCCGGGTACCGCATTCTTAACAATTGCATATGCGATTATTAACACAAGGGAAAGCTCTTGCGATAAAAGCTGTCCCTTGCTCCGGCGCTGGACTTCCGGATCTGAGAGCCGGAGTCCGTCTGTACATGCGTAGAGCACCGTAGCTCTATCTTCAATAGAACTTCCATCTTAGTAAATAAACCCCTTATTATAATAACACACAAGAGGAAATAAATATGTTACAAACACACAATGGAAACAGACATCAAAAAGACAATATAAATACTTACAGCTCTCAGAAATCATTATTTATTAAAAGTACTCACAATCAAACTGTACCTCTCCTGTCTCTCTAACATAGTTCCTCAAAATTTAACAGAGCTCATTTATTTTAATATTTGTGGAAGTTTTTACAAAAACACCAGATAGATTGTAAGCTTGCAGCAGGGCTCTCCTACCTCCAAGTCTGTCTGTTGTTTCCCAGTTTTATCACTGTCTACTATTGTAAAGCGCTACGGAATCTGCTGCACTATATAAGAAACTGTTAATAATAATAATAATAATAATGCCATCTGAAAATGGCGTTAGTCCATCTAAGCCTATTGGCTACTCTCCAATGCACATGCATGGTCAATAAAACGTATGGAGGAGTCCTTCCACACATCGAACACAATGCAGGGACAGGCTACTTTCAGAGCGCCTTTCAGGTAGATGTAGTGTGAGACATCTGCGCAAAATACAATAATCCTATACTGAAATGTGATTTTGGGTGCACCAGAGCATGCAATTATTGATAACTAGACATCTTAATGAGAAACAGTTCATCCTTTAATACAGCTTATGAGTATTGAGTTCAAAATGGTGTGTTGTTTTATAAGTCGATAGAAAATAAACATTTACACCATTCCATTAAAACAATGGGGTATTTTTTTTTTTCATTTGGAAGCCATTAAATTTTAAGGAGGCCTCTCAGGCAAATATGGTTTTTGGGGTTTCTGAGGAAGTTGTGGGGGCCTCTACCAATAAAATTAACAAGAAATTCTGAGGATACTATTAAACACCAGCAACACAATCATATTGAACAAAATGTAGTGCCCCCAGTTCATATTATTATAAGAAACCTCAGATTACAAATGCCACAGTGCCTTTCATGCTGGTGATGTGGCTATGTGTGGGGGCACCCCAGTGTGTTGTTAAGCTGCCTCTGTTGAAAACCACAGCTTCTCACTGGTGATTTAAGAATTACCTTCCTCAACTGAAAAATATATCTAGTGGTTTTGAAGTGAAAAATTGCTGTCCGGCCAGCACTACCCCGCTAAGCAGGGAAGTGCTCTAACCTGCTGCTGTTGCCGATTTCTGCCTCTGCATCTGTCAAACAGTATGGCATCACAGCAGCAGTGTCCCAGGTCATGCCAATGATTCCTGAGAGGACCCTAGATGGGGGAGGAGGGAAATGCAGTCACACATTCTAGCCATGGACAGAATGACAAGAGCTACCTCCAAGCCTGGAGCATATATATATATATATATATATATATATATATATATATATATATATATATATACGAAGTATCAAGAGGGTGCGTGCGGTAATGGTAGACCATCTAGAACATTTTTTGCCTGTTTGAGCTTAGTAAATACTTATTTAAGAGACAGAATTAAAAACAACTAAATATTTATTCACAATGTTAGCAAGAAAAAAATCATGCGATCAATGTCTTCCTCATACATCAAGATACAAGCAATTTCACAGATATATCCAAAATTGCTTCACTGATTTAGACACAATATAGCAGAATAGATCATCACGCCCCAATGCATTTCATCATATAGGCTTCATCAGGGGTTAGTTCCAATGTAGCCAAGAACTTTAATAATATTCTCATAGATATATTTTAGTGTCATCAACTTTCAACAGCACAGTCACCCCCAGAATAACTGATCATAGTAGTCACTAATGGAGGACTGTCCTAAAGGCAAATTTTGTGCCAATAGTGATGAAGAACACACCCAAAGTAATTTGTTAGGGTACCGTTTACACTTACCGGCCACAATTACTGTAAGTGGGCATTTTGTATAAGGAGCACTATTGTGTGCTGTAATGTATATAAAGGGTAGTGTAAAGTGAATAAGGGGCACTTCTGTGTGATGGACAGAAAATGGATTCCGGGTAAATAACTGCACATAGCCCCGCCCACATGCTGTATACAGGTACACTCACCTATATACAGGACATATGGTCTGAAACGCGTTGGAGGAGGGGACTTGTAAAACACTGGACGATACATCAGGACTTAACACCTACAATAAGCATCCAGGGACGCCTGTGGTTTATCATCTCATGCTCTGTTTGTCTACTTTGCATAGTGGACATTAAAATCTGGTGAGAGTCCATTGTTTACACCCATCATGAAATGTATTGTTTTTTAATCTATTAAAACGTTATTTCACTATCAGGACATATATTCTTTGGTTTTTCTACATATGGAATAATCTGGAGAATATTGAAGCATCCATTGGAGTGTCATTGCTCCCTCAATCCTGAGAGCTGATTGTCTACTATTAAGTGGACAATTACACAGTGTACGGTTCTCATCATATACAATTAAAATCTGTTAGAATTTGTATCTGACGGTATTACACTATATTTGGTATTTTCTTTTTATGTCACACAAGCCATTATCAGAGATATCTATGATGAAGTGACATCTGGATCTATACATAGAAGGAGCGCTTGAAACACTGTCGGTATTTTCTTCCATCACTTCTGTGTGATGTACAGTATAAGCTCAGGATTCTTAGGTTCTAACCTTTCTGAATGAAACTTAACATGTTACATTTCTTTTATGTTGTATGTACCAGGGAATGACTTAATTTCTACACGACTGTAAATAACCTAATCTGGGTGTTAGTACCTTAAAATTACATATTGTGACTTTTAGAACCTAAAAAATACCTAATTCTGTTACTTAAGTTGAAACTATATAAAATTACTTCGGAAATGTGTGCAATGAAAAGTTTTCATATGTAATTCATATATACAAATGTTTTATTTTACAGCCTTGCTGCGCAGTGTAAGGAGCGAGACTGCCATCTGAGATTCACTGGTGCAAACGTATGCATGCCCTCATTTGCCACTATAGCAAAGCCATGGCTGCGGCCTCATGTGGTATAGTGCTCTACTGGAAGGCAGTGGCAGGTCATGAATGCAGTGGCTTCACATGGAGGATGCGGGCCACACCCAAGTGTCAACCACTGATGGGTGATCCCAAAGTACCGGCTACTGCTCAGAGCTGGGTGCTGCACATAATGTCACAGTGTAGGAGATAGCACTGCAGACATACAGTCTCAAGGGGCAGCCAGCATCTCCTGGACCCCCACATTTATAGAAAAGGGAGGTCGGTACACTTATCCATGCCAATCTCATGAAGTCACAACCTGTCTCGTGAAGCCACAATCACTTTTTAGTGTTTTCAACACCAAGGGCGGGATGTATTAATATACATCGCCGCCCTTCGCCGGGTGTCCGCCGCGATGCTGCCGCATCGCGGTGCGGAAACGGAGACCCCCGCGATACCTGTACTGTGGTCTCCATCTCCTCCCTGCCGGCTCCTGATGCCTACACACCGGGGACAGCTAAGCAGGTTGTCCCCGGCGCCTCCTCCTCCCCCCTGCAGCGGGAAGGACGTCCGGCTGCGTTGATAGGGGGAGGAAGGGCTTACCTTCTGGGGGTCCTGGAGGACCTGCAAGAAGGTAAGCCCAAGGGAGGGGGAAAGGGGGGGTCAGTGACGCGGTGGGGTTGCGGCGACGCGGGTTGCGGCGACGCGGCGGGCGGCGAAATGAAGCCCATAGGCTTCTATAGGGCGGATGGGTAATAGTACATAGGAAAATGCGGTAAAACCCCCATTTTACCACATTTTACCTTTAGTACATCCCGCCCTAAGTGAGGAAGGTTAAGTGATGCCACAGCACAGCACTGTAATAAAGGCGCAATGTTTCAAACATAATTAAAATGTTGTATGATTTTGTTTCAATTTCATGCAATGCAGAAATTCCTAAAGTTATATTTTTATAACCTATAAAATCCTAAAGCGGGTTTGGCCAAACTTTTCAAGTCGGCAATCTACTGTCAAAGCTGACATGTTTTCGTGCTCTACCTGGGTGGAACAATATGGGGGCATGATAGATAAAAGGGGCGTGGCCTCACCGCATTAGGTGTAGGGTCTTGCCAAAATCACACATTGCCCCCACAGAAGGGAATCACATTGCACCCCCCATAAGTGAACCATATTGCCCCAAACAAGAGTAAAACACATTGCCCACACAGGAAAAAAAAAAAAGAAACCTATATTGAATTGCCCCAGCCATTCTGACCAATCAAAGCAGAGCTCCAAAGTCCAGAAACAGCCTCAGTGTGGCAGACCAAACGGGAGCCAGCGGCGGTTACTACCTTAGCCAATAAACAGTAGGCTAAGTTTGTATACCCCCCATTGCACTTCTGGAGACCCCTACCAAGGCCCCGCGACAGGGGGGGGTCAAAGGGGACAGCTGACCCGGGCCCCAATGATCAGAGGGGCCCCAAATTCATCCCCGCTTAGCCGCCTGGTCACTAATTTCTCCCTGTACCCAGCTGCCCAGCAATCGATTGCTGCGGGCGGCTGGCACTTGATTCCCCCATCTGCCCCTAAAACAAGAATTTTCATGGCAGTCGCGACCGTCGCAGCCATCGTGGCACCGCTGGGACTCGGGAGAGGGGAGGGTTCTTAGGGCGGAATGTATTAACATACATCGCCGCCCCTCACCACGCCTCCGCCGGGATGCCAGCGCATTTGTACTAACATTTGCGGCTGGCATCACGGTGTAATGTGGTTTACGGGGGCTCTCCATCACCTCCTGGACTCTGCGGAGTCCCTTGCATCTCCTCCTCCCCCCTGCAGCCGGATGGACATCCCCAGCTGTGACATGCTGCTGGGAGATGAGGAGCAGCACGGAGGACAGGGGAGGGGGGTGTGGATGGCAGGCAGCGGGCAGCGATAGAAGCCCTTAGCCCATAGGTGACGATATCCTGCCCGCTGAAGACGGTGCAGCTGGGTTTTAGTAAATTTGAAAATGCGGTAAAACGGGGGTTTTACCATATTTTCCTCATGGTACATCCCGCCCTTACTGTGTTGCCTGGGGATAGATGGACGGTCGGCACATGCAGCTCCCACGGGCACCGCTTACATACTCACACTGACATGACCCTGCTGCAGAAGGCTCCCAGCCGCCGCTTATACACACTGACATGAGCTGGTGCAGCTGCGGAAGGCTGGAAAATGCCTTTAGCAGCAGCCTGGCTCATGTCAGTGCCTGCAAGCGGCGGTAGCTCGGTGTCCCCATAGGCTGTCCCCTGGTAACAAGCATTTAACCCGTCTGGCAACAAACATTATCCCCCTGGGCAAGAAGCATGTTATCCCCCTGCAACAAGCATTTAATTACCCTGGCGATGAGCATGTGATCATTGTGAGCATTGAGCAGGTGATCCCCACTGGGCAACGAACATGTACTCCCCCATGGCAACAAGTATGCACTCCCCCATGGCAAGGAGCATGTAACCCCCTGGCAAGAAGCATGTAACCCCCTGGCAACAAGCATGTAACTCCCTGGCAAGTAGCATATAACCCAATGGCTGGCACCGAGCATGTAACCCACTGGCACCGAGCATGTAACCCCCTGGCACCCAGCAAGAAACCCCTGGTAATGAGCATGCAGGTAAGTGTGTAATGGGCATTGTGGTGTGTGGCATAATGCGTAGTAGCTATCAGTTCAGAAGTGATACTGTTTGCACTGGGGGCAGCCATTATATGGGACTGCTTGCCACCAATATGCCCACCATCCATTCCTGCTTCACACAACTACTATTGTTTGAGGGGATGGGGGCCCCCAGAAATATCAGTGTATGGTTCCCCAAGATTTCTGTCCCTACCTGCGCCTCTTAGAGTCCTACAGCTGGGGTGTTTGGGTCATGGAGCCAGGAAATGCCCGTGTCTCTTCAGATGTCTGTGAAGTCGGGACCTAGATTGCTGGCCGGGAACTGAGGCAATCTCCCCCACCGTAGACGCCATAAAAAGCTTGCTTTAGGTGCAGCACCTCGCGTGTCTCATCTTTGGCCTCAACAGGGTCCCGGCACTGGGAGTCGCTTCTCCGCCTCCTACTGCTGTCCATGCGATCTGCTGTTCTATCCACAGCTCGCTGCTTCCCACCACTGCTGACAAGATCAAGCAGGCTGCCAGGCTTCTCACTTGTGGTGCGTGGGTGCACGGGTGATGATACTTGTTCACCCACTCATTGCATTACTGGAAACGCTGAAGCCTCTGCTTGTTTCACCAGCTAGTTGGCTGCAATTACAGAAGTTAATCATGACCAACCAGCGGGAGCTCTGCAAGCTAGCGGTAGATCATTTGGCCACCCCAGTCCTAAAGCATGGATTGAAAAAAACTAAGTTTAGTTTTTTAGATCCTAATAATGCGAGGCTTAATGATGTATTATGAATAAGGGACACTACTATGTGATGTAATATGAATCAGGGGCACTACTCTATGTGAATAAGATTGTGTTACTGTGTGATGCAATTTCGAGTGGGGGTTTTATTGTGTGGACATTGTAAGAGCACACCCCTTCACTGTGCATCCATTTATTAAATATAGGAGGGGAGGCACAAATTTAGAGTTTGCATGGGGGAGCTGAGCATCATCTGCCCTACTTACTGTGATGTGTAGAGATTTCAAACCAGCAACAACTACAATTTTTCGAACTCCCCTTAAGACATCTTCATGCAGAGGAAAAATAATAAATTTTTATGTTAAAAAGCAAACAAAGAAAAAATCATAACCGTTGTCAGGGGCTAAAACTTGAATAAATAGAACACTAAAACATACATTTTCCACAGTTAGTAACTGTGAGTTTGGTCAACATGCAATTTACTGTTTTGTTATAAGGTGGAGATGGAAGAGCCTGGGAAAAACCTTGAAACTGTTGAAGGGGTGGGAGGGCCTCAGTATTGTCATTTCTAATGAGTAAACTAGTTGGGTGCGAGCAGCTTTCTATATTAGGAAGGCTACTTTGTAGATATTGAAACTGTTCAGTTCTTTACAATGTGCAGCAGGGTTCTGGGTACTTGCGTAGTTTCAGGTACTGGGTACTTGCGTCTGAGTCCCCTTGCGGGGCTCGCTTCGCTCGCCCACGCTGCAGGCTCGGTGGCTTGCTACGCTCCCCGCGCTATGCTCGCCACGCTATTTAAAATCAACTCCACGCCAACATGGATAGTAGAGGTATGAACTATCCATGTTGGCATGGAGTTAAGTTACTTTTTTTAACATAGTTTGTGGCGAGCGTAGAACCCAGAATGGTTCCGTGAAACAACACAAGTACCGGGTTCTGCACATTTGAATAAGATGTAAAGTAAAATAAATCAAAATCATCAGAAATTAATAAATCAAAAATTAATTAAATAATCAGAAATTAGGAGTCTTGGCCGTAACTAGGATTTCTGTCACCGTGGCAAGGCAGTAATTTGGTGCCAGCCACCACCTACACTATTGGACAATATTATCCCATGCACCCCAAATGCCCTAAACATATTTTACATGCCCCCCCACCAGCTGCATGTTACACTACATACCCCTCTGTGTGTCTCCATAGATTCCCCAACATCACTGCCTTACATCACTGCACTACATGCCCCTATATACTGAACAATGCTGATCAATTATCCTACTCCCTACAGGTTGCACTATACTAATATCCTACATTCAGTGGCGTAGCTACAGGGGTCGCAGCGGTCGCACCTGCGACCGGGCCCCTGAGCACATTGCAGGCTTTCTGGGGGAGGGCGGGCTTGCCGCCGGGGCTCTCCATCTCCGGGGACTTCATAATTCAGCACGGTGGTAGCGGGGAATCCTCCCCGACAGGGCCTCCAGCCCCCCGTCCCCCGCTCCGGGGATGCAGTCCTGGCTGCTGTCAGCCGTGCCCGCTCCATCACTCTCCAGGCACATCATCAGCTGCTGCCCGGAGCTCCGCCAGTGTGCAGACCCCCTGTGACTCAATATTTTATTTAAATAAACTACTATCCTATGTTTAAATGTTAGTTCTATTATTAACATAATATACTTGATGTATTAAAATATAAACTGACCGAGATTTTAATTTTGTTGTATGTAGGGGGGCCCCAAGCTGACCTTTCGCACCAGGGCCCATGAACCCTTAGCTACGCCCCTGCCTACATTAATATCCTACATCCCCCTAAGTGCTGCATTTTATCACTACACTACATGCCTCTCAACCCTGCACTACATACACTATATGCTACACTATCCCTAGACTACATCCCCCTTCATTCTGCACTACATCACTACACTACATGCCACTCAACGATGCACTACATACCGTAATTGATAGATTATCTCTAGACTACACCCTACAAGCTGCATGATATCATTACACTACATGCACCTCAACAATGCACTATATACACTATATGCTACACTATCACTAGACTACATCCCCTACATGCTGCACTACATCACATAGAAACATAGAAACATAGAATTTGACGGCAGATAAGAACCACTTGGCCCATCTAGTCTGCCCCTTTTTTAAACATGTTACCTCAAACCATATTTGATCCTTATTTTTTTGTAAGGATATCAATATGCCTATCCCAAGCATGTTTAAATTGTTCTACTGTATTTGCGTCTACCACCTCTGATGGTAGGCTATTCCACTTATCTACTACTCTTTCTGTGAAGTAATTCTTCCTCACATTTCCCCTGAATCTTCCTCCCTCTAGTTTCAGTGCATTTTCTTGTGTTCTGTTGCTCCTCTTCCTGTGAAGAATGTCTCCCACCTGTACCTTGTTAAAACTACACTTCATGGCCCTATACACTGCACTACATCACTACACTACATGCTGCACTTCATCAATACACTACATGCCTCCAGTGCCAGGTTAAGGTCTAAATGGGCCTGGACCTGACAATTACCAAGGGCCTATTATGTACAATAATAGGGGTTGTGGCCAGCACCTAATAATGTGGTGTTCTGTTTGCTTGGTCTGCTCATGGGTGTGTCTATTTATGTAAATACTTTCAACTAATTATATGCCTGGAAAAGGCAGGGGGCTGGTATAGGAAAAATGCAGGGAGATATATTGGCGGGTGCCCTCCAAAGGTGCACCCGCAGGACGCCAATGTCCTTAGATACTTGCGGGGTGAGGCCAGTCATAAAAAAATACTAAAAGCCAAAACTTGGTAGATAAAATTTCAGCACCTTTTATGTGGTCTCCTAAGCTTACCACACCATATACCCCTTATACAAATCATGCAACACAATAGTAACCCGTTTATACTGTACTTGCCTCTTACACATTATGCCACATGGAATGAGCCAAAATTCACACTATGGCACACGGATTGAGTCAAAATTCATATTATGCCACATAGATTAAGCCAAAATACACACTATACTTTACCAAATGGATTGAGCAATAATGCACAATATGCCTCACAAACAGGGGCATTGCTCTCCGGCGCGCATTAAAAATTTACACTATAATGGCCATTACATGATAAGCCACACACCATAATGTCCATTACGTATTATGCCAAACACCATAATGCCTATTAAAAATCATGCTACATAAGTGCTGCTTACCTACATGCTCTTTGCCAGGGGTTCCATGCTCATTGCCATGTTGGATTACATGCTCATTGCCAAGGGGGAATACATGCTTGCAGTAACTGGGGGACAGCCACCGCAGGGCAAAATTACAGCCAGAGAGCAGGGGACTGCCCGGCTGTATTCAGAGCTCTGCAGGTCCGGGCTATTTGAAATGATACCCCTTTTGCAAAAGAAAATGCAGGAATTTACCCCGAAATATAGTGCCAGGATCATGCTGGGAAATTCCCAGCACCTTTTACACCAGCCTAGTCCCTGGATTTTCTGGTGTGTTTCTTTAAACAACCGGATATATCTTCGGAACCCACTGACCAATTTACATGAGACCAGTATCATATTGAAGAACTTTCAAGTGGGCTTTAAATAATTTTGGTCCCTTGAAATTGGGCGTTTGGTTCCAGAGAAATCTGCCATGAAATTACATTTCAGAAATGTAAAAATCGGTTTACCCGCAATATCTCTGGAACCAATGAACCCATACCTAACCTAGTATCAGAGTGAAGGCCCAGCGATTTGGGTTCGAATGAGATCAATCTTGAGCTTCTGTGATGCCGGAGTGTCCCACAGCACTCCCTTGATGGCAGTGGTGTAACTATTAATTTTTCTCCCTCCTGTCAAAAATGTTGGCAGCGCCCCCCCCCCAGTTACACGCTGCCATCCACCGTGACCTGCCGCCGTGACCTGCCGCCGACTCATCTGACTCACGGCTCTCCATGCTCCCTCCCGCTGCTTATGAAAAGGGTCACTCACAAAATGGCTACTCCCATACAACAGACCATTTTTAAGGATACTAGAGGAGACCGCCGCCTCCTCTAGCATTCACAAAAATGGTTTGCAGTATGGGGGCAGCCATTTTCTGAGCAGCGGGAGGGAGCCTGGAGAGCTGTGAGTCCGTGACCGCAAACAGATGAGCTGGCGGCAAGTCACGGCGGATGGCAGCGGGTAAACATAGCCCCGCTGGCGCCCACACTTTCTCTGCGCCTCCCTGCCACGGGCTGCGGGACTATAGTTACACCACTGCTTGATGGTGGCCCCTATCTATACACTGCCCTACACAACTAAATACCCTACATTCTACACTACATCCCTTGTACTTTACCACTGTAATTAGTGGATAGGTGGCTGAATGGTTGTGACTTACCCAGGAGAAGTTCTGTCACTAGGGACCTCCAGTGGCTACTATTTCAAACAGTGAAGAGTCCACAGGAAAAGTTGGGGATTGAGCCTTGGCAACCAGTTGCCTCATGTAGAGACCACCAGCTCAGACACCACAGCTGTCCTGGGGAGTTTAGCAGACAGGAGGAACTTGTGTGTGTGCAGGCAGGGCAGAGGTATTCCGAGACAGTAGCAAACAAAGGAAAGATCCCAGGCACTGGCGTTCACCCGCATCAGCAGGAAGAATTACCAAATTCCAGGAGGCGTTGCCAGGCCCCCTATGAAAAAAATAAAAATAAAAATATTTGCCATGTCTCTGCATGGACAGAGCAGCCTCCCTGTTTGATCAGTAAGTATATATGCATATTAGAATAAGACACTCATTCAGTGTGTCTGATGTGAAAGAGTGTACCCATCCTTAAATGTATCAGGCAGGACCGCTAAGACGAGGCACATAACACCAGACAATTTTGGCATCAGCTATGCCGTACATTCTGGTGTCCCAAGAAAAAAGAAGAATCTATATTTCTGTTACCTGTTATGGCACATTTTGCAAATTTAACCACAAAGACATGTCCATACAGACTCACAATTGTGCAATAAACAAACAGAATGTTATTCTGTCACAATGCAGTTATATGAGATTATAAGGTATATGGGTCTAATTCAGCTGGCTTGCTTCTGCGATCCACTGCGCAATTCCTGGTGGTGGGGAACTGTACATGCGTCCTGTGCATTATGGGTCCTGTGAATCATGGGATAAGACCTGATTGACTGGTACATTGGGGGTTATTTTGATCCATTCCCAAGGACTGTATGTTCGCATGGGGAGTGATGTTTTGTGTATGCGCATGCGCAGCTACATTTCTGTGCATGTGCATATTCTGGGAGCGTGCAGCTGCGTTGAACAAACTGTTCGCTGGGTGCATGCACCCAAGACTGCGGCTGGGGGGCGTGGGGCAGCGGCGGATAGTCGTGCTTATGGAAATGCCCAGCAATTTATGGGCATTCCCATGAAAACACTGGGCGTTCACGTGGAAATCGCCCGGTGACGTGGGCACCAGGTGCGGGCAGCTGATATCACCACTTCCTTCTGAAGGGCCAGCGCTACCAATAGGCAGGAGCGCTGGCCACTGGAGGACGCCCCTTGTTAAGCCCAACATTTAATTGATGTACCACCCAAACAGCAGCCGGTCCTGTGACCACTGTTTTTTTAGTTTTTTATCCATTTTTTTGGTTTTCTAGGGGGGTCCCTACTAATAACTCCCTCACCCACGACATCCTTCTGTGCCACTACTACTCCCAACCACCTGTCATGTGTCCATACTACTATTAAATCTCTGGTTGGCAATACGAATAAAAAAATAAAAATAAACATCTTATTGTTAAAGCATTTTTTTCTTTAAGGACTATTTTTATTTTGTAGCATATTTTTTATCCAGTTTCTTTTATTATGCATATATTTAATATTGGGGATGTGCACTGGCCACTTTTCGCGTTTTGGGTTCTGATTACCTTCAGGTTTTGGGTTCTAATAGGTTTTGCCAAAACACCCCCTCAAGGTTTTGGGTTCTGATTTTTTTTTTTTTAAAAGCATAAAAACCGCTAAAACCGCATATTTTTTTTTTTTTTTTTGGCCTAGTGGCCTAGGGCGCCGGCCACTGGAGGGCGACATTTCGCCCCCCCACCGTGCCGCGGGGGTACCTGTCCTGCGGCTGTGTATATAAAGCTTGCGGCGGCAGCGGGGGGTCCCTGCAGTCAATAAGAAATAGAGCGCTATCCGCCTGGCTACGCAGAAGCGCTTCTGTTGTGGAAACACTGGCCGCACGCTGATTGGCTGAGATTCAGCCAATCAGCGTGCACCGTGCGGCCAGTGTTTTCACAACAGAAGCGCTTCCGCGTAGCCAGGTGGATAGCGCTCGTTATTTCTTGACTGCAGGGACCCCCGTTGCCTGCCGCCGCAAGCTTTATATACACAGCCGCAGGACAGGTACACCCCCCCCCCCCCGGCACCGGGGAGCCCCCACCCCGACTCGCCTGGGGCGCTCCGGTGCCTTGCACCGGCCCTGGGTGCAGCGGATGCAGCTGCTATGGGGCCCGGCGGCTTGGGGGGCAGGAGGGCCCAGCAGGCATTCCCCTGCACCCTCCTGAAGCTGTTCTTTTTTGAAAAAAAAAAATATTAAGTTGTGCGCAGTGGCTGCTGCGCTGTCTTGGCTCCATCAGTTGTGCAGCCCTGTAGAACATGTGCATGAGACCCGGCGCCGGCAACACAGGGCTGCATCTCTCTGGCGCCTCTCTCAATAGAGCTGCAGGAACACTGACAGAGAGCCGGCCCAAGACAGCGCCTGGGATTGCAGGGAGGAGGAGCCTGCGCTGTGCATCGCAGGGAGGAGGAAGCCCACACTGGGGATAGCAGGGAGGAGGAAGCCTGCGCCGGGGATAGAAGGGAGGAGGAGAAGGCACCACTCCAGGGTGTGCAGGGAGGAGGCACCGCACCGGGGAGCGTGGGGAGGAGGAGGCACAGTGCTACTATGAGGAGAAAACGTGGCGGATCGGAGTAGGAGGCCCAGCACAGAAGAAGCACATCTGGAGGTACCTGCACTATGACTGAGGGGGGAGGAGGGGATTAATGGCTGTCACTGATTTTCAAACCCCTGCTATCCCTCCACTACAACCCCACTCCTACAACCCCTCTCCTACAACCCCTCTCCTAAAACCCCTCTCTGTCTCTACCCCCCCTCTCCTGTACAGCCCTTCTCTCCTGTACAACCCTCCTCTTTCCTCCTCTAGAACCACCCTCTCCTGCTCTACACCCCACATCTCCTATACAACCCCATCTCCTTCTCTACACCCCCTTTCCCTCTATACACTCCATCTCCTCCTATACATCCCCTCTCCTCCTCTACAACACTGTAGTAATGATAATGGGGGGGCCCTTACATTTTTTTTGCTATGGGGCCCACAGAGTACTAGTTACACCCCTGCACTTAGCATCACCCCTGGACTGATACAGCCCACTTAGCAGCACCCCATGAATTATGCAGAAGACTTGGCAGCAACCTATGAATTATATGACACACTTGGCTCACCCCAGGAATTATGCGTCACACATGCAGGCACCCCTGACCTAATACAGCACACATGGAATTATAGGGCACAGATGGCAGCAGACATGGAATTATATGGCAGACATGGCAACATTCCTGCAGTATAAAAAAGAAAAACTTTTATTCTTTTAATTAGTAAAAAGAGCAGCCCACCTGGAATTATACAGCAGACTTATGCTGGGTACACACCAGGACGACTAGGGCCCGATCAGCACAATCTAGATCCGATTCCGATCAATTGGATGCAGATTGTGTGCTGATTGGGCCCTTTTCTGAGCTGGTGTGGAGCGATTCCGATCCGATGCGCGGTCCCGCGGGTCGGTCGGTCGTTATTGAGATCCTACCTGCTGCAGGTAGGATCTCAATGACGACCATACAACCGGGTGCGGGTCGCCATCGGATCGGACCCGCTCACGGTGCACATCGTGAGCGGGTCGTGCCCTCCCGCGTCATCGTGAGCGGGTCGGACGAGACACTGACGACCCGCTCACGATGTGCATCGTGAGCAGGTCGTCCTGGTGTGTACCCTACATTAGCAACACCCCTTGAATTATACAGCACACTTGGCTCACCCCTGGACTGATGCAGCACATTTACCAGTCCTTGCAGTAAAAATAAAAAAGGCATCTCCCATGGTCTGATACAAGACACATGGGGACACTCCTGGAATTATACGGCACGCATGGGGGCACCCCTGGAATTATACGGCACACATGCGGGAACCCCTGGTCTGATACGGGACATATGGAGGCATCCCTGGACTGATATGGGACACATGGGGGCACCCATGGAATTATACAGCACATATGCGGGCACCCCTGGACTGATACGGGACACTGGGCAGCACAGCTGGACTGATATGGCACACTTAACACCCCTTGCAGGTTAAAATAAAAACACCTTTTTTTATTTCAATAAAAAATTGGGGGCAGGTCCCCTGGACTGATAGGGGACACTGGGCACCCCTGGTATTATGCGGCACACAAGCGGGCACACTGGACTGATACGGGACACATGACTGATGCGGGACACATGGGGGCACCCATGGAATTATATGAGACACATGCGGGCACCCCTGGACTGATATGGGACACATGCGGGCACCCCATGTCTGATAAGGACACATGGGGAAACCCCTGGACTGATGCGGGGGAAGCGCTGCTGGGTTTGGAAACACTGGCCGCATGCTGATTGGCTGAGATTGAGACTCAGAAGCACTTCACGCGCCGCTGGCCTGCGGATAGCGCTAGTTGTTTATATGTCACTGCAGGGACCGCGCCAACTTAATACACAGAGTATTGATACTGCAGGTACCCCTCAGACACCACCCCCCCACCCCCCATGAACCCCCCTCATCTGGAGCGCTCTGGTGCCTTGCACCGGCCATGTGCCTGACTTCCGCTTGCCGTATGAAGATGGCGCCGGAGCCGGGACTTTTATAGAGATTCGGTCTCGCGAGAATCCGACGCGGGATGGTGGCGGGACACGACAAACTCCTCGAATCTGGCCTCGGATTAGGTAAGTTCGGGGGGGGGGGGGGGGAGGGGGGGTTCGGATCTCTAGGCTCCGAACTTGCTCATCCCTATTTAATATTCAACTATTTCACTGGCATGTTAAGTATGCTAGTGCAAAATGGTTGGGTACGATATCCCGACCCACGGCACAATGACGGTCAGGATAATGCCAGACCCCATTGAGTATTTTTATCTTAACCGACCCTTCCTACCAGGATCAGATTAATAATGGATATATGTATGGATGTAGTGTGTAATTGTATGTATGTGAGGAAGTATATGGATGTGTGTGTGTGTGTGTGTATATATATATATATATATATATATATATATATATATATATAGATTCTTGTTGCCAGGCACTCGCTGTTTGAATAGGTTGGTAACACCCGGTGCCCTCCTCAGTGGGGTCTTACGCCCTTGCAGATAGTTGGTACAGATAGGCCAGGACGGGCAAGACCCGAAACATGTTGGATCGTGTTTGAAAATAAAGTAACACGTTTGTTCACTAAGAAATCCTGAGAGTGCCACCTATCTGTACCAACTATATATATATATATATACAAAATGTAGATCCAGACTGCGCACAGCCACAAGCTTCAGAAAATAGGAGTGCGTCCTTGGGTCAGGATGTAGTGCAGCTCTCTCCAAATAAAGCCAGACCGTAGCTTTAATTGTCCCAATCACATGTAAAAGGAAATTGGAGAAAAAGCGCAGATATGAGCAAAGTGTAAAACAAATTTTACTAAAAGTGCAGGCTCACATACATCATAGATAACAGCAAACAGCTTGCCACAGTGATATCCAACACGGTGCACCAACGACTTGAATAGCCGGGACCAGCCTTTTCGCCGCCGCCAGGGCCTCCATGTTCAGGAACTCCAAAAGCACAGCGTTGTCAGTTTAGGCCACGCCCAACCGGTTTCATCATCTGGGGACTTCGTCAGGGGGTGTGGCCATCCAAAGTACCGGCGTTATACTTATAGTAGGTCGCACAGCTGATATTGATGTGCTGACAAGCTGCTTTAGTCATGCTCCAAGCTCTCACTGATACCTATCAACATCGTTAAAGCTAATTGCCTAGCAGCAGTAATAAACCATTTATAAAGACTCAAAGAAAGAAACAATATATGTGCCTCTCACACACATAAGTAAAATACAATCCATACAAAAAAATACAAATATAATACAATACAATTAATATACAACAATTCAAAAATAAAATAAAATGCATATACATAGAAAATATAAATCTGCACAATATGCAGGTATGTAAAAATATCATAAAATGTTTAATGATTACTTTTTAAAAAAAATTATGTAGCGAAGCATAAAGAGATACATATACTCATTGTAGCAACTCCACATTATAAGAAACATGCCATCATTATTCATGCAAGAAAGAGAAAAAAACTTTTATATATAAACAGGATTTGATATACTAACATGTAATCATGTATAAAAAAGAAGAAAAGGAGAAAAGAGATAACTATTAGTCACATTATATAAACAGAAAGTCCGTCTATAGCTTTGATTACGGACAGCAATATTCTCAACATTACATATGTCAAAGGAATATACATATATTTCAATACTAGAAGGAAATCAGGCTGTGCAGTCAGCCCATACCAGGATCACTCTATCCAATGCACTGTATGCGATAGCTCTGGGGTCTGCAGACCCAACACAGTGCTATGCCAGCAACATAGATATAAGAGCGCTCACTCAGTATAGGGAAGAATATATATATTGTGTATGAGACACGTGGGAGTAGAAACAGATATAGGTGTGTGTGGCAGGAGAGTGAGACTGAGATGTGAAGGAATATGAGAGAAGCACTGTATAGATATCTATATATGTATCAGAGACAGAATGAAATACAAATAGATACTCAGCTGCATAGGGTGCCAAGATCTGGGAAGGGATGTCACTAAGGGTGCCAATGAAATAATTACAGATGCCTTTGAGATACTTCCTTCCTCTCAATACAGTCAGGTGGTTGGAAAACATATGAGACAGCGCTTTCACCTGACTATCTGGAAAATAGTGTGTATGTGTGTGAGGGGAGGGGGGGGGGGGAGGCAAAAGTTTTGCCTAGGGTGCCAAGAAACCTTGCACCAGCCCTGATGCCCATGCACATCTAAGGTTACCTTTGAGTAACCTTAATTGTGCGTGTGCATTCCACATCATTCGAATGATTTGGGTGTCCCCCCACAGCCTGCGTATGGATGTTTATATTAAACATGCATTCACAGCCCATGCATATAAATGCGGCATGCAAGGGGGGGCGTGCATATAGGAATTCGCAGGGCAGCATCGGGTGGTCTCGCAAGGCTGTGAATTAAATCCGAGTAAGGTCCATACATAGACAACTAAGGCCCAGATGTATCAAGCTTCAAAAAGTGATAATGTAGAGAGTGATAAACAACCAGCCAATCAGCTCCTACCTGTAATTTTTCAAACCCAGCCTGTAAAATGACAGGTAGGAGCTGATTGGCTGGACGTTTATCACTCTCCACTTTATCACTTTTTGAAGCTTGATTCATCCGGCCCTTAATCCTTTAAATCTGTACAAATCTCACTTGTAATCAGAAATAAATTAATGAATTCCGCCGCTAGTAGCTAGCTGTTAAGTGTTTTAATAAGTACATGACAAAGTGTGAATAGTCGTGTAAATGTGTATGTATTCAGGAATTTCCATATTGTATATCTATGTACATGTGTTATATACTGTCTGGATTATTATGTTAGGAAGTTGTCTCACAATCTTTATCATTTGTTTGCACATATATATACGCTGGTATTTGGCTGCCTGTCACTGTGTCACTGAAGGGTTAAGCGGGCAGGTCCTGCACCTGCTAAATGTGAGCACACAGGGTGTGTTGACTCAGGTACGGGACAGCAGCACTATATAAACTAAGATGATTCTACGGGAGAGATCAGGAAAGAGAGAAAAACAAGACAGAAAGAAGGGGAAAAGAAAATAAGTAAAAGGGTATTTAAAAAGAAAGGTAGAGGTAGAAAACAAACCTGCATAGAAAGAGTAATGAGAAGCTATAAAATCAGATTAAGAAGAGGTGTCAAAGATAATAATAAGATTCAGAAGAAGGAGGAAAGAAGAAAAGTTTAAAAACTATAAATAAAATACCATGGAGAATCTTGAAAATAAGGAATAAAAAAAAAAACAAGACGGGAAGTAGAGAGATGGTAATGACTGAAAAGAAAAGAAAGTAAAGAAAGTAGAAAGAAAAAAGTGGGAGAGACATCCCTTACTCCAGGGACACGTGTCTCTTCCAGGATTTAAAGCATCGTCAGCGAGAGACAGAGGGAGGGGAGAGGACCTTAGAAGAAAAGAGGAGGGAGAGGGTGAGGAGAGAAAAAACACTAGGTAAGAGAAGGAGATAATATAGAGGTAACAGACAGGTGTCATAGAGTTGACACAAATGACACTGTGACACCCCGCCGGTGGCAACGTACATTCTGCACAGGTAACATTTTATCTTTACTTTCAATATGGCATACATCCATTACTTTTTCAAATGAAGGAAATAATTGAACATAAAACCATACTGTACGATTTGTACATATATTTTCTGTACTACAATCTATTGGAGCTCATTGCCTTATTGTATGACTGATGTACACATTTTGTATATACCTGCTACTTTAATTGTGTAAGTTTATGCAGTTGAACCTGTTTTTTAAAGAATAGTTTTCATGTTTATTATTATGTTGTTAGTATTAGGGGATAAAAGGTGTAGAACACTGTGGGATTTATCTATTTTTCCAATCTGGTCCCATTAGACCCTATAATCTGTTATGTAACTGGTCAAATTAGAGGCGCCATGTAGGAACATTTTTCTCCTACTATGTCCAAACCAAAATTGTTCAGTGTTTGGTCCAAAGCAAAATGATGCTGTTATATATATAGTTATATATATATATATATATATATATATATACTTTAATAATAATAGACAATAGTGGCACATACACTGCACAAATGTGCGTAAAATGATAGTACAGTATTTCACTGTCTGTCCCTTGTGAATCTTTGTGTCATTGTGTCTCTGTTTACAGAACACTTTGCTTCAAGCTCATTCACTTTTTGAAGTGTTTCCAGGAGGCGCTAGCCCTAAACTGTCCCTGATAGATATAAGTGAAAATCTTACCCACAGTTATTTGCCATCTGTATGTCCATAAAATATTTTGATTGTGTATATTCATAATGAGCATCTGCATCATACATCCTTTTAAATTCTATTATTTAAAGTTACCTGTACTGCCCGTACCGATATTACATATGCCATTATGAAAAAATGTAGCTTTATTAAAACCGTTCTTTAGGGTAATGGCAGTAATACATTACAAAAGTAACTTATTCTATATGTTTTATGGTAACATAAGTGTTAAAGATAAAATATCCTGCAGGGATAAACCATTTGACCTTAAAACAGTCATGGCTGCCACTTTTTGTCTCCATTCTACATCTCTTACCCCTTCAGAAAGGGTATTTCATTATGCAGAGCGTGGTCTCCTGTAACAGGCTTAGAAATGTCTTTATCTCTGTTCATCCACTGGAATATATGGGATTTTAATGTTTTGAACAAAACTTAGCAACGTATACAGCACAAGTAAAACTGACCAATTCACAACATATCATTTAGATAAAACATAGGTAATTACCATGTGAATGAATTCTATGTTCTGTGTCACATACAGAGTTATTACTAATTCTGATGTATCACAATAGTAGTTGTAAATAGCTAAAATGATAAAATACTAGTATATATTTTGTATGAGAGACCTTATGGTGTGATAGGTTTCCATTGCTCGAAGAAAAAACTTTGTTTAAGCTGGCTAAGTAAGCATTTAATGGATTAACGCGTTAGTCACACAAACATGTAATATCTCTGTCACAAACATTTGACTTGCGTGCAGTAGAACAGAGAGTGGCCTGACCATAGTTTTACAGGTTACTTCTCTTTCCTTGCAAGACTGGAAGGACGCAGGATTGGGCTATAGGTAAGTTACACAGCAGAGTAATCTGTACCAGATGTAGAGGACCATGAAACACTTGCATCTGGTGGCTTTTTCTTATGCGGGGCCTTATTTGCTAACTGTCTTCGTTTCCAAGGATAGTCCCACGCATTAAAAACTTCTCCATGGTAATTTTTGCTATGGAGAATGCTTTTTATTTTTATTTTTAGAATATTGTCAACAACTTTCTTCTTTTCTTGTGTACTAAACATCATTCTCAGTAATGTTTTATAGTTTATGTAAAGCAATATCTATTGAACGTCTTCAAAATATTGTCACAAACGTTATGATATTGGGGGGAGTACATCAGCATTTCTGTATGGAGTGCACCCTCACGAGAAGAGCTGAAAGCAAGTTTATATTAATTGCTGTGACATCATGCCTGGAACTGAGGCAGTGAATTTGTCCCCTCTGTAGATTGCTGCACATGTGCATAAGCACTATACACATGTGCAGACCACCGCTGAGCACCTTCAGCGATAATTTCATATGCTGGGGCGCTTGTACAGTAATTGACAGGCAGGGGGCTTACCAGGGGGACACCACAAAAATGGTGGGTGCACCCATAGAAATACTGTGCAGGCCCCAGGGAATGCAGGCATTCCCTGCCTGCTTGGGGCAGGCGTCTGAGGTCACATGATGTCAGCACCCACCCCCTCTGTGGGGGGTGGGTGCCTTTGTGTGAATACCCCATTACAGCCCAGTTACATCTACCATGCTGCAAGAGGAGATGCCCTTGAGATCGGTATGACTCTGCATCTCCTGTAGTTTGCGTTCACATGGGTGAAAATGTATTATACCTTCTTGTTGTTTCTTACGTCATCACCTTACTGAGGTGAAGCACCAACATGTATTAACATGTTGGAAGCAGTGAAACCTCCCTCTGGCGATCGCTGGCAGGCCCACCACAGCACATCATTTTAGAGCTCATGTGCCGCGTGTCTCCTATGACCAGCTATCTGGGCATGTGCAAGATCTTGTGAGTCTAGCAAGGTCTTCTGCACAGCCAGGAGCCAGCAGATATCGCAGCAAGGGAAGCACTGTTCCTACTGCGGTGTATGTTATATTATAGGGGGCATAGCACACCTGTCACTGAGCAAACTACTTCATAAATGGGGAGAAGCTGTGTTTATACCAAATCTCCCCCATAGCGACCAGTCATACATTTACCCCATTGTTCTGAAGAACAGTGTGAATCATGCAAATTACGCTCCACAAACAAGACGTGACCTCAGCACTCAGCCCCAATGTTTAAAGTCACCCGTAAAGGGGATATACAGTATAACTGAGTGTTAACAAGTGTATAGGTATATATTTAATTGTTAAACATAATATTTCATTTGAAATAGTAACTAAGGTTGAAAAAAATACGTTAGTCCATCGATTCATTGTACTGTGTTATGCATTCAATATATTTACAATCAAACATATAAATGATGCTATATAGAAATATTCATGTTTCAATCAGAATGTCATAGTCATGTCTAATTATGTTCAGCCACAGAAAGTCTTTTGTAAATACATTTATTGCAATAAAAAGTTACAGTGGTTAAAATATATGACCTAGCACATTTGCAAGAACACTACAGCATCGAACAGCTGGTGATGAGAAGTTATAGAGAACATTCATAAGATCCTATATTGTGTACCGCTTCTGTAATTATAGGCCATTGTGATAAGGTCAAAATGACATCTACAGTATACATACAATATAAACATAGGAGACTGCAGCACTGTACTAGTGCTTTATTGGGTGTATGATATCATATTATTGTAGATACCAGAATATTTGTACTATTCTTTATCTTCAGGTTTTTGTGCTACACAACTCTGCGGAATGGGCAGCAGCGGTACAAACCTTCCATCCGTCACGCACACGCATTTGGAACTTCAGGATTCCTCACTCAGTAGCTTGGACAAACCTCCTGAAGAGGGGACACCTGGGTACTACCTGCCATTTTGTGACATACTTTACAGTAGTGATGGAGGAAACTGGGCTGCTAAAAGTCTTTTGCCAAATGGACATAGAGGAGATGGGCAAAAGGAACCTGAGCAATGCCCTGTTATAGACAGTCAAGGACTTCACCATGAGCTGGAGTACCAAACCTCACTACATCTAGAAGATCATTCCCTTGAACAAATGCAAACCATGGTAGTAGGGGAAGTTTTAAAAGACATCGAGACGGCATGTAAGCTTCTCAATATATCTGCTGGTGAGTAGCATTTCTTTTTAATCTATGCACCCAGTCAAAAAGATTCTATGTAGCTTATTAAGCATAGAAAATGTATTTAAATGCACATTTTTACTGTTTTCATGGTTTCTTTCTGTGGCTGTATAAGTAAGCAATATTAAGCAGGAAATAGGAGACAACACCTTGCTTATCCTATCTCCCAAGATAAGGGGAAGCCTAAAAGGCTTGTACCAAACCCTACAGATTAAAGCATAATTAAAGAGGAGTATAATGCTCTCTGCTGCAATTTGTGAATTTACAAAGTTACAGGATGATTTTGTACTTTTGTGAAAGCCACAACTCACATTTATCTTTACTATATTTTGATATGGATCACAGACAGGGCATAAAGTGGTCATGCAGAGGTGGGGGAACTAATTTCTCTATGCCACCTAATTATCCCCCTTCCCCTCCCCCCATTAGTCATAGACAGGGCCAGTGGTAGGGTTTTTGGCATCCCCCCTGCAAACTAGAATGCTTTTCTGTGAGAATTACTGTGCAGGGCCAATGTGGAGGTTAAAATGTCCCACCTCACCATTAGAGGTGGTGGAACTCAGTTCCACCCCGTTCCCCCTCACTTTAACCCCTTATCACAGGATAGTAAAACCGGTTCTCAAAAATAAATAGCTAGGCTTTATCACTGTTTTGGGACAATTAGACCACTTAATAGCTCAGTTATTTCTGTCAAGCATATCCATGCTTAAAACCTGGTTGGCTAATTAAGCAAATTAGGGATAAAACTGACCCTGAAACTAAGGTTGGTTTTAATTAACTTAAGCACATGCTTAACCGGCTAGCTCTCCTAAACTGTATGTTTGTTCTCTGTCAGAAGGTTGACAGAATTTTAACATTTACACCACAATATTGAATGTCAACATGGTTCAGACTGTCGACAGGTTGACACACCATCACAATGTTCACAAAGTGGACATCTGAACTGTCGCACCCACCCCCATATATCATACCTCCCAACATGACCCTCTCCAGGAGGGACAAAATACTCTGTTTCTGGACTTCCCTCTTATTTATGATTGTGATCACCTGTGTGGAAATAACTTTCTTAAGGTGCATACACACTGTACAATTTTCTTTGACCAATTTCATTGAAAGACACTTCCCTTGAACCCAGTGTCCTGGATGAAAGATATTGATGACAAAGATCTAGCTACAGTTTATAGGCTCTTTTTGTAAGATATCCATGCATGCACAGTTGACGAACAATCTTGATGAACAACTGGCGGGTATGCGCATCATCATTCATCGTTCATCGCAAACGCACTGAAAGATATTTTGACCAATTTCATTCAGAATGGCCGAAATGAACGAAATTGGTCAAAAAAATTAATCAAACATTAAGAGGGAAGTCCAAAACTGAGCACCCTTCTGGAGAGGGTCATGTTGGGAGGTATGATATATTTCATAACTATTCCCGCTGGGCCTAATTCAGACCTGATCGCAGGTAAAATTTGGGTACTTGTGTACTAGCACGGCGCCCATCGCATCGCAGACCATAAGGCATGCGATGATATGCGATGTAATGCGATGGCAGCCGATGTTATACAATTTAAAATTGTATACCATCGAATTGTATGGCATTGTATGCCATTCTATCGCATATACAATGGTATGCAATTTAAAATTGTATAAGCACCCTAATGGGGGCTTACAATGTTAAATGCACCCCCACGCCACCCCCACTATGAACGTGAACCCGAAGCGTGGCGAGCGCAGCAAGCCCGCGAGGGGGGGCGGTACGCATCCTATGACCTTTTCCTACCCCCACTATCCACGTCGGCGTGGAGTTGATTTAATATAGTGTGGCAAGCACAGCGAGCCACCGTGCCCGAAGCGTGGCAAGCGCAGCGAGCCCCGCGAGGGGACGCGGAACACATGTAAAGTAATACACAGCCCCTCGCGGGGCTCGCTGCGCTCGTCACGCTTATAGAATCAACTCCACGCCGACGTGTATAGTGAGGGTATGAAAATGTCGTAGGACGCATACCGCCGCCCCTCGTGGGCTCGCGGAGCCTGCCACGCTTCGGGTTCACGTTCATAGTGGGGGTGGCGTGGGGGTGCATTTAACATTGTAAGCCCCCATTAGGGTGCTTATACAATTAAACATCTTATAGGGGGCTTATACAATTTTAAATCCATCGCAGTGCATCGGGTGTATAGCATGCGATGCGATTATATGTCTTGCGACCAAATATCGTGGGCGCCGTGCTAGTACACAAGTACCAAAATTTGTTCTCAAAATGGGCATAAACATGTGCACTGAAGGTAGGGCAAATGTATTTGCCCTTTTTAAGAACAAATTTGTCCTGCAATCAGATCTGAATTAGGCCCACTTTCTTGACACATAAAATGAATACATTTCTATCTCCTTATGCAAAGTATATAGAGTGTATGGACATCCTCATATATCACCATCAGTAATCTTCTTGGCATGAAAAAACTGCATTCATATTTATTGACTTCATTACATTTCATTTGCATAATATCAACCTTATTATAATAATCCAAGTTTTGACATGTGATTCAAACTGTCAATATGAAGAGGGATAATTGTACTGAAATAAATTTTGGGTAAAATAACAATAGCAGCAAACAACTGAAATCAACTGTAGTCTAAACTAAGTGAAAAACCTTTAGCTTTTCTAGAAATTATTTTATCTTCATTTATAAAAGATTATAGATGACAAATGGCTTTATGCAGTTGCGCAACTTGAACTTTGTGGACCCCATAGCAAAATCTTAAAATGTCGTCCCCCCCCCCCCCCCCCCCCTTCTGACATTATATCAGCTGCTTTATTCAGTTGGGTTCCCGCATTTATATATATATATATATATATATATACGCAAACCAAGGGTGCTGTGTAGTATTCCATTATGCACCACTACACAGCTTCTTTGGTTTGAGTACACATATATACAGTAATTGTACAGCTGAATAAAGCCACTGTTGTAAATTGTGATTGTATCTAAATGTAGATATTTTTGGTGAGTGTGACATTATTAGATACATAGTCGTAGTATTGAGTCCCTTAACTGTGTCCATTTAAGAATGTTTTATGTATATATGCTTTAGTAATTGTTATGTATATGTGTATATTGTGATTTAATACTGTGATATAATAAATATCTCAATAATCAATATTAACAGGGGCCATACGGGAGCACATTATGGGGAGGGGGGATAGGGCTAGCTATAGGGGAGCACACTATGGGGAGGAGGGATGGAGGGCAGTACACAATGGGAAGGGGGTATGGAGCTGGCTATAGGGGAGTACACTATGGGGAGGGGGTATGGAGCTGGCTATAGGGGAGTACACTATGGGGAGGGGATATTGGGCTGGCTATAAGGGAGAACACTATGGGGAGGGGGTATGGGGCTGGTCCAAGGGAGCCCACTATGGGGAGGGAGTATGGGGCTGGTCCAAGGGAACACACTATGGGGAGGGGGTATGATGACTTACCATAGTACAGGGGTCCAGGGTGTCGGTTGTTACCGTCCATGACCGCCGCAGCAGGGAGGTACGGAGGCAGTGCTGCTGCACTGCATGAAGCTTGGAGGAGCGGCATGCAGATGCAGGTCTTTTGATTGCAGGGCAGGGCCCGCTCTTGGGGCAGCCGGCGCCACGGCTAAGGGTAAAAACCGGACCCAGACAAGACCCCGGACCGCCGGACCAGACATCAAAATCTGCAGTCCGGAGCTTGTAGTGTCCCGTCCTGGGGGTGTCCTGTCCGGGGGGCTTCACGTGACAGCTGTCACCAGGGAGTGGAGGAGGGGGAGAATAAAGCCTAATGGAAAGGTTCAACCTAAGTTGAAAGATAGAGCGCTATCACCCGAGTTATTTTCTTAAAAGCAGCAACTTGAATAAGGGGAGGTCAACCCCTTAGAAAATGCAAAGAGAAAAAGGTTTTTTAAGCAGCACTTAACAGTGGAGGACACTAAATGGTAAAAAATAACAATTTATTACACAGTTAAAAAATCAATCAATTAAAAGCATATCCACATGATAATGGGGGCAATGGGGCGAGTGTTGGTAGGACCAAGTGGTGAGGGGGACCAAAGTATATGACCTGCACTGATCCGTGGAGATGAGTCCTGATGGAGTACAGTCCAAGACTAGTCTGGGATATCGCTGGAGGGATCGGTCCTGAAGGATGTTGGAGCAGGACCAATCTTAAACCTCAACCAGTGTTGCGAAAGGTGATTCCAGTAAGGGTCTGTAATTTCCAAATCGGGTATAGTTGGTAAGATGACGGCAATCAGATGAATTAGCAGGAGATGGTCCAAAGTGACACTCAAGGTCCAAACCAAGGGGGGGCACCAACCTGCTCCAACATCCTTCAGGACCGATCCCTCCAGCGATATCCCAGACTAGTCTTGGACTGTACTCCATCAGGACTCATCTCCACGGATCAGTGCAGGTCATATACTTTGGTCTCCCTCACCACTTGGTCCTACCAACACTCGCCCCATTGCCTCCATTATCATGTGGATATGCTTTTAATTGATTGATTTTTTAACTGTGTAATAAATTGTTATTTTTTACCATTTAGTGTCCTCCACTGTTAAGCGCTGCTTAAAAAACCTTTTTCTCTTTGGAGAATAAAGCCTCCCTGTATGGTCCGGGCATGAGGCTGTAATCTCCCCTTCCCCATGTCCCTGGTGAAAGCTATCACAGGTATCCCCATGGACAAGACACCCTCCAGACAAACACCCCCTTGATAGCCTGCACCCTCTATAGTTAGGCCACTGGCTTTATGGAGTATTGCTTATACTCTTAGATGTGTAACTCCAAGAGGCAATGGAGACTCTTGCCTACGGGCTCCAAGCTCTTTAGGGGTAACTGCTTGTTCACAGTTGGATCCAAGTGTTACTGCAGCTCTTCCAGTGCTTATGTACAGTTAATCAGTTCTGTTCCAGGAGCACTGATAATGGAGGAGTTTAGGGTTAGGTACTTAGAAGGGAAGATTGGGGTCAGGCTGCGTGCAATGGGGGTTAGGTTTAAGCGGCACGTACAGGGTTAGACACTAGTGAGGAGGAATATGGTTGGTCGGCAGGTATGGAGGGTTAAGAACGGCAGGGAAAGGTGAGTATACTACCTGACCCTTGTTGGGATTCCCCCCATTTTGATGCTGGCATTAGTATTCTGATTGCGGGCATCCCCAGCTCTGTTCATCTGTATGTATCTACTGCTGACGCCAGCAATAGGGGAAAGGACAGTTCCTGTCTTGCCCCTCTCAGCCTTTGTGTATCAAGCAACAATGCACCCGTGACCCATCGTTGCTGCTAGACTGTGATGTGGCCTGGGACCCACTTACTGAGGAACTCTGATTCATGCTTCAATCCTCTGAATCTTGTGAGTTTGATCCTGATCCACTGCCTTTTGTCACACCAATTTTAACTTGCCTCCAGGTGACACCTCTGTAGCCTCTCAAATACATATTAGAATAAAATCCAAGGGAGATATTTCTGTTTTTCAGAATATAAAAATGTGTTTATGAAAGGTTGATCAAATCTGACACGTGCCCACTTGTAACTGAGTGGAGATATGTGGGGATGTAAGGGGTCTAACAAAGGGGTCTAACAAAGGTTGAGTACAGAAATTGCAGATAACTGCAAACAAATAAAGACCTGCACAGAGATGCATATACTGTAGATTGATGTACTGAGGACATACACAGGATATGGTCATTAGGTTGACCCTATTAAGGTCGAAATGCATTGTGTCGGCCACTGAAGGTCGACATGGCCAACAAACAACAGGATTTGATGGTGGACACAAGCATTAGGTTGACACTGGCAAGGTCGACAGTCAAACGTTGGAGTTTTTCACATTTTTGTTTTTTGAGCTGCCATGTGCCGACAGGCGGTATTTCATGCCCTGTCATCCCCTAGGGTGTGGAGGGGAGACAAAATAGTGTGCCGAAGGGGATGCAGTACACTTTGACAGTGTCCATGTTCCCTATGTCGACATTCCGGAAAAAAATCATGAAAAACTCATGTTGTCATATGCTTTACAACATTAATGCTTATGTTGACCTTCCAACCCTGTCTACCTTAGCCATGTTGACCTATTTCAGGTGTCCATCTAAGGCCTGTTCACCTTCAGTGGTCTACCCAATGCATGTCGACCTAAATTCGGTCGACCCAGTGACCCCTACCCACATACACAGACATAATGATTATAGTCTGCAGTGCTATATTGCTGCTTCCCATTATAAGTCTGCAGGTATGGGCATTGATGCTTTCAGCATGAGCCCCGTTATCTTCATGAGTTGCTACATGTAACAGTGGAGGATACAGTATAAGCTCTCTTCCATAGGCAGTGTTGCTCATGAGCAGCATATAGACAGTAGAAACTAGAATATATAGAACAGTGAGAACAATATTAGTGCATATGAACAAGTCAGTTATCTCTCTGGGGTATAAACAGTTCTATCCACAATAGTTCCCTCCAGACACAGAATATTCAAAACAGTTAAGTGGGAAAGCGAGTTTGGCTGGGCGGGGTGAGAAAGTAATCGGCTAGTGCTAATATGTATGTCATTATGCAAGTGTATGCGTTCCAGTGTGTGACTGTTTATTTTAATACCTAAGACTGTACGTGGATATATTATTTGTTCCTGTCTGTCTGAAGCAGTATGCATTTTTAATATATTATCAGGATTAAACTGATTTTCTGTTCGCAATTTGTGATGTATGATTTCATTGTAGGAAACGGTGCTTTTTAATGCTAAAAAAAGACTATATAAATACAGTATATAACAGAGTTTTATTAATTCATTGGAAGGTGAAACATTATACTAACAAATAAAAATATAATTCTAATAGAGACATTGTGCTGCTGTCAGGTGGATATGTAATTTTGGGGGACATATTTAGCACCAATTATGTTTTTGAAATGTGTGGGAAGAAATCAGAAACAATAAGAGAACATACAAACCCCACACATATAGGGGATTATTCTGGTTCACTCGAAAAGGCACAATCACTCTCTCATGGACAAAACCATATGCACTGCAGGTGGGGCTGATGTAACATGTGCAGAGAGAGTTAGATTAGGGTGGGGGGTGTACTTTAAACTGATATCTATATTGTAGTGTAAAAATAAAACAGCCAGTATTACCCTGCACAGAAACAATAGAACACCCAAATATAACTCTCTCTGCACTTGTTACATCAGCCCCACCTGCAGTGCATATGGGTTTGTCCATTAGAGAGTGATTGTGCCTTTCTGAGTGAACCAGAATAACCACCATGCTACTATGTTCCATCATAGCGTCATTTTACTGAACTATAAGTACCTATTTCAAATATTTTGTTATAATTTAGCATATAGGATAAAAACATGTATTGAGAACTCCATCTGTAACCAACCTCCAGTGAAGGTTCCAGTCTAGTTCCAGTATTTAAGTTATTTTCTAGTTAATTATTTTACGATTAAAGATAAACGTTGAATGAAATGTCCTCTACATATTCCCATATTCATTGCAATAAAAGTTGAGTGTCTATCTATGAGAAGACATACTCCCAACCTAAACATTCTCCTTCTCTAATTAGATCCCATGGAATGGTCCTCAGGTAATGTTCAGAAGTGGATACTGTGGACAGAGCACCAGTATCGCCTTCCACAAGTGGGTCGAAGCTTCCAAGATCTAACCGGAAGAGATGTGTGTGCACTGAATGAAGATGGCTTCAGAGAGAGGTCTCCATTGTGTGGGGATGTGTTGTATGCTCATTTGGATATATGGAAGTCAGGTAATACAGCACCAGTATTGGTACAAGAGGGATGTAATGATCTATGGAGTACATTTACAAAAGCTTCCAAAAATAAAAATAGTTGGTGTTGCCTATAGCAACCAATTTTTCCAGAATCATTTCTATATTGCATCTTATTTATTTATTACATTTCTTATAAAGCGCTTACATATTCCGCAGTGCTTTACAGAGATAGAATATATGAACATTCACATCAGTCCCTGTCCCAGTAGAGCTTAAGGTGCCCACACACGCACCGTTCCCGGCGTGCGTTGTGGGCTTAACTAGCACACATAGCATCGCATCGTATGCCTTGTGCATACGATGTGCATGCGATGCGATGCAATGCTATGCTAGAAAAAGCTAGTACAAAAAGTATGTGCAGCACATACTTTTTGTACTGTACGATGAGGTGCCGCGGGAGCGCGCACCCCATCGTACAGCATCGCACCGCCGGGATCGGTGCGTGTGTGGGCACCTTTACAATCTATATTCCCTACCACATGTACACGCACACACAGACATTCTAGGGTTAATTTGTTGGAAGCCAATTAACTTACAAGTATATTTTTGGATTGTGGGAGGAAACCAGAGTACCCGGAGGAACCCCAAACAAGTACAGGGAGAATAACTCCACACAGTTAGGGCCATGGTGGGAATTGAAGCCATGACTTAAGCGCTGTGAGGCAGTAATGCTAACCATTACACCATCCGTAATGCCCATCTTAAAAAATGACAGACATAATCTAATTGGTTCCTATGGGGAACACTGCCACTATTCATTTTTAGAAGCTTTAGTAAATCTACCCTTGTAACTTTCCCGAAGTTACTGCAATCTAAATCCTTTACATGTCTTTGCAGCAGCCTGGATGAAAGAGAAGACAGGACCTCCAGATCTGAGATATTGCGGTAAGGTGGAAAATTATGAAACTCGACTAAACTTGATTCACTAAGCCCCCTAGCAGAGGATCTCAGCATTTCAAACTGATAATGAGCGAGATGTACTAAGCCTTTAAAAATGCTAAAATGAAGAGTGATAAATGAGCAACCAATCAGCCCCTAACTGTTATTTTTCAAACCCAACCAGTGACATGGCAGATATGAGCTGATTGGCTGGTTGTTTATCACTTTATTTATTTTTTAATTTTTTAAGCTTAATACATCTATCTCAATATTTGTAAATGTCATGATTTTGGGCAAAGAACAGATGACAGTAAAAGAGTAAAAAACATTTTTTTCTAACATTTGCTAAAAATATATATTTTTTCTTATTTATTGCAGTAAGTTCCTGTAGGAAAAGATTTAATCACTAAATGATGCAGCTCTTTACACATACCACCCAACATGTTCACTTTATAAATCTATTAGGGATGTTGCCTTGCGGGGATGAAGCGGCTGCAGGCCATGCCCCAGTTCTACATCCCTACGGGGGCATAGCCAGTGCTGTGTACATTGCTGGCCATTCCACCAGCCCCTCTGCCTCTGTGAATAGACGCTGTGCGCATGCGCGCAGTGTCTCTTATCCGCTCTGAAGTGCCGTGCAGGGGGGGGGGCACTCTCACCTGCCCCTCTCCCACCACTGGACACTGCCAGCCCGATCAGGATGCAGGACTGTCCCTAAAAAACAGCACAGTCCACCGAAACGTGGGACCGTTGGGAGGTCTGCTTTACATGATGCCACTAAACACTGTCACAAATCCCCTAATTTCATGACTTCCTCCTCTGATACATGGAAAGAGACACACTCATGAATGTGCAGGAGTGATATACATAGTTGGGGACTCTGTGTTGGGTGGAATCAGGACTGGTCTGAAGTTTGCTAGCCTAGCATGCTATGTGAGAACTTTTGGAGTTGCACCTCCAATGCAACTACAACCCCTCCTCCACAGTATCAAATGACACACATTCACTCCAAGAATTGTGAGTACTACTCAAAACCAGGCCCTTTTTCTGAATAAACACAATTGTGTACATTTGCAGTTATCCCTGTGTACGTAGATAAATTGAACATGATGGGGTAAATGGATTCCATCATTTTATCGAATGGCCACATCCCGTATAGGGGGTTCTACAATGGGAATAATGTGTATACTGTAAGGTGCTCTACCATGGCATACAGTAATGTGTATAATGAACACTACTATGTGGTGTATTGTGAAAAATGGACACTGCTTTGTGGTGTAATGTGAATAATGGACACTGCTCTGTTGTGTAATGTGTATAAAGACACATTGCTTTTTGGTGTAATGTGTATAACGGACACTGCAGAGCACTTTATAGCTAATAAAAATGCTTACGTTGGAGGGTATGCATACAAAATATGCTCCATGCAGAGCAGATAGGACGGACAGAGAGAAAATAAGGAAGAGAAGGAAGAGGCTGGGAGGGAAAGGGAGGATAGGAACAGACCTTTGATTTGAGGCACAGTGTATTGGTGGCTGGTTCCAGTGGAAGGAACAGTCACCATGAAGCAGAACAATATTTAAACAGCAATATGGACCAGTAGCTAGGAAAATTAATACAGTACCTCTGCTGCCGCTCAGCAGTGGTGGTGTGGGTCAGATGCCTAATTTAACCAACCACAGGTCCTAACCAGGGTGGAGGGGCAGTGTAATTGGCTATCCCGGGGCTATCATCTGACCCGGGGCCCGTTTACACCAATGGGGGAGCCCAACCTCTCAACCGCAGTGTCCTTCAGTCAGTATGGAGGGTGGAGTGAATAGGGGCTAGGGGTGCACGGAGGCTAGGGGCAGCCCAGCGGCTTACCTTGTTTCTGGGCTTTCCCCTAGTGTGGCAATCGGCTGTCCTGGCGCGTCGTTCGAGGGCCCGGTACTTGGAGATGATGTCATCTCCAAGCACCACCCCTGCACCCGTGTGCGGTGTAAATGGTACCAGTCTGAGAATATTCCAAGTCGGCACAGCAGTGTAAATGGGGCAAATTCCGGATCTGACCCGGATTGGAACTGTGTTCTAAATACCACATCGGATCCAGGATTTTGGTGTAAAAGTGGTATAAGTAACCTAATGAGTGATCCAGCTTCACAGAAACACAATCCAAAATTAGGGTGTATCCGGGCAAACAGCTTATGCGCCTTGACAATTATCATGTGACTCCAAATTGTATATTTGTACTTTGCTGATTTGTATAAAAAAAAGCAATCATTAAGGTACTTAGGGCGGGATGCATTAATATACATCGCCGCCCCTTGCCGCCCAGCCGCCGCGATGCTAGCGCATATGTATTAACATATGCGGCTAGCATCGCACTGCAGTGACGGAGGCCCCCCGCAATACCTATAATGTGGTGTGCGGGGGGTCTCCGTCACCTCCTGAGCACCTCCTCCTCCCCTCTTGCCGGGACAGCTAAGCAAGCTGTCCCCGGCGCCTCCTCCTCCCCCCTGCAGCCGGAAGGATGTTCGGCTGCGTCGCTTGGGGAAGGAGGGGTTTACCTTCTGGGTCCAGAAGGACCTGATGCCAGGTAAGTCAGAGGGAGGGGGGGTCGCCGGAGGCGGCAGGTTTGCGTCGTGCGGCGATAGAAACCCATAGGCTTCTATAGGGTATCACCAGGTGGCGATACCCTGCTATGCGGTGACGCGGCTGGGTTTTCATGTATTAGAAAATGCGGTAAAACCCCTGAAATCGCATTTTCAGCTTAGTACAACCCGCCCTTATTTACATGAATGATGAGGTTTCTAAAAATGTTTATTAATTGATCTTATGTATTATTATTTGCCCATTTCAATTGGTTGAATTTAAATGATAATAATATGTTGTATCCTATTTTGCAGTGTTATTACAAATTATTTTGAGACTTACTTATGCCACAGGGATTTAATGGTTAAAAAAAATCTAAATATATTGTGCAAATTAGCATTCTTTTCAAGTATATGGCCTATGAAATACAGATGTGTCCACATACATCTTTGCTATTTTTCTCAATTTGGCACAACATGCACAACACGGCTTTTCAAATGTAGCAAGTAGATGGATTCTTATATTTTTTTTGCAGCAGTAGAATTTGTATAAAGTAATAGATTAGAGAAGCAAATTGTAATAGTAAATATAGAGTAGAATAAGATTCTTGGGGGGAGATTCTCTAAGAATCTCCGCCCCCCTTCGCCGCCCATCGCATTTATAATTATCGCATATGTTCTAACATATGCGATAATTATAGCAAAGGACAGCTCTTGCTTTAAGAGTCGCCGGGTCCCAGCAGGTCTCGGCGGCTCCCCCCTCCCTCACACACCCGGCGCTGCTGCTGCTGCGCCGGGCTCTCCTCCTCCCTGCACCCGGAAGAGGATCAGTGCAGGGAGGAGGTCACAGGTCCGGGCAGCACAGCTCTGTGCTGCCCGGACACAGGTGAGGGGGGAGGGGGCGATGCGGGCCGGCAGGGGGTCCGTGCGGGGCGGTGGGGGGTCGTTGCGGGGCGGTGGTGGGATGCGGTAGAAGCCCATTGGCTTCTATGGGGCATCGCCAGATTTTTCTGGCGATGCCCCCCCGCCGTGTTAACCCGGTGGGGGATGCTTACAGCATCCCAAAATGCGGTAAAACCCCAGATAACGGGGTTTTTACCGCATTTTTAGCTTAGAGAATCTCCCCCATGAATTGTACTGTATGTTTTAGAGAAGTAAACTTTCACAATTCATGAAATTGAGTACGAATCATTACAATGCTTGGGACTGTGGTATCAAAATTAATTGGCATTGCCTTTGTTTTATGTAATCTATTTCCAGGAGGAAGTGGGGTTGTAGCAGAATGTTGGGCAGACACAGAGGTAGACTCCTCCAGTTCCGGGCAGCCCATCCATTTATGGCAATTCCTAAAAGAGCTTTTACTGAAACCACACAGTTATGGACGTTCCATCCGCTGGCTTAACAAGGAAAAGGGTAAAAATGATTTTTTATTTTGTACATTTTTTTTTTTTTTTGTTCAAGATGGTATTGTAGGAATACCAGTATTCGCTTTCATCAAGGTTACAAAAAGTGACTCTGCAGCAGATAGATCTTGGTCTAAAGCTGGCTATACATTAGAACTACCTGCATACGATGCAGGTTGTATGATCGATTGAACGAGCGATAGTATGTGCTATAAAAAAACACATACAATCTGCTTATCTGTGCATCACATATGATCAGTGGAGTGACCTCTCAACCTGTGGGACCGTGCAGCGCCCTGAAATACCTCATGATGTGCATGTGACATGCACATAATCGATCGCACGACCCGTCAAAGGTATGCGTTTAGTCCTAATATCGTTTTGACGTATGGCTAGCTTAAGTATATTGTTCTGCTTGGGAACCATGGTCTCCTTCCGTGTCTGTCCTTTTATGTGCCCAAAAAAGATCTGAGTTTGTAGTATACAAACTAAAGATAGTACCCATACACAGGGATCTATGCTAATTTAAACTTTCACATTGGGATAGATGCCGGAACAGCTAATTATTTATACTCTTTTCACATTGCACAAATAAATAACCTGGGTCCAACCCGGGTTGTTGCCGGGTTGACCCGGCTTGACGTGTGAAGTGAAAGGGCCTACCGAAATTACCTGGGTCCAGCAACCAGACATTCCGACCCAAGTTAAAAGAAGGGTTATCCCGGATCCCATTCACACTATAGGGTGGAGGCAGGTTCAGCTCCAAGTGCTGCCTCCTCCACCCCCCACAATGATGTCAGCAACCTGGCTTATTGCTGGGTGACATCGCATCTCAAATGTCCAAATCCTGGGTGTGACCCAGAATTTGCAATGTGAAAGGGTATAAGCAGCAAATGATGCGTTGCTTTTGCTCCATTGGACATCTCAATTTTAATTTTTGGTGGACTAACTAATATCTGCATTTACTATTATCTGCAGTTGTGTTGCAGAGAAAATTGCACTTGTATTAGCGCCCATCTCTGAATCAGGCACGTCGATAATATACATTTCCTACACCCAATCTCTATCCCCTTTTTACCTTTGTTACTGATTAATCACGAAAACAAATTTCAGTCTGTAACTAATTATGATGCATATAAGACTACAATAGTAGTCAATAGTAGTTTTGGGATATACATCTTATTCCAGAGAATATAGAATCCTTATTCCTGTAAAAAGAGATTCAACAATATCACACCTTATTAGTGTTGAAAAAGTGATAAAAAAAATTACACAGGGGGAAATTTACTAAAATGGGAGTTTCATTTCACATGGGATGTTGCTGTGGGTAACCAATCAGAATCTACTTATTTATTTAGCACCTTTTACAAGGTAATAGATAGTATCTGATTGGTTGCCCATAGCAACATCCCATCTGAAATAGAACTCCCATCTTAGTAAATTTCCCCCACAGTCCTAATGCTACATTGGTGTGTAAAGAGAGACATAAAGACAATAGTTGTATTCTAGTAATAAGGATTATAGCCTGTCTGGTGTCCTCTCTCATCTGTTATAATGGAACAAATTCCAAGTGGTCATTATGAATAGGGCTAGAAAGAAAATGACAAAGGCTAATGACCAGAGCTTTTGGTAATATCTTTACATCATTATTTAATCATGATATGGGTCAGTAGCTTATTCCGACCCATATCATGAACCATGTTGGTCATTGTTTGGTGGGCTCTGGAGAAAATGCTTTACTTTAAAGAAGTTCATAAGATATACAGTAGGTGTGGCACAGGGATTAGTTGAAACATTTTATAACAAGTGATTGAGAAGTAATGCACTCCCGGGACCACCCCTGTATGTTATCCCTTAATGACTTAGACAACTTCCTACTTTGTTGTCTCCTTCCCTAGTTTGTTAGCTTTAGATTGGGTTAATCTACATTTCTGCTACCTAAAAGGAATAAGCTTTTGGAAAAAAATAGGATGACCATTGGCTGAGAAATGATAACTTTTCAAATGTTCTAGTTTTTTTTTTTTACCTGATTCTTTAAGATTAAGAATATTGGGGCAGATGTATTAAGCTTTAACAAGAGATAAATGCAAGTGTGATAAGGAGAGATAAACATCCAGCCAATCACCTGCTAACTGCCATGTTACAGGCTGTGTTTGAAAAAAGTCAGTAAGGAGGTGATTGGCTGGACGTTTATCTCTCCTGATCACCCTTGCATTTATCTCTTGTTAAGGCTTAATACATCTGCCCTATTGATTCTAGCCATCCTAACTGTATGCTTACAGCATGTACCAGTGGCATAAGTTTGTCCCAGTTTCCCGGAGGCAAGATGAAAATTGGTGCCGACCCCCCCCCCCACACACACACACACACACACACAACGTTAATCAAAATATATATAGTCTGTTATCAAATATACATTATGTACTCTATATACAGAGAGAGAGAGAGAGAGAATATTCGATCTGATAACATCTTAGTTAACTCCCCAACTTGCAATAGAACTGTTTACTTACTTGTATTTGTAAGGCTTTAACCTTTGAACTTGGTTTATCAGGGTTAAAAAAATGTATGCATATGTAACGTGGGTGATATTATTATAATTTCCCCCATCTTGGCTTTATCTGATAGTCACATGTTCAAATACAAGGAACAAGACAAGAAGCCAATTGAATAGTAGAGCAATTATGTAACACAGAAAGCCTGTAGAATTTTTTTTTTTAAAGTGGTACTATTAAAGGTTTATGTTGAGTATACTCCTCCTTCTACCTGCTTCTACTTTGTGATTAGGATTATAAACATGAATAGCTTTTGCAAAAATTACTTCTTCCGTTATGGACTCTACAAAGCCGAAATTTCTATAACCTTAGTTCTTTAACCCTTTGAGTGCCAAGTGAATTTGTTAAAATACTGTAGGTGTGAAAATTGCCAAGCTAATGTTTTTATTCATCATAATGGCCTGTAATGTTTTCCTTACTGTGTATAGGAAATCAAATCTATATTACACAATATTTGTTATTTGAATGTATATAACAAATTTGAGTAATACTGGCACCTTTAGGGGATATATTTGTCAGTTTTTGTACGGTTTGTTTTCTATTACAAAAAAAAACTCCCATTAATTTATTTTTCTTAGACATTTTTAGCAGTAGATCAATGAATAGGGTCAAATCTTATAGGCCCACTGTGCATGTCCCTGGAGCTCAGATACCCGAGGCATACCTCCCAATTAACAGTCCCGCAACAAATGTGAGCGACGCTGGCATTTTGAGCGGATGTTTTGCACATCTCTCACAGAGATGTTGGCAGTTACAGGGTTAAGCTTAATGTTGTATAAAGAGGGAATATGCATATATTCTGGCACAGTCTTTGATTGGTAAGACTATTCAAACTGAGGTAAATACACTGTCAAGCCGCAAAATTATGTCTATGGTTTAGGGAATGTTTCTGTAGCATTCTCTGGGCCCATTCATTTATGTGGAAGGCACTTTCAACTAATTTGGTTATGAATCCATTTTTGCATATAACATAGACCTATACATTCGGATTGTCTTCCATGGAGTGGGTGTGATCTTGCAAGACAATGCGACATGTCACACTACATATCCAACAGTGGTTGGACGAGCATGACCAAGACATCTAAGTACTTCCATGGCATGCTAAATCCCCATACTTTAACCCAAATAAGCATTGGTGAGACCACCATGACTGCCAAGTTTGCTATATGGATCATCAGCCACATACCCTTCAGCTGTGGGGTACACTGCATGGCTCCAGGTACCGTTGCCAACCTCACAGCTCATCTACCTGCTGTCTACACTAAACATGGCGGTTACTGTGGCTATTAGCTGGTGGTAATATTACTGTGACTTGACTGTGTATTCAGGACTGATGATTTGTTACATGCGCCACCACTAGGCAGCTTTAGGCATTTGCCTGGGGCGCCGGCCACTAGAGGGCAGCACTTGGGAGCAGACCCTCTGGATGGGGGTGAGCGGCTCCCTCTCTCCCCCCCCCCCCCCCGTGGAGCGATTATGCGGCCATCGCCGCTTCTCCTGCCACCCACAGGCCCCCCGTGGAGCGTTGCTGTGGCCATCGCCGCATCTCAAACCCCACCCCCCGGTGGAGCGTCACTGCAGCCATCGCCACATCTCGAACACACATCCCCCCCCCCTCCCCCCCCCCCCCCCGTGGAGCTAGACGCTGCGGCCATCGCCGCATCTCCAGCTGAGCGAATCGGCAGTGGTGTCTTGCACCAGCCCTGGTTACATGGTAAGTGGGGATCTAAACCCTGCGCTTCACTTCCAATATTCAAATAATATACATACACAGTGGTTATGGTATAAAAATTAAATTACATTTTATTTAAATGGATTTAACAGTATAAATAGGACAGTTTAAATAGCAATAAAAGAACACTGTAAATATGTGTTTAAAATAAGCTGAGTATATGCTAAATATATAAAATGATAATAACTGCTACTTCCGGTATACACACACAAATTCTGCCAGCACTATGCTTTTTCTAAGATTATTTTGCCATAGGCTGACATTGGCCTATTGATCTTTTTATATGGAAGGATTTAAGGGATGTAAATTTAATCATGGAGGTTTTTGGGAGGGAAATAGTGCTCACAAAGAATGGGGTTAGTAAGATGGCACAACCTGTTTTTTCAGGGAAACAATCTTTGGGGGTAAAATGAGAAAAATAGGTTAATAAAAGAAATGGTGTAAGGGTCTTTAAATGTAAGTTTTCTAAACATAAAAATATACTTTTGTAGATTACATTATTATTGTAGAGAATAACCAGGATGTTCTAGGTTGTTTGTGTTTAGTTATATTGTAAATAAGGCAGGATGGTTGTAAAAATGAAATACAGGGATTTTGGAGCTAATTTACTGCTGCTTGCTAAGCAGCGGTCGTTCACTGCTTAGCCAGCGACTTAACGCCGCCCCGCCAAATGCCCGAGCATGTCCTAAAACACGTCCCCTCGCATGTGGCTGAAGGGGAGAGAAATAATTTGATGGTCACCAATCATCGAATGATTTCTCAAATAATTTCTCTCCCCTTTGGAAATAAAAGTCAAATGATTGGTTGCCCATAGCAACATCCCATCTGAAATATTTATTTATTTATTTATTTACAGTTTCGGTACTTATGTAATAAGAAACCACAGTTTCTTATATATCGCAGCAGATTCCGTTCCGCTTTACAATAGTAGACAGTAATAAAACAAACTGGGTAACAACAGACAGACTTGGAGGTAGGAGAGCCCTGCTGCAAGCTTACAATCTATAGAACTCCCTTAGTAAATTTCCCCCACAGCATAAAGTTGTATATGTTTAAAGTTGTAATTTGTTTTTAAAAAAAATGCCTAAATTGCCCAGCAGATTCTGTACCACTGGGTTTATATTATAAGCACTGTAGTAGATTTGGATCATGATCGGTGGATGGAAGAGCAGGAGCAGCAACCCAGTACTAGTGCAATGGCTGATACCAGTCATGATAGAACTACAACATCTATTAATGTTAATCAGTGGCCAGAAAGTTTAAGAAAGGGTAACTGAAATATAAATATTTCGCAATGTTTAAGAAAAGAGGTTTAAAACAGCCACTTTGGTTTCCATAAAAAGAACAATAAGGCTGTGCTCATAAATCCCTGAGAGTCTAAGGGTGTCCACATTTTTTTTTATGTATTTCTGACATTTTTTACATTGTACTCATTGAGAAACTTCCAAGTAAGGATGTTGATGATAACATAATACAAATGGCTAGTGTGGATAAATAACAGTATGAGGGAGATATTTTTGTATCTGGCAGGATGTTGATGATGTTGTTTAAGTCAGAAACCAGTGGCACTAGTTCTTGCCAGTTATAAAAAATAAGGACATGTAACCAAAAAAGCCAACTATTGGATGTATAATTATTACCCAAATCATGATATTCGTGAAGGCATCTGCTCCACTTTTTTAGGCCAAATTTAGTAGAGGTAGGAATGTTGATCTAGGCACCTCCTCCATGTTACATCATTTGTAGCGAGTTCATGAAATGTGTTTTACAAAATTGTAATAATTTGTAAAATTATAAAAAGAAGTCCAGTATCAGTTGCCAGCTTTTTGGACCAGCACATGCAATCTCTGCCACTAACACCCTAATTATCAACCTGCTCATTAATGATTGTGGGTAGTCCATTTAAAATATTGTTTTGTGGGTCCGCAAACAAATCAAAAGTGTCAGTCCCTGTCTCTGAAGTGCTTGTTTTTTTGTTGTTTATCTGTATGTGTCCTTTCTAATATACAACATATAGGTGAATGGGAGAACCCAAGGACAAGTCCATCTTGCATGGTATCCGGACTATTTGTCTACAACAAGAAGATAGACAGCCATTAGGTCGACACCATTAGTTTGACAACTCAATAGGTCGACATGCTTTTAGGTCGACATACCATTAGGTCGACATACCATTAGGTCGACATGTCATTAGGTCGACACTGTCATTAGGTCGACAGTGTCTAGGTCGACAGTCATAAGGTCGACATGGTTTTTTTCACTGTTTTTTGAGCCGACATGTGCCGACAGGCGGTATTTCATGCCCTACCATCCACTAGGGCAGTGTTTTTCAACCACTGTGCCGTGGCACACTAGTGTGCCTTGAGCTGTTCTCAAGTGTGCCCCCAGATCTAGAGATGCCCAAACCAGTTTACAGCCATCACCAGTTTAAGTGTTATTTACTGGTCTCTTCTTTTCATTTAAAGGGCCAATGTATTTTATTTTTGTTACCTGTGGGGACCAATGTGATTGTTTTTTATATGGGGGGCAATAGGTTTGTTTTTTTCCTTTATGGGCCAATGTGTTTTGCCCTGTGGGGATGTCATGGTGTACCTTGGCAATTTTAAAAGCTTATTTAGTGTGCTGCAAGGTAGAAAGGTTGAAAATCACTGCACTAGGGCGTGGAGTTCGATTATAATAGTGTGCCGAGCGCAGCGAGGGGCTGCGGTTCACTTCAAACTGTGTCCATGTCGACTGTGTCGACATTTGGGTAAAAAAACAGTAAAAAAACCATGTCAACCTTTTGACTGTCGACCTAGACACTGTCGACCTAATGGCAGTGTCGACCTAATGGCATGTCGACCTAATGACATGTTGACCTAATGGTATGTCGACCTAATGGTATGTCAACCTAAAAGCATGTCGACCTATTGAGTTGTTGAACTAATGGTGTCGACCTAATGGCTGTCTATCTATCTTGTTGTAGACAAATGGTCCCGCATCCATCTTGCACAGCTTCTCTTTCAATTATGGGCTATTTGAGGAAATTAGTGATGGTGCATTTTGCAGATGCATACATTTTACTGGTTTGGTTATTGTTCTACAGTTTTTATTAATTTACAACAAATTATAACCAGAAGTAAAGTTGTGCTTCACATATGTCACTTTTAGTCAATTAATTAATTATTCATTCTTTTATGGCATTTTCTCTTCTCAGATATAGATGTTGATATAGCCCACATCTCAATTTAAATTTTCTTTTAGTAATCTATTCGATCAATCTACTGTATCTTTAGTATCTTGACAGTCTCACTCCAGGTCTTGGCACCCTATTATGATGCATAAAACTGCATAATGATAGTGCAGGCCCTGTATTTAAATTTTTACAATAATTTAATGTCAACCTCTATAGGGCTATAATTATATCTTAAAACTTAAAATATGATTTATGTACGCATTAGAAAGGTTAAATGACAACAACTTCTCAAGATGCACAGCTCAATTTGAGTCACCATAATGTCATTGGAATGGTATGGTATGGACATAATCAGGAGCAGTTTATATTTCCATTTGTAATATCATAAAAGCCATAGAAACATCAATTCTAACCTCTCTCTCTGGCCTTGTTATATTGTTTCAAATCTCCACAGGTATCTTCAAGATTGAAGATTCAGCTCAGGTTGCGCGACTGTGGGGTATCCGAAAGAACCGTCCAGCAATGAATTACGATAAACTGAGTCGCTCCATTCGACAATACTACAAAAAAGGCATCATCCGCAAGCCTGACGTATCCCAACGCCTTGTCTACCAGTTTGTTCAACCGCTATAAAGTGTGTCTGTGGCTGTAGAAGGAGCTGAGGAGCGCTAAAGAGATTAGTGTTTGGAAAGAAGCAAAATCTGGATGCAGAGCAGATACCACCAAAGAGAGCAGCTCATAAACTTGCAGAAACTTTTTTTTCTACAGAGCATGATAGAGGATTATATCAAATCTCACATATACTAGTTGCAACAAAAAAAAAACCACACATGCTTCAATGACACAAGAAAACTTTACACTTTACATTTTCTTAAGTCATCTTAACTACCGGCTTACTTTAGAAGTACTCAGTGATGTGAGACCTACTGGACTCAGTGACCTTAGAAGACAATGGGAGGTGGGGAGAGCAGGACAGAGTGACCATAGAACACTGCAAACATATAAGAGAAGATTTAACAGTCTATCCATGCTTTAGATCAGGATCACATGTTGCAATGATGTGCTTACATTAGAGCCTATGGCAATTGTCGCAAATTTCAAGGTCCATAAAATAATTAAAATGGGTTTGGAGTTCTAAACCCAAATTAGAGCAAGCTTGGTGTAAATCACTGCATGAATCTCTTCAGCCACAATTCTCTTCATGAAGTTATAACTCCCATTCGCATTATTTATTTTAGCAACATAGCCTTTACATTGTACTATACATTGAATGGAAGGAACTCATAAATGGTCAATATAGGTGCGCAACCATTACATATATATTTCTTTCTTATACATAACATGTAGTTAATTATTGTAGCAAACTCACCAACTTTTTATGATGCCCTCCTGTAGATCATGGGGGGGGGGGGGGTATTGCTCAGGTGTGAGTTATGAGTGAGCATGGTGTGGTGAGTCAATTTGTCGCCCTACTCACTACTCAGCAGAGGAAGTTGCAGAACTGAGCAGCAGGGATGCCATGATAAAGCAATTCCCTATGAATCCTGTAGTCATGCCCCATGATTGTCATTCTACTGTGGTTGAAGGAGGCTAGTCTGCTCTCTTAGAAGTTCAGGAGAACTTACCGAAATGTATGGGTCTCCCAAACATTACAGGTGAATAGGCATTGTTAGATTGTACTGACGTAGATTCACATGCTATGATCTGCTAATTAATTCTTCCTTACATTGAATAATAATTATATTTAGTTTAAAGTACTGCTAAATACAACTGATTCATTTAGCAAAAATCATTATGGACTGAGCGTTTAGGTATTATGTATACCTGCACACATTTTCGGATTTACTTTCACCTATAGCTTCTGTATTTCTTATACCATTTAACTGTATTTGACTTTATATGACCTTTATTAAATAATATTTGAAGATAAAATGTGTCTATAAATGTTCAGGAGGCCAAACACACTATAAATACTAACCATGTAATATATTAATAATATGCAACTGATATTTTGATTTAACAGTATGTACTGTTTTCTCGAAAATGTCCTGTGACATTATGTACATATACAGACTTGGGAAATTAGTGCTCAGAAGGAAAAGTTATTTATAGAAATGTGTGTAATATGCAAAAACAATGAATAGTTTGGCGCGGGTGTTTTAAAAAAGATGTTCCACTCCAAAACCTTTAATTTTTTTAAAGAAAAGATGTACACAATTTATTTGAAAAAATACATGCATGATCAAAAATTATACATACATTGATATATGATATATAATAAAATGCTTAAAATATATGTCACCCAAATAAGGTGCTGTGGTGGGCCACACTTATATCAAATCTCTGGCACCACCGCAGATGGCTTAGGGGTGAAGTCCCGGATAAATTGCAAGTGCGTCCAAAGTTCCTCTTTGAAAAGTGCTAAGATGTGCAAATCAGCTACGCGTTTCAGAGACCAACGTGGAACATCTTTTTATAAACACCTGTGCCAAACTATTCATTGTTTTTGCATATTGTTCCCACAGGAGAAGGTGTTCCTCCTCTATGTATAGTGGGCAGCAGTGTTTTAATCTTATTGCGGCAAAATTTCAAAAAACGTTTTTGATTGATAAATGTCTGTAACATCATATTCCAATAACACATTTAGCTTCAATGTAAGCATGACTGTAATGAGGCAAGAGTAACTGAAGTAAATTAGGAGCTTTACACATCTGAAAGCACATGTGCAAACAGTGGCTATGTAACCCATAGGTAAGTTTTTAGAGTCGGTATATTTCATGATTTAGCAAGCCCCCATAAAAACCCAAGGAAGTTGCTTTTCCAATGGAAAAATGGGCTGAAGTGATATATTTCATTTTTGTGAGAAAATTTCAAAACTGGCTGTGTTTTTTCTCTCTCTCAAGATTTCCCACAATATATTCTGAATGAATAGGCCCCTTAGTACACTGCTTAGCATGAGAATTGTGCAGTACTATATGTGCCTGAATGCCTATTTTTGTAATGTGTTTGTTTTATGTATTGTGCCATGTGAATTTAGTTGTACATTTATTTGTTTCAATATACGTGTATTTGTCCTTAAGCAATGTTGTGTGTAGTGGTGTGTGTATGTGTGTCTCAAAGTAATTTTTATTAGTGTTAAATAAACAGCTCTTTGTAAACCCCTGTCACTCATTCCATATCTATTGTACATTAATAGCTTTTATTGCTCAATATCCTTATTCCCTGCAAAGTTACCCACATATATTTACTTAATAATATCTAATAGAAATTTAATTAAAAGGTTATCTGTCTGTGGGAAAGCCTGTTATCTACTCTATATGTTCTTAGACGTCGGTTTAAGCTTATTGTGGGTGTAACAGTGGCGACAACAAGATTTCACTAGTTCCCACGATGTCTTCTGATCATAGTGTGAACACAGTGCCTATTTGCAGACTAATGCAGTCCTATTGTATGTAGGCACCTCCCTATAGCAGTCTCTCACGGTCAAGTAAAGGAGGGAGGGGGTTAAGCAAGTAAAGTAACAAATGCACATAATACAATCATAATGTGTCTGCAAACTTTCATTCATTTATAAGTGTATCAGGTCATTAAAACCAATTAGCATATATTAGCCAAGAAGCTTACTTAATAAAAAATAAATTGTGTTAAGTTTTCTTCAAGTCTGCAACAAATGTTCAAGCATGGAGTTTTAAATGCTGAACATAGTGCAATTAAATGTAAAGAAAATTATTTGGCAAATACACCATTTTTACATGTAAATCACTATGGGGCTAATTAAGGTTGGATCACGGGAGCGCTCCATCCCGCATTATGCCTGATGGTGGGGTTCTGTGCATACGCTGGATGGGTCCTTTGATTGCACAGCAGAACAATGAATGCCTCTTCCTGATTGGCAGGCAGAGTCGTTTGCAAGGAGGGCCAGGGGTGAGGGCAGACAGCATTACTGGACATGGGAGCATGTCACCCCATTTTCTGGTAGTGGCTAGGCCAAGGACTGCTCTGCAAGGCGCAGTTTCCTGGGCCTCACAAGCATGAATAAAGTTAACCTTACTCAGGCTACAGTCGCAGAGGGACATTACAACCAACAGCCGTGATGTTCCTCTAGACCAGGGCTGGGCAACACCAGCCCTCCAGATGTTGATGAACTACACATCCCAGGATGCTTTGCATTAGTTTTGCTATGTGGCCATGCTGAAACTGATGCAATGCATGCTGGGATGTGTATTTCATCAACATCTGGAGGGCCGGTGTTGCCCAGCCCTGCTCTAGACTGTAATGTGATCACAAATGCAGGCAGGGGGTGATATGCACCTCCTCCTGCATTTGCATTACTTGTATGCCCAGAAATTTTTCATGCTCAGCTGCAGTGTGCGCCAGTGGTGCCTGCAGCCGTAGACCACTGGCGCATCAACTCTTGGAGCGCCCCCCCCCCCAGTCCCTCCCCCCCTGTCGCCCCCCCCCCCGCCCCTCTGCTCAGGTCCTGCTCAGGAAAGTCACTGCCGCCTGGTCACTGCTATGAATGGCAGCAGGGGCAGCAGCATGGGAACTCCGGCATGCGGAGGGGTGGGAGTGGTCTGCCCCATCTGTGGGTATTTCTTGGGCAGGAAAAACCTATCCTGATAGGTATGTCCTGCCTTAGAAAAACACAACACTCAAGGGGTTAAGGATCAGATATGCTAAGCTGCTCAGGCCCTGTATCTGTAAAGCAGTATAAAAATCATTAAAAGCAGGGGTTAAAGTAGGCCGGAATGTATTAGAGAAAATGAGGGAAATCATCGCACATTGGCTTACCCCACTTAGACTCTCCTGGGGATTTGTGGTATCGGACAATGCCAGTAACATCGTGAGGGCATTATATATGGGCAATTTCCAAATTGCAACATGTTTAAGCCCACACAATAAATTTGGTGGTGCAGGAGATGCTTGCGGTGGCTCGTAAAATTGTGGGACACTTTCGCCATTCTGCCACTGCCTGCCACTGCCTGCCAAAGACTGGAGAGCCATCAAAAACTCCTGAACCTGCCCTGCCATCACCTCAAACAAGAGGTTGTGATGTGCTGGAACTCCACCCTCTATATGCCGCATTGAATGGATGAGCAACAAAAGGTCATTCAAGCCTACACAGCCACCTACGGCATAGGCAAAGGAGCCATCTTGAGTCAGGTAGTTCCCCTGATCAGGCTGTTGCAGGAGCAGCTAGATAAAGTGAAGAAGGAGCTTAAACATTCCGATTCCACAAAGCATGTAGCTTTTGTGGATAAAGCTCTTCATATGCTTTGCCAGGACACGAGAGTGGTCAGTCTATTAAGTTCAGAGGAATACATTCTGGCCACCGATCATCGGTTTAAAGCGTATGTTGTGTCTCTGCCTCTGTTTCCGGTGGACTACAGCGGTGCAAACCTGCCGGTCAGGAGATTGTCATCTGAAGTGGCCTGTGACATGACAACAGCTCCTCCATTTTCTCCCACACCTGTGTCTGCGAGGAAACAGCTCAAATTTCCAACCCGACCCGCTGGCGGTGATGCAAGGCAGACAAGAGTTACTTTAGACATCTGGTCCGGACTGAAGGACCTGCCAATGATTGCTGACATGTCTACTGTCACTGTATTTTAAGCTGTCATCATTGAAAAAATGTGGAGGATTACTTTAGTGACAGCATCTAAATAGACATGTCAGACAGTCCGTACCTGTAGTTGCAGGAAATAAAGGCAGTTTGGAGGCCCCTGTACAAACTGGCTCTATTTTACCTGAGTTGCGCCCCCCCCCCCCCCCCCCTCCATTGTGTACTCCAAAAAAGATTTTTAGTCCAGCCAGGAACCTGGTCAGCGAGCGAAGTAGCAGGTTGCTTCCACAAAATGTGGAAAAAATATTGTTCATCAAAATGAATGATCAATTCTTCAACAAAGACCAGCAATTGCCCTGTAATGGTGGATTCCAACAGGTACGAATTGATAATCAGTGAGGATGAGGATATATACGTACTGAAGGGGGTGAGGAATCGGAAGATCAGGACGACATCTTACCTCTGTAGAGTCGGTTTGTACAGGGAGAGATGAATTGCTTCTTTTTTTGTGGGGGTCCAAAAAAAAACAATAATTTCAGCCACAGTCGTGTGATTGGTTTGTTAAAGTGTGCATGTCCTATTTACGCAACATAATGGTGGGTGGGAGGGCCAAAGTACAATTCTTGTACCTCTTTTTTTTTGGAATTATGTGCTCTTTGGGGCACATTAGCATAGTCATCCAGAGGGGATGCAGTCAAAATCCCGATGGTCAAAATCCCGATGGTCAAAATACAGACAACCATTGACCAACGGTAAAAATCCCGACAAGTTCAAAATACCGACATTTAAAATCCTGACAAGGTCAAAATCCCGACAAGGTCAAAATACCGACATTTAGAATCCCGACAAGGTCAAAATACCGACATATGGAATGTAGACAGGTGAAAAAGTCTACATGACTTTCGGTCAACAGGTTGCGAGGTCGACATGGGTTTTTTCACAGTTTTTTTACCCGACATGTGCCGACAGGTGGTATTTTATGCCCTACTATCCACTATGGCGTGGTGGGAGAATAAAATAGTGTGCCCGAAGCATGGCGAGCGAAGCGAGGGGCTACGGTTGACTTCCAAATGTGTCCATGTCAACTGTGACAGTGAAAAAACCCATATCGACCTTACGACCTGTCGACCAAAAGTCATGTTGACTTTTTCACCTGTCTACATTCTATGTCGGTATTTTGACCTTGTCGGGATTTAAAATGTCAGTATTTTGACCTTTTCTGGGTTTTGGTCTTGTTGGGATTTTGACCCTGTCGGGATTTTGACCTTGTCGGGATTTTGACCGTGGGTCAATAGCTGTCGGTATTTTGACCGTCGAGATTTTGACCGTCGGTATTTCATACCGAATCCAACCAGATACCTCTTTGCAACCTTTTGGCATAAAAACAACATTATGAGAAGTAAGGTATTCAGGATAGACTGGAAATTAATGTTCTTGAGGTTAACAATAATGAAAAAAAAAATCTGCAATTTTAGCGAGTGGTGTTTTGGAACAGACCAAGATCCAGAACACTGCCAGAGATACAGACCCAAAACAAGTTTCACTAAACTCTAAAAATGGCCGGTGCGCATCCCTAGCTATTAGTACGTTCACTGCTGTAGTGTGTTTCACACCTTTTTTGTTATACTAATTTTGCAATAAAACAACCAAAAATCCTTTATTTCAAATAGTCTTCATTCACCTTACTGCACACCTACAGTAACTCCGAATAGAGCCAATTCTTAATTTCTTCGATTAGAGGTACTGTAAATTCATAGTAAACAAACCCAATTAAATCTATGCAGCCCACTACACACCAAAAGCTCTGACTCCTCCACCATGGGGCTGATGTAGGCAGTGTGGGAAAAAAAAGTACACACAAAATGGCTTAGCCCATATGTGAGTGAGCACCGGGTGTCACACCTGGTGAGGCCTCTGTTGTTATACTGAGTTAGCTGCTGTACTATTGGAGTTGGACTCTGAATATTCAGAACTATTAACTAGCTAATAACTATACCAAAATACCACACAGAAGTTTTTCATCTAGTAGTATCTGTGGATGATCTGTTGCCAGTGCCAATAATCTGTTACCAAAAAAAAAATAACATTAATGTAAAAGGTCTAAGGCCTGCACATTACTGGTTAGGCTTGAAAGTCTTACAAAACTGAAGCCCCATACACACTAGCCAATAGGCTCTACTACCAATATTGTTAACGATACTGGCAATAATCGCAAATGAACGATATAGCGCAAACACTCTGAATGATATGGTTAACGATATAATTCTGTGAAATCACACGGCCCCCGTTGACAGCACGACTCATTGACATTCAACATTGGGCATGCACGACAGAGGACAGTGGGCCGTTAATGATGTGCGGGAGTGCGCATCGGTAAAGATAGTTAACATACACACTAAGCAAGATATCGCTCAGAAGGGCCAAAAGGAGTAATAGCTTTTAAAAAATCTTCAAGGCTTAAAATAAAGGAACTATCACAATTAATCAACAGGGATATATTGAAGTATTACCAAGCATAGGTAGAAATATGGTAATGCGCTGCAAAAGGGGACATGACCTCATTGAAAGGTGGTGTGTCATCACAAAAAGGGCATGGTATTACACATTAGACCACACACCGTAATGCCCATTACACATTTTAGCAAACTCCGTAATACCCATTACAAATAAAGCCACACGCCGTAATGCCAATTACACATAAGGCCAAGTGGGAGGGAATTGGTCGTAGCCAAGGGGGTGTGAAATGCTCACTGCAAACGGGGAGTGAATTTGCTCATTGCGGGGGGGGGATGCTCGTTGCCAAGGGGGATCGCTTGTGCCAAGGGGGAGTGACACCAGCCGCACACAATTTAAAGAAATAACTGCCAGGCAGAAAGAGCTGTGCACTGCCCAGCTGTATCGTCTAATAAAATTAGCAGGTCTGTTGATGTCTTCAGTGCTCCCGCTGGTGGTATTGGTGGGCCCTCCTGATTGACTGCCAAACCGCGAGCTCCAATTGGCTTGCGGTCCAGCGGGAGCATTGAAGACATCGACGGAGCTGCTGGCTTGCTTAGACCAGGGCTCAGCAAATGTCTTTAAAATCTAGGAGCCAGGATGAAAATGTAGGAGCCAGGCAAACAAAATTTTAGCGACAGTGGGTGCCAAAAATTTAAACAGGACGTTATGCCCATTACACATATACCAATCGTAATGCTTATTACACATAACAATGACATATTATGCCACACAAGATCTGTTTACCTACATGCCCGTTGCTATGGGTTTCATGCTTGTTGCCAATGAGGTTACATGCTCTGCCAGGGGGGTTGCATGCTCTGGCATTGGGGTTAACATGCTTGTTGCCATGGGGTTAACATGCGCTGCCAGGGGTTAGCATGCTCATTAGCATGGAGTTCTGTAGCAATGAGGGGGTTGACAGGGGCAGAAGGACCACAGAACTGAAAGCGGGTGGCTGGATGTTTGTCATACTATGGGTGGGGGGTGTCCAGATCTCTGAGATATGCTGAAGAGGGGTTCACACTGATATCCGTGGCAGGGGAGAGGATTCAAATTAGCTGGCCAACCACACAGTAAAACTTACATTAGCAGGAGGACAGATGCAGGAGGGTGGCTGGGCTGGAGCCACGCTGATAGACGGAATATGCAGCTGAACACTGATCAGAAGTAAGTTCTTCGCTATGTGGGCAAGGGAGCGGGATTGTTGAGCCCTGGCTTAGACAGTGACTAAACAGTCGGGCAGTGAACAGCTCTTGCTGCCCGGCTGTCATTTCTTTCATTTGTGTGTGCGGCGGTGGCCGGCTGTCTAATGGGTGGTCCGGTGCACCCCCAGACCACCCCTTAGATTCGCCTTCGTTACCAATTATGCAATGTGAAATGCAAAACCACTCAGTATTCCCATTGACAAAGGCACAAACCAACAAAGCCAATATTACCAACAAACAAAGCAGAGATAGAGGAAATGAAAAAAGTTCCTTGTAAGAGAGCACTGTTTAGACATCATCGATAGATCATTTACAATTACAATTAAACTTGGGAAACAACATTGTTCTGTAGTTAAAAGAATCCAGAAGTATTTAAAGGGTTTAACCTCCAGAAAACCGAGGGCTGTTTAAGCAAGAGGTGACAGAAACCACCGAAGGGACCTGAGTTGCTGGCACTTTAAGTATCAAGTCGTTCGGGTGCTCTGAGTAGGAGTAGGTTAGCCAATCAGGGATCAGGGATGAAGTTGTGTGTGCTTAGAGCAAGCAGGAAGTTAGGTTGAACTTCCTCTCTGATTCAGCTTTCCCCACCCTCCCATCCCTATTTCTCTGTTTCTAGGCGGCGGTAAAGAACGGTCTTGTATATATGGAAATCGTATGTAGATAGTGGGGTGCGCTCTCCTGGCATCGATATATCGTTAGCACATGCCCCTGGACTGGGGATGGGCTGCACAATCCGTACGGGTGGGTGTGATGGCAGAGTTGAACACCAACGATGTTTGAATGGTGTGTGTGATCTTTACCCCTCTTTTCTATGACCATTTTTTAGTGCCGCCACCATTTATAGTCAGATATACCTGTCAATTAATAAATTTGACATTCTATTTGAAACGCCAGCACTTGTGTCTGTCTCGTTATTTTAGTGATAAGTTTATACGTAAAGTTTAAATGTTTGGTTTAAAGTGTGGGGCAAAAGGGTTACCGATGGTGAGTTTATTGAAATTAGGTCTTTTTAAACTATTGAAATTCTGCATTGCAATTTTTATGTTATGTCAACTTGGGTTCAGATGAGGCTATGTGTCATTTATACGGGATGCAGTCAAAATCCTGACAGTGTCAAAATCCCGAATAGGTCAAAATAACGACAAGGACAAAATCCCGACAAGGTCAAAATCCCGACAAGGTCAAAATCCCGACAAGGACAAAATCCCAACATTTAAAATCCTGACAAGGTCAAAATACCGACATATAGAATGTACAGGTGAAACAGTCAACATGACTTTCGGTCGACAGGTCAGCATGGGTTTTGATTGTAGACAGACCTGAGCGAGCAGAGTGTTGGAGTGGAGTGAATTTCTGTGCTGTTCCTGTCTGTTGTGCAGTGAGCGACCACTATGCAGTATTAGCTCCTCAGGTGAAACCCTATATTACCTACATTACAGCTGTTGTGGCTGCTGCCACAGAACACTACTGCTTACCACTGTTATCACTGTGTGTGTGTGTTTGTTACCACTGTTACCAATAAACCTGCAGCTTGGTTAAGGACCCTATGTGGACTAACATATACTTCACATTCTGTAGAGAAATGCTAGAGTGAGTTGACATACTGTAAATAAAAAGTAAGGGCTGTTAGAAGAAATACTATAAAACAGGGAGGAAGTTTGCAGGTGTGAGGTGTAAAAGGATCAAGATAGAAAGAACCAGATCCAAGAAATAAATCTAGTGGGGACAACACTGCAGAATATTATAATTACAGTGTCACAAGCCGAGTGTTAAAGCAGGCTCTCTTACCGGCTAAGTGTCTGCGCAGGCTGAGCTTGCATTTCCGGCGTCCTGTATGCTGTGCGGCTGTCCTGTGGTCATCTCCCAGTGCGCTCCCCTCACGCTGAGTGACAGTTCCCAGTGTCCGGCAATACTCCAGTCCGCAGCCATTGCTCCTGGCAACAAGCATGTGGATACAAACACACTTCCCTGCCTTAGCCTGACATGGGGCTGCCATACTCCTTTCAGTCACATGTCAAGCTGAACCAATCATGTGCAGTTTAAGCTCCCTGTCATACCTACCCGGCCAACCAGGGCCTTCTAATGTGTATAAGTATGCTAAGAGCCCACAGACTGAAGCTAGTGCTTCAATTGTCAATTGACTGTTGTTGGTGCAGTTGTCTCTCTCTCTCTCTCTCACTATCTCTCTCTCTCTCTCTCTGCTGCAGTGTGCTTCATTCCAGGTATTCCAGCTCCTGTGATTCGGTGTCCAGTATAGGATACTCACCTCAGCAATTCTTGGCCTTGCTCCGCATTTGATGTTCCATCCATCGTTCAGTATCCAGTTGATGTTCCAACCATCGTTTAGCATTAGATGTTCCAGCCATCGTTTAGTATCCAGTCGATGTTCTAACCATCATTCAGCATTCGATGTTCCAGCCATCGTTCAGTGTCTAGTCGATGTTCTAACCATCGGTCAGCATTTGATGCTCCAGCCATCCTTCCATGTCCAGTCAATGTTCTAACCATTATTCAAGCATGCCACTTAAAGGACTTCATCAGTGCCCTACACTGCACCTATACCAACTGACTTCCATTGTTATTGTTTACCATCCTGCATACTTACTTCCTGCTTGTTGCCAAGTACAACCTTCCTCGTCACAGGTACTCAGACCCCTGGCGTGACATACAGCATATATCTCTAACGCTTGGGCCAGGTACCCAGTTGTGTTATATGATAACTGTAGACCCGACCAGTTCTTTGGTGCCTCCTCCTGTAACCTTTTTTGTCTCAGTCGTGATAAAAATATGGAATGCACGGGAAATCCAAACTAGTGTGTTTATTGGTTTAACAGGGTAAAATAGGCTAGAAGTAATATATAATATGTATCTTAATAGGCATGTATTATGTTTGTATGTTATACTATTATATAGACTACAATATTACTTTTTTGTATAAATTGATAATTGAAAATACAATTTTCTTCAATACAGTGCCAATCAAAAGAAAGCTAATCAAATTTAAAAGTAATTTGTAATGTATGTAATAAGCATTACATCAATTGTTTCAATAATTCCCCAGCTGTAAACTTTACCCCTATCAGTGGAAAACGCAGGATTTTTAGAGGGGAGTTTCCAAATGTAATCCAAAATCTCTCACTCTGCAGGACATTGGAGTAAGTACACGAGTCCGAGGGGAGTGGTAACAGCCCCGAAAATTGGTCTTTTTATACAACTGATACTGTATGGAATACAATATTAATATTTAACAGTACAGATGGTCTATAGTATAGGCTCGTTTAAACATTTAAATAAGGTAAGTGGTCAGGAAAAGGTTAACCATATAATAAATAAACACACAAACACAATATAATGAAACAGTACTGCACTTTCTAAGCTCACAATCTCCCATTTCATGGTAAGGTTTCTTGCAGCTACTCTCTGGTCCATTGCGATGTTTGAGGTCTCAGATTCACACATACAGTAAATGTAGTAGAAAAAGCTGGTACACTAGACATGTGCAACAGCTGTTCTCCGCCGCTTACACTGCATGATGTGGTGGCAGCCAGCTCTATTGATCATATTATATACCAGCTATTGTTGTCACAATTTGAGGCACTTGCCAAGAGGAGAGGGGTTTCCGGGCAACCAGAAACAACCCCCCCCCCCCCCCCCCCGTGTTTGCCTATGCCTTAGCATCCACATAATAAAAGACAATTATTTCAAAGTGTTAAGTTTAAGAAGATCTTATATGAGTTGGGGACTCATTACGTTCAGCAATGTACTAGTACCACTATATAATCACAGTTCAAATATAGCTTAGAAGTATAATGCATAAATACTTCCAGCATCACAAATATGTTGAACACACTCAAGTGCTACTAGTTATGCCACACCATGCCCCCAGATGACATCATGCCAACACAGTCCCATCAGTGCATTATGCATACTCACTCCTACTTACCTCCCTGGGAACTCCAATCTTGGTACCTGCAGGATACAGAAGGTTCTCTGAAGGAGCATCTACTATGCTGCCTGCAGCCATAGCACTGGTACCTACCAGAACCTACATTTCACTTCCTTGCCATCCACTTGGCTCCTGATGTTGCCTCACACTGTAGAAGTTGTTGCTAGTGGTTGTATATATGTGTCTGCAGGTCCCTCTGTATGTGAGGGGCCCTAGGTAATTCTGGTATTCATTGGTACACTACTGGTTGATTAATGTCAATGATACAGATACACAAGTGGAAAGACATATTTAGGCTAAATGTCTTCCTGGTATTGTTTTGTGATGTTGCATTTACTCATGATTTTATGATATGCCATTCAATTTTTCAATCTTGGGTCTATGCCCACTTGGATTGATTTCACTATTACATCCAGTTTTTCTATATGTGTAAGTCCTTTTTGAATTCTTTAACTAAGAACAATAAGAAATGTTCTTGTGTGTTTTTAGTGGTCATGCCCCAGGTTGTATTGTGATGACTCATATTCCTGGCAAACAGCACAAACTTTGGTACTTATGTAGTAACTGGGCTGCCGATTTTTTGATTGTATGCCTTAAGTTAAGGCATACAATCAGATGCGATGCGATGCGATATCGCATCGCATCCGATATCGCATCCGATATCGGATGCGATGACCCGATTTTTCCATAGGAATCAATGTTAAAATGATTCCTATGGAAAAATGGGTCCTTTTCATACCCCTACTATCCAAGTGGGCATGGAGTTGGATATAAACCTGTGGCGAGCGTAGCGAGCCACCGAGCCCGAAGCGTGGCGAGCGAAGCGAGCCCCGCGAGGGGACGGTATTCGTCCCCTCGCGGGGCTCGCTTCGCTCGCCACGCTTCGGGCTCGGTGGCTCGCTACGCTCGCCACAGGTTTATATCCAACTCCATGCCCACTTGGATAGTAGGGGTATGAAAAGGACCCATTTTTCCCATTGAATTCCATGTTAAAATGGACTCAGTCCATTTTAACATTGATTCCTATGGAAAAATCGGGTCATCGCATCGCATCGCATCGCATCGAATCGCATGGTCGCATGCGATGCGATGCGATCTCCCGATCCGACCCGATTTAGAAATCGGCAGCCCAGTTACTACATAAGTACCCAAACTTTTAAACAAATCTTCATAAAGTTAATATGTTTTCTCCATTGTCCATGGTGGATAAGCCCCTTAATGGTTGTCATCCATTATACTACTAGGAAGAGTTTCCAGCAGTAAGAGGACATTGGGGTATATGTATAAAGGCTAGAGAAGAGATCAAATCAAATGCACCAACAAATCAGCCATTAACTGTCATTTTTTTTCAAACCCTGCCTGTAACTTGGCAGTTGGGAGCTGGTACTTTATCACCTTTGATTATATCTCTTCTCCAGTCTTATTACATTTGCCCCAATATAACTTCAGATTAATGTAATAGAAACATGAGTGGTGTTGTAGGTGTCCTTTCATGAAAGCCCCAAAAATCTCATTCTCTTCAAGTCAACCTTGTGAAATTCAGACAGCACGGATGTGTCTGCTTTCTGCAGAGATGGACCTGCTATGGAGACAAAACAACACTAATGGGGGACTAACTAAGGTGCACAAACTAATGGGGGAACTAGCGGAGGCTGCCTAACTTAATGGGGCCGGTTAAGGGGGGACATACTGAAGTTTTTTTTTTACTGCAGGAGTGTGCAGTATAATTCCAGGGGTGCCTCATGTGTACCGTATCAGTCCAGGGGTGCCGCCATGTGCGCTGTATAATTCCAGGGGCGCCACCATTTGTCATGTATAATTCCAGGGGTGAGCCAAGTGTACTGTATAATTCATGGGGCGCTGCTAAGTTTGCCATATCAGTCCAGGAGAGCTGTCCTATTTTTTAATTAAAAGAATAACAATGTTTTTCTCTTTTTTTAAATGCAGTAGTTCCGCCATGTGTGCTGTATAATTCCATGTGTGCCACCATGTGTGCTGTATCAGTCCAGGGGTGCTGCCATCTGTGCAGTATAATTCCATGTGTGCCGCCATGTATGCTGTATCAGGTCAGGGGTGCCACCATCTGTGCCGAATAATTCCTGGGGTGAGCCAAGTCTGCTGTAAAATTCCTAGGGCGAGACAAGTCTGCTGTATAATTCATGGGGTGCAAAAGGCTGCCTGCCGTCCCGTGACACCCCCCTTCAGCAGCACCAGCATTTATGAGAAGGCACCGGGACCAAGGATACCAGCCGCTGACACCCTGGCACATGCGAGTCGCCCCTGCGGGAGCCGGGCACAGGAGTAGGGCCTGAATATAATGGGGGCAAAGGGGGTCAGAGTTGACTAAGTCCCATAAGACTTTGCACAAGAGGTCAGAGGCTGAGAGGCTTGTGCTGAGCTGTGCTTGGTGGAGCTCATCATATGCTTCTCAGGCCCATGAAGAATAGCAGCTGCTTTGTCATGGGAGGGTTTTTAATCAGAGGTAGCGCTGAGCCTGTCAGGGCTCCTACAGAGTAAGGTACAGAGGGACAAACACAGGCATTTCATGTGGTATTTTTAATATATATATAAGTATATATTGCTTTTACTCTGTGTTGTGACAGTGTAATATTCTCCCGTGCAGTTTGCAGCCAGTAATGACAAGTAGGAGGAGGCTCCACTTTCTAAAGTGCCCCGGGCCCACCGAAGGCTTTATCTGGCTCTGCACAGTAGGAAAGAGCCCTGCCACTGCAGGAGCTGGAGCCGGTACCCATGCGAGTCAGACAGATTATCTTCTGGCTTTAGAAAATCTACCAGGATATGATGGCATTTGATGAAGCGACAATGGTCAGCATGCCAAGGCATCAAGGGTCCTCCGTCATCTCTCTGTAGAGGCACTTTCCAAGCAATCCCGCCTTCCACCCTTCCTGATTTTTTCCAATACCAGCCAAGGCACAAACACTATAAATAGATAAATAGATATACAGCGAGTTGTATATTTAACATTAGAAACATTTGTTGGGTTCATAACCAGTGGAGTGTAGATAACCTGGCAATTTGTAGCTTAAGTGATTCAAATTCAGTGGCAGATGGTATTGCTTACCTATTTGAATTTCGAGCTGTGCTGCAGCTCCCCCTCTGGAGCCAACATTGCATACATTCCATCTAATTTTTTTTAACAGCTGTAAGCAGAATATTAGCAGCGATTCCTTTTTATCAAAGTGCAGGCTACCTCAGACACATACAAGACAGCATAACACACATTGGAGGTCATTATGATTGACAGCAAAGCTGCGAAATTTGCAGATTTGAGGGTCATCAAAATGCTGGAAGAGGGCTGGCAGCTGACATCTGGTGATGTCAGCTGCCTGGCCCCCGCCCCGTGTCACATCTGCATTACCATGGAAACTCCCAGCGTTTTCATGGGGATGCTATCCATCCCCGCCACCCCTCACCCCCTGCCGGCACTGCTCTGTGCAAACGGGCAGGCGAATAATCAATTCGCTGTGCCCGCTCGCAAACAGAGCCTGCAGATGTGCATAAACGCTTATGCACATACGCAGTACCAAACCAATGCGAGAGGATTAGAATGAGGACCATTATGCAATGGTGTGAAACTTTTTGCCTCTTTCCTGATATTCTCTATTTTTGCATATTAGTCACACTTTGTATCAGATTTTTAAACTAAATTTAACATAAGACAAAGACAAACTCAAGAAATACAGTTTTTAAAATATAATTTCATTCATTGAAGAAGAAAAAAGTTATCCAACACCAACTGGCCCTCATGTAAAAGAGCAGTTATCCCTTTAATTACTCAGTCAAACAATGAAACAAATTGAACAAAGTTCAATTAGACTAGGCACAACCAAGCTTGATCGCTGCCATTGCATGTGAATGCAAAATAACTAAATAGAAACTTTTCAGCAAAAACTAAATACAGAAGAGATGAGAAATAATATCCTATGGTCTCACACATACATGTATCCACAAAATGCATGTATGAACAAAAAAATTGGGTCCCGGTACACTGATATCTATGGAACCTTGGAACCCCTCACAAGGTCGATGTTCTCTTTGACCATTCGCAAGTCATTCGCAGACTTGCACAGGGCAGGATTTTACTCTGTTTGAGCAGTGGCTATCTGATCACAGTTCCCTGCAAATTCACAAAGCAGCAATCAGGTCTGAATCAGGCCCAAAGTCAGGGGCGTAACTGATCTACAAAGACTAGCAGAACTGGGAAAGCCCATGTGTTCTTTTTGTTATACTATTGTTTAAGGCTGGCCTGTGCTCATGGGCCAGTGCTGTTAGCATACAATTTCCCAGCCTTCCCTAGAACCATTTCTGTCCAATGTCAATCTGCATCAACTGCAAGCTGAACTGCAACCAGTCATCAAAAGCATAACCCATTTTAATACATTTCAGGGCAGCCAGCGCATTTGGCACGCTATTAGTTAACACATACATAGGTCTGTCCGTTTATTGCCATATATTTTGCCGATATTATGCTGCAAATAGAACAGGTAAATGCAATCAGTAGATAAAGTTTTCACCAGATAAAATAAAAAAAGCTTTCAGAGCTGTCCAACATTTATAAACCAGCTTTGTTAATGATCACTTTGGCGGAGCGAAACAATAGTAAAAGGCAAGTATGATAAAGAACAGTGATATGTTACAATTATGAATATATACAATTGGAAATTTGGAAATACATATCCACACTAAAAATGGGTCTGCATATAGGGCAACAAGGACAGCATGTCCATGTGACGTGAATGTGGCATATGCAGTCCATGGTTTAGAGCAGCAGCAGCAGGCTAGATTCAGTCCGGATTTTCCTAAGATTCTGAAATACTGTCTGCCATTTTACAACACCTGTTATTTCCTGTTATATGTGTGACCAAAGCAGAGGGTCAGGATTTCTAATGCCTTTTAGTGGCTGGGCAATAGGCTGGGGGGGAATGTAGGGAATTACGCTAGGGATATCTGGAGTATATCTGAATTGTGAAGCCTATGTGTTGCTTGTTGGAAAACCTGTCATGCCGTAACCTGTGAATAGCCATCTTGTCAATCCTGTATGCTGTCTTCTTGCTTCATTTATATCCAGTATATGTGATTCCTTGTCACATTATATATACAAATGACTTTACAAATTATAAGTCAAATGGGTTTATTTAGACCTGATCGCTGTTGTGTGAATTGACAAGCCGATCAGTAATTACTTTTTTCGCAATCCGTTCACAACTTGACTGAGGAAACCCAAGCATGCCAAGGAATTTCAGGACGTATATGTGACGTCAGTGGTGGAAGATGTCAGAGTTACGCACACTTGCACAGACTGGGAAAATCATTTGATGGTGAGTGAGTTACAAATGGATTTGCAGATCAGCAATCCATTCGCAAAATTCGCAGACTTGCACGGGTGGAGACAATCTGATCACAGTCCTCTGCAAATTTGCACAGCAGCGATCAGGTCTGAATCATGCCCAAAGTCAGGGGCATAACTGACACAGGCAATGGAGATGCCTGCCTCCTGGCTTCATGCCCTGAAGGGGCACCTGCATGTACAGCAGCACCTGTGTGGTTTCAGTAAAGATCTGCTGTACACATGTTGTAGATTTAATTGGCTCTTTCCCTGGAGCTTTGCTAACACCTGCAATTGGGGATAGGACAGCACCTGTCTTCACTTTCACCTAGAACAGCTGATGGGGCATACACATGTAGTGAAGGGAGCTTTGTGCTGAGTAACATAGCATCGCTCAGCACAGATTGCTCAGCACACAGCACTGCACCAGCAATGTATGCTAAGCAATACCGGCACTTTGTCCCTCTATGGGTGTCCACGACACCCATAGAGGGAGAATAAAATAGTATGTCGAGCATAACGAGGCACCGGGCACGCTGCGTGGCGAGCCCTGCAAGTCCGCAAAGGGCGGGGGGAGAGGGGCGATCCATGGGCCCCCCCTTGTCGGCATTTCGGCGGTCGGGATTTCGGCGTCGGGATTTAGACTGTCAGGATTCCGACCGCTGGGATTTTATACTGATCCCATTTCAAGCATGCTTGAAATATCTAGCCTGGCGATACCTACATGCGGGGCCGCACATCACTATCACTATGGGGCATACACACATAGCAATTTGTACTTCATTTCAAAGCAATCTAGTCTAGTCTCACAACAAGGGGGCATGACCTATGATCTCAGGCTTGTGGGGCCACACTCTCATTTCTGCATGACCAGCACTGTGTAAGCTGCTGGCCATACTGCCTTACACCCTCTTTCTCCCTGAATAGCATCTATTCACTGAGACAGTGGGGCTGAGGGCATGGCCGGCAGCTCTCGAGTCATAATGCTAGCCATGCCTCCACAGACAGTGGACAAAACGGTGAGGGGAGTGGCCTCGCGGGAGTGGCCCCCTGGTCGCAAAACTGCATCCCCTATTTTCAGACGCAAGCAGGTTTGCCCCCCTCCACTGCCACCAATGTTGGGAGGTATGTGGCTATTCAAATGCACAAAGATGTGTCATGTTAAGGGAGCATTAGTGTTGCTAAAGTTGTGTATTCAGGGAGAGATGTATGGAGACACATTTATCTACCGTTATTTGGCAGGACCAGCTTCACCTATTTAACACAGGTCCCTGCAATGACAGAAGGTATTAATAACTAGTTTGCCAAAGAGGGTGAATGAAGTAATGTTCACTGAAGTTCACTCCCTCTTGTGGCTGTTCCTGCACATGCAGTCTGAAATCCCTCAGTGCACCTGCAGCCCTATTGAAAATCTTTTTTGCTTTGTATACCCCTCAGACTTAATCGCTCACACTGTCTGTGTACTTATTACACGTTGTTTATTTGAACATTCACATCAGTACCTGCCCCAGGGGAGCTTACAATCTATATGTACATACACACACATTCATTCTAGGGTTAATTTCTTGGTGAGCCAATTAACCTACCTGAATATTTTTGGATTGTGGGAGGAAACCAGAGTACCCAGAGGAAACTCACCCAAGCATAGGGAGAATATACAAACTATGCACAGTACTTACCATTGGGATCTTGACTGCGCCCCCAAGCAACCCCATAGAAATGGGTGCACCCATACCACTTCTCATAATTCAGGAACTGGATAGTTTTCCTGTACGGAAAGCCTACTCTGGTCTTGGCCAAAGCAATCTATTCACACCACGACATTGACAGTACATTTGGACTGTAGTAGAAAGGAAAATTTCACTTTATTTGTAAAGGGGTAAATAACAGATGTTTAGTCTGTCACAGCTCTCAGCCAATCGGCGGTCTCCAATTGACATTTCAAATCGCCTGCCGATGCGTATCCTAACTAGAAATGAGCGGTTCGGATTCCACGTAATCCGCACCGCTCCAAAGACAGCTGGCCCAATGACCCGCGAGCTACGCTTGTGAGTTTCTGGCTTTGTTCGGAAACCCGAGCACGGGACTCGGATTCTCGTGAGATGCAGAGTTTATAAAAGCTCGGCATCCCGAGAATTCTGCGCCATTTCAGAGACATGCTTCCTGCTGCGTACAGCTCTGCGTAGCAGTGGTGTCTGATGGCACATTCTGCTGGCTAGATTGGTGTTGTAAACTAAACTTATGCACAGGGCCGGTGCTAGGGTGTTCAGCGCCCCCCTGCAAACTATAAATTTGCGCCCTCCCACAAATTACAAAGAGTGCATGCTGCAGAAAAGGGTGTATAATGCCTGTAGTCATAATGCCTCAAACACATAATATGCCCAGTAGCAGCAGTGCCATAATTAGAATTTGTGTTGCCATGTGCCACAAAAGGAATTGGTGACCACACACACAAAAACTTACACTATAATGCCCCTTACACATTATGCAACACAATGTAATGCTTATTGTACATTGTTCCACTTGCTGTAATGCAAATTACACATTACACCACACGCCATAATGCCAATTACGCATAATACCACTCACCATAATGCCTATTACATATTATTCCACATAAGTGCCACTTAAAAACATGCTCATTGGCAGGAGTTACATGCACATTGGCAGGATTTACATGCTCATTGCGAGGGGTTTCTTGCTTGATTCCAGGGGTTTCTTGCTACTTGCCATGGGGAATTAAATGCTTGTTGCCAACGGGGATTACATGTTCATTGCCATGGGGATTACATACCTAGGGGGGATTACAAGCTTTTTTTTCCGGGGATTACAATTATTTTGTAATCCAATTTGTTGTTATTTGAGGTAGAGTGGGAATATTTTGGTATTGGTGCTTCCACAGAGAATTGCCGGGCCTTTAGGAGGTGGCGTGCCTCCAGAATGATCTGTGTGCCTCGGATAGTGGTAGTTGAACCAGTCCACTTGGTCTCTCAGTGCAGCTTGCAATGAACACTTTGGATCCAATCCAAGTGCAAAGATGAAATAGCACTGGCAAGGATTTTGCTGTCCTTTAAGAATAAACACATCTTAAAGGACATATGGTCACTGAGCCCTTGCCAGCAAAATCCTTGCCAGTGCTATTTCATCTATCGGTATTTCATGCCCTATGATAGGGCATGAAATACCGCCTGTCGGCACTTATAGGCTCAAAAAAAACAGTGAAAAAAACAATGTCGACCTTTTGACTGTAGACCTTGCCCATGTCGACCTAATGCTTGTGTCGACCTAATGACCTGTCCTCCTAAATCCATGTCGACCTTGACCCATGTGGACCTTGCTGGATGACGACCTAGTGGTGTCGACCTAATGCTTCCGTCCTAGTTGCTGTAGACCCAATGACCGTATCCCTTGCCATGCAGGGTGACCGGCCAGCAGGTGTGGTGAGCCAACTCCACGGTGAAGGTTGTTGGAGAGGAACCTGGCACAAGCGTGCAAGCGTGGCAGGGGGATGGGGGTGGAGGAGAGATGCTGCTGGAACAGCTGACAGCCGCTCCCTCTCATCAGAGGAGGTGAGCGGCCTGTCAGCGCGGCGGAGGGTGCGGTGTAGCTGGAAGAGCTGACACGCTGCTCTGAGTTTAGCAGCATGTCAGCTCTTAAGGTGCGTACACACGTACAGATTTTCTGGTTGATCTATCTGGTGGGAACAAAACCCTGGAAATGTATGGGAGCATATGACAATCATAAATTTCCAACCAAATGCAGGAAAACAGAAAAAAATATATGCTTTGATAATCAGATAATCAGAACGATTAAACAATTTGTCTGACTGATCACTGTCTTTTTTCAAGTGTTTTCGAACAATTTTTTGACTGTCATATGCTCTCATACATTTCCAGGTTTTTGTTCCCACCAGATAGATCAGACAGAAAATCTGTACGTGTGTATGCACCTTAACAGCTACATCCCGTCCCCTGCCGCGCTGTCAGGCAGCTCAGTCCTGAGCTCTTGATGAGTGCGGATGTTAGCCTATCAGAGGCGGGTGGGTAGCACAAGGGCGCATTTTATTGATTTTAAAAGGGGCAGGGTGCTCAGAGGTAGATTTATTAACTAACAATCAGGGGAACATGCGCTAACCCCGTGCCTTGTGGCAGGGGATAGCGCTTCCCCTGATCTATCACACCTGCTGGCCAGGTACTATATCGGCGGCAGTGTGGGGCAGGAGGCATAGCGCAGCTACGATATTTTGTGCTGCGCCCCTGCCTCCTGCCTGATTTATAATCGGTCAGCATCGCTGACCATTCCGCTGCCTGCAGCTATCGACTTCGACAGCTTCAGACGGCGATGCCCTATGCCTACAGCAGGGACAGCGCTGTCCCTGCTGCTGGCTCTGAGCTGTGCTGGGATCTCACGTGAGAAGCGAGATCCCATGCATGCGCAGTCCAGCCGGCCGGGGGGAAGGAGACAGTGCGTCACTGTTAACTGACGCGCTGTCAGCTGGAGGGGACATCGCCGGAGGGGGGAGTTAGCGCTCCCCCGCTTCGGCGGCAAGATCTTAGTAGATCTTGTCGGTGTCCCCTCCTGCTTCGCCTCGGTACTGAGGCGCTAAGAGCACCGCTATAATAAATCTACCCCTCAGTGAGGAGAAAAACGGGCAGGGCATGGGACCCCGAGAAATAGAGCTAGTGGGAACGCTAGCTACTGATGCTTTGGGCCTGTTTGGAGTGTGGACCTGGAGCTGCAGCTCCATCAGGCCCATGGTTAATCCGGCCCTGTTTATGGGGTCCAATGGCGTAGATCAAGTCCTCTTAGTTCCATGTAGGCATCCCAGGGACTTGGCAAAATATAAACACAAGACACGCGTCACCCACCTTGCGACGCCTAGGAGGAAGAGCCGCAGGATGTAAACACATACCGTGTCTCCTCCTCACAGTCCGTGTATGGTGCTGGGTGTCTCATTTTTATTTTTCCAAGTCTCCTGGATGCGTACATGGAACCAAGAGGAGGCGATCTACACCGGAGGACCCTGGTGAGTATGGATTCCTTCCACAGGTACCAATATTGGATTTTTTTCAGGACCATCGGATGGATATAGGTAGACCTACCTACATGTCAAGACATGTCAAGATAGGTAAGTATCTGTATGAAAGGGCTCTGAGTGTAAGAAAGTTTTATTTTTCAGGTGTGTTTGTGGTTTTATTTAACTATTGATTCTGCTGTGGAATTAATGGGCCGCATATTGGGACCTGTGGTGCTCAAGGTCCCGGTATACGGACCAGGCTTGCTGAGACTCATAGTTCCACAGCAGAACCCAATAGTTTATTCTATTTTTTACACATTTATCAGCTCTCAGCCAGCCAATCAGAGAACGGCCAGTCATTTGACAGGTATTTTAAAATCTAATACCCGCCACTGCGCGTCCCATCCCGACTCCCGCAGCGCTGCTGATATCTATGATCATCACCGCCCGGCCAGGTCAGCACTTGCCGGCGCTGCAAGCTAAGCTCTCAGGGACCCGCTGCCCGCCCCACTGCTCCCACTGATGAGAGCACCGCCGCCCCCTGACCCACACCGCCCGCCCCCTGCGCCCCGACATGTGATAAATCGCAAGCGATTTATCACATGTCAAATTTGGCTCATCAAGTGCCAAATTGTGTGTGAGCCTCCCGAGGAGCTTCTGGGGCGGCTCACAGGAGAATTGGGTCTGACTTGTCCTAAGGACAAGTCGGCCTAATGTATGGGGGCCTTTAGTGTATCCAATGGGTGTGGTATATGGTCCCGACAGTCATTAGCCCGACGTCGGGATCCCAACTGGCCGGACTCAGACAGCGGGGCGAGCGCAACAAAGCCCCTTGAGGGCTATGGGGGGTCGTGGCCCCATGAGGGAGAATAGCCGGTGGCCGTCGGGGTTTTGACAGTCGGGATCCCAAAGTCGGGGTAATGACTGTCGGGATCCCAACTGTCGGGAAACTGTCCAGTACCCGTATCCAATAGTGTCAATAACAAAGTTTGTCATAGGAACAGGATCCCAAATGGAGAAAAAAGAAGGGGTGACCATTTCCCTTACCCACTATTAAGCTTTTGACGCCTCATTAATGAGCTCACTTTAACCGTTGAAATGATGTGTTAATAAATGTATGAATTTTTGTTTATCGCCCGTACATATAACCCTTTATATGTTTTGCCTGACAATGGTGGATTAAAGGTTGAAACATTGCAGTTGGATATGCAGCCACTTGGGAGTTTTTGGATCAGACCACTGAGCACCATTTTTCCCTGTAAAAAGTTGTAGCGTGGAGGCTTTTAGCGGACAGAAGTGAATATCCAGCAAACTCGAATCTACGAATGAAACACTCAATTCCAGTTTGACGAAAAGATACCACCTGACAGGCTAAATATTCAGAACTGTCTATACGTATCTTTTAAGGGTAATTGAATTTTATGAAGTTTTATTCATAAAATAAAATTTATCTGGGACGTATTACACTATTTCTCCTGTATTTTTCTTGCATGTTTTGACATATTCGTGATGGAGGCCTGATAAAAGCGAAGATAAGATTAATCATTTTTTGCATGACCTATCACCACTCTGCGTTTAACCTTTTGCACACAGTTCTTATTCTCAGCCCCAGGGGCAGATCCAGAAGAAAATGATAGGGGAGGCACCATTATATGGGATGGGATTGCACGAGGGGGGGGGGGGGGGGAGGGGGGGTACACACACTCTCAAAGAATGGAGAGAGAAGGTGAGTAAAGAGAGAAAGAAGGAGAGAGAAGGAGGGCAGAGATAGAGATGGAGAGCAGCAGAGAGGAGAGCAAAGCAAGAAGGAGAGCAGAGAGAAAGAGATTTAGGGCAGCAGAGAGGAGAGCAAAGCGAGAAGGAGAGCAGAGAGAGAGAGAGAGAGACAGAGAGGAGAGCAGAGATAGATGGAGGGCAGCATAGAGGAGAGCAAAGAGAAGAAGAGCATAGACAGAAAAAGAGCAGATGGAGAGAGAGAGAAGAGGCGAGGAGAGCACACAGAGAGAGAGAGGAGATTGCAGAGAGAGATTGAGAGAGGAGAACGCAGATAGAGAGGAGAATGCAGAGAGAGAGTAAGGAGGAGGAGACGGTAGAGAGAGAGAGAGGAGAGTGCAGAGAGAGAGAGAGAGAAAGAGAGTGCAGAGAGAGAGGAGAGTGCAGAGAGAGAGGAGAGATCAGAGAGAGAGAGAGAGAGAGGAGAGATCAGAGAGAGAGAGAGGAGAGATCAGAGAGAGAGAGAGGAGAGATCAGAGTGAGAGGAGGAGAACACAGAGAGAGAGAGAACAGAGAGAGAGAGAGGAGAACACAGATAGAGAGAGGAGGAGAAGGTAGAGAGAGAGAGGAGAGTGCAGAGAGAGAGAGAAGGAAAGTGCAGAGAGAGGAGAGTTGAGAGAGAAAAGGAGAGTGCAGAGAGAGTGAGAGGAGAGTAGAGAAAGAGAGAGAGTGCAGAGAGAAAGAGAGAAGGTAAGTGCAGAGAGAGAGAGAGAGGGTGCAGAGAGGGAGAGTGCAAAAAAAAGAGAGAGGAGAGTACAGAGAGAGATATAGAAGGAGAGTGCAGCGAGAGAGAGAGAGGAGAGTGCAGTGAGAGAGAGGAGACTGCAGCGAGAGAGCGAGAAGGAGAGTGTAGAGAGAGCGAGAAGGAGAGTGCAGAGAGAGAGGTGAGAGTTCATAGAGAGAGAAGGAGATTGCAGATATAGAGATGAGAGTTCAGAGAGAGGAGAGTGCAGAGAGAGTGAGAAGGAGAGTGCAGAGAGAGAGAGAGGAGAGTTCAAAGAGAGAGATCAGAGTTCAGAGAGAGAAAAGGAGAGTGCAGAGAGAGGAGAGAGAGAAGGAGAGTGCAGAGAGAGAGATGAGAGTTCAGAGAGAGGAGAGTGCAAAGAGAGCGAAAAGGAGAGTGCAGAGAGGGAGATGAGAGTTCAGAAAGTGAGGAGAGTGCAGAGAGAGAGAGATGATAGTTAAGAGAGGAGAGTGCAGAGAGAGCAAAAAGGAGAGTGCAGAGAGAAGAAAAGGAGAATGCAGAGAGAGAGAGAGGTGAGTGAAGAGAGAGACAGGAGTGCTGAAAGAGGAGAGTGCAGAGAGAGAAAGAGAAGGAGGGTGCAAAGAGAGAGAAGTAGAGTGCAAAGAGAGAGAGAGAGAGGGGGGGAGGGAGAGGAGATTGTTGAGACAGGTATGTGTCCCCCACCCATGCTTGTTGTGCTGAACCCTGGGGATACGGTCATATTGTCGACAGCACTTAGATCGACAGTCATTAGGTCAACATTGTTGGGTCGACATGGGACAATGTCGACATGGGCTTAGGTCGACATATGCGTTAGGTCGACAGGTCTTTAGGTCAACATGGTTTTTTTCACAGTTTTTTGAGCCGACATGTGTCAACAGGCGGTATTTCATGCCCTACCATCCACTAGGGTGTGGTGGGAGAATAAAATAGTGTGCGGAGCGCAGCGAGGCACCATGCCCGAAGCATCACGAGCGAAGTGAGCAATGTGAGGGGCTGTGGTTGACTTTCAACTGTGTCCATGTCGACATCCGGGTCAAAAAACTGTGGAAAAACCCATGTGGACCTAACGACCTGTCAACATAACCCATGTCGACCTAATCCCATGTCAACTTTCACTCATGTCGACCTAGAACCCTGTCGACCTTCCCACCTGTCGACCTAATGACTATCGACCTAACTATGGTCGATAAAACGATCCACACCCGAACCCTGCACCCAGGGGCGTAACTACATATTCGTGGGCCCCATAGCAAAAGTAAGGGCCCCCTATTTAGCAACTGATGGTGATAAATGTATGTAAAACATATTACTTAGACAGGAAAGATGGGCCCCCTTCAGCTCTGGGCCCCATAGCAGCTGCACCCCTTGCACCTATGGTAGTTACGCCTTTGCCTGCACCCTTCCCTTCTTCACTACAAGTACAAGTGTGTGTGCCTAAGGCAGCAGGGTTTCCGACGGGCAGTGCCAGGAAACCACGGGTACCAAGGAGGCAGCAGCGGCTGGGGTCCCACAGCTGCGGCAGGGCGGTCTCGTGGAGCCTGAAGCAGCAGGTCCCATGGTGGCTGAGACGGCAGATCCCACGGAGGAGGCTGCGATGGTTGGTCTAGTTGTGGAGGCTAAGGCAGCAGAGGAGGTTGCAGCGGCGTTTCCCGCAGAGGAGCATTGGACCTGCAGAGAAACGTTGGACGTGTCACATTGAGGGAGTTCTGGCTAGGGATGGCCATCGACTATCTATGATTTGAAATCATCGATGGTTCATCGATAGTTCATGACCGGTGTTGAATACTTTTGCCATCGATGGTGGAGAACCAGATGGTTTCCCTCCATTGATGGAACAGCAAAACAATGTTTTGCTTTTTTTTTTTTTTAAGTGCCAGGACACGGAACATAGCTCTGCCCCCTGTCACCCACAAAGCCCTGCCCCCCCGTGTTTTGATTGGCCCAGAGGCCAATCAATCAAACACAATAGTTGACCATCGATATGTAAAAATATCGATGGTCATCCATTGCATAGTTTAGCACTATCGATGGCCAGTTGCCGAATTGCCATCGATGGCAACCATCATTGGCCCCCATGTGACTTTTGTAATTCGCGTTGAATAGCGCCCTTGTAGTAGGGACGGACATAACCATCGATGATTTTGTTTTAGCATTCGATGGTGGCATTTTGGTGTTTGCCATCATTGAATGGTAAACACTTGATGGTCCTGCACCCCCCTGGAGTGCTTCTGCGCATGCTTGGCAATGCTAATGATAGTAGTGCATGCACCCAAAGGGCTTATTTTGCACATGCACAAATCATAACAATTTTTTTTCTATCGAATTTTTTTGATGCGATGGCCAGTTACTATCGCAGAAAAAGATTCAATGGCAGAAGCCCACCCATCCACTCCCTTTTCCAATGTCTATCGCTACCTCGTGACTCACTGGTAATCTCAAAATTGTACAGTGGGGGCGTTTCTACGATGACACAAACATACAGAAGCCTCTTGTACCGTTCCACGCCAGCCCACTGCAGAATATAATAATAATGTGCCCCCCTTACTACTGTTCAGCAAACGAGTTGTAACTTAAAGACCAGGGGAGTGCTGCAGCAGCTGCAGCGATCTAGAATCTCTGGTTCGATTACCCAGCACTGCCGCAGCCCTTTGCAATCGATTTCTGCGCGCCTGTTTGTTGGGTGGCGCTGTTACTTATGTGCTCTGCAGCAAAGCCCGGGAAGTAACTCGGGGACTCCTGGATAGCGGTAGTAGTCTGGATTCCACTCAGGACTCAGAAGAGGACCAGTGGTAACTAGTGGCCGTACAGAAGCTGTTAGCGCTGTGAGTGTGATTCGTGGAGTTTTCTGTGCATAATTAGTAACACAAATCAGCAGCGGGTAAAAACCGGACCCTGGAACAGCGGTCATCAAACTGTTCCGGAGCTTCTACCACCCGGGTAGGGGGGAGGGAGGGAATCGGTGAAGATGGAGGAGAGAGAGGTATGGGTCATAAAATAGACAGACAGGTGTACAAAGCATGAAGGGCGACAGGGCCATTAGGTTGACACAATCATTAGGTTGACGTGGGGAAGGTCGACAGTCAAAATGTCGACATAGGGGTTTTCACCTTTTTTTAACCTGAATGTTGATACAGTTGAACTGGACACTAAAAAAGTGCACCACATCCCCTTGCCTGTCGGCTCAAAAGAAAAAAACCATGTTGACCTTTTGACTGTTGACCTTCCCCATGTCGACCTAATGTCCCTGTCAACATAACCTATGCCGACCTTCAGTTGTGATGACCTAGTGACCGTATCCAAAATAAATGGGGAGTGAGAGATTACAGCTTCGATTTATGGCCTGGGGATGTTGTAAAAAAACAAAACCTAATGTACCAGATCATACAATACAGGTAGGCTATCTCTCCTTCAACATCTCCACTGTCACAGACACCCAAAGCTAATGGGGATGCTCTTGAAAGGTCGGAAAAAAATGGAGATTTCTTCCCAAATCTCTCATTTTCGCTATCTCTCATCCTATTAAATTTCACCCTAATAGTGTTTACACACGGGGCGATATAGCTTCCGATGTTGCCAATATAGTGAACATCGGAAGCCATATCGCATGCAGTTCGCATGCTTTTTTAGGGCTTGCGATCCCGCTGCGCTGCTGATGCGCGCTCCCGTGTGAGCGCAAATCGCTAGTGAAATAGAGAGGGTAGCCAAGACTATATAGTGTAGATCTGCACTATATAATCAGGGTAGCTCGAGCGACGGGTAGCTTGCCCGGTGATTTGTGGTAGCTCGTCTGACCTTTGACATGATTGTGTTTGCCGCTCGTTTTTGCCATGTAGCGGTTCTCGCTTGGCGGCAGGAGGTCAACGCCACAAGAAAGTGACCTCCAGCTGTAAAGTGACTCACTTTGCAGCCGGAGGTCACTTTCTTGCGACGAAAGCGGGAGATTCTGCGCCTCCTCATAGGTCTCTGAGAGGGAGACTTGCCGCCGAAGGGGGAGGAGACGGAATGCTCTGCTGCTGCCTATGTAGTGTCCATGGAGGAGCCGCTGCCATTCGGGACCTCTACTGCAGTCATCTCAGGAACTGGAGGGAGGTTGCTGGATGCGAACATCAATGTGGTTGGGTCACATTTCACAGCCGAGGGCTGAGGAGTAGGAGGTCCGGGCTGAACAGTGTTCCGGGGATATGTGTCTTGCTGGGAGAATGGCAGCATCAAGTACACCCAGGGTGAGCAAGCCCACCACCATTGTTCTGTGTTCCATACAGTGGTGCATCGTAACTTCATCCCCACAAGATGCATCCTCCCATCCCTGTGTGCCACCTACTTACCACTGGGCATACTCCTCATCCCTGTGTGCCACCTACCCACCATGGGGCATCCTCCACATCCCTGTGTGTCATCAACCATGAGGCATCCTCTGATCCCTTTGTGCCACCCACCCACCATGGGCCTTCTCCCATCCTTGTGTGCCACCCACCACAGGGTATACCCATGTGCCAGCCACCACACTGGGCATCCTCAAGCCTCTGTGTGTCAGCCACCCAGCACGGGGCATCCTTGTGTGTCACCCAATCAACACCGGGCATCCCTATGTACCAATCATAGTTCTGGGCATACCTGAATCCCTGTGTGCCACACTCAAAGCAACTGAATTTCCTTTGTGCCCCACATACCATTGTCATGTCCAAATACATGCATGCCAAACAGCTTCTGTACTGAACATTGTCTTCTCTCCGTACAGAGTTCAAATACAGATCACTCACTGCAGAATTCAAGTACAGATCACTCACATAACTGAATATATTTGTACTGTATGGAGCGCTCTACTAGTGTTCTCCCTGTATATTATGGATGCATAGGTATTCTATATGTCCTCTTCCTATTCTAAGCCCCTCATCCCTGGGTACGTAGTTATTAGTCCTCTCCCTTTATGAAGTCCCCTGATCACTGGATATAAAAAAAAATGTCCCTTCTCCAGTGTTGGGCGGTATGTATGCAACATATTGGACATTGCTGTGTGTGGCATAATGTGTCGGGGGCATTACGGTGTGTGGCATAATGTGTAAAGTGCATTTTTTGGTTATTATGCAGGTTTTTACATTTATCGGGACTCGCATCTCACGGCATATCCTGCCGTGTGTGCACTAGTTTTTTTTTTCTTTCATTTAAAAAAAAAATATTTAAATTAATACCAGCTATAGAAGTTATGGACAGTTCTGTTATTGTTTAATGTAGTGTTAACCTATATAAATAGCTGTAGATGAGTTATCAGCTTAAAATACTTTATTTATTGTTTTATAACTAGTGTGCCTGTGTTCCTTCCATTTATTAAACACAGAAACCACTCCACGCCCTGAAGACCCATGGCATATATTGGACCCACACAATAATAAGGCAGCTCCATGCAGTAAGAGGCAATTCATAGAGAAGCCACAGCTTGAGCTGTGCTCTAAAGACATAGGTTGTATGCAGAAATCACAAATCAAATGAATATCCTCAGAATGTGATATTTTCTGCAAAAGGTGAGTGCCTTCAAATGTAATTTTATATAGAAACAATGAACACCTTAATCTGTCATATGTGCTTGGGCTTCACTGGAGAAAGTCTAGTGTTGTGTGATTATTTTGTCATACTGGACTTTAGATAGTACGTAAGTCAGTTTGTGGGGGAAATTTACTAAGATCGAATGGGTACAAAGTGTTCATTCTAGCACCCACCATCTTTGAAAACCCATGCAGTTCCTGTTCCCTGCCTGGGGTGTTGCTGTCTGCTGTGGTGTTTCTAGCACAGGTCTGGTTTGGATATCAGTGCTGATTTACAGACCACACTGTGCTAGAAGCACTACAGCAGACAGCGACACCCCCAGGCAGGGAAGAGGAACTGCATGGGTTTTCAAAGATGGCGAGTGCTAGAATGAACACTATTGTACGAATGCACCCATTTGTACCCATTTAATTTTAAAAATGGCCAGGATGAACTGTTCAGGTGATTTACTATCAGACGAATTCAGCTGATTTGCCGTTTTGACAAACAGCAACTTTAGCAGAATTTGAATGTAGGAATGTGTACTTATACAAATTAGAATAGATAGAATTAGGCTGTATATGGCCATGAGTTCTACGGTGGTGTGCTCATGTACTATCATTCATACTGCTGGATTCGGCATTCAGCAGAAAATACGAACGGAAAATGCAACACATTTTTCATCCGTATTGTGCTAAAACCTGCTTCTCTGTACAAAATAAAGAAATAATTAAATAAACACCCCCCCCCCTCCCACGAGTATAACCATTCCTGGGCTCTTCGAGCTGGTCCTGGTTCCCAAAATACGGGGGACAAAAGGAGTAGGGGTCCCCCCTGTATTTCATAAACCAGTACCGGGCTCCAACAGCCAGCGGTGACACTTAGTAAATAAGGTCCCACAGCCAAAACATGACAACCGTTGCTGGCCGGGGGAGTGGGGGACTTCCCCCCCCCCCCCAATTAAGGTGCCGGGCTGATTAAATAAAAGGTTAAAAAAAAGCTAAAACATATGACATTGGCTTTTGTAGTATAACTACATGCGCCAGCAAGACTCAATCACATTCTGGAACTTTAAGAACCACAGGTCCCAGCATGCAGCAGGCATCAATGGGTCCGCTGGGACTTGTAGTCCCACTACAGAACTAATTCCCAAAGTGCTGACCCACACACATAATACAGTATAATTTTATAACATACATACATACATAAAGTGTTCACTGTAGGATTTTTTTAGTGCAGTGTGCTGACCACCAGACAGGGCACATTTTATACTAGAAATTTACATTAGTAAAAAAAATATATAAAAGATTGCACACTGCACTGGGATTACGCCCATCAAACCATGGTCGTACTCTGGCTGTGCCCATTACATATTCTGTCGTAATGACAATGACCCATTATGGCACACATTGCAATACCTCTTACATATTATACCACACACCATAATACCTATTACACATGATGGCATACACTGTTAATATTTTATTATTTATTAACAGTTTCTTATATAGTGCAGCATATTCCGTTGCGCTTTACAAAAGGAGACAGTGATACAACAAACAGGGTATTTACAGACAGTCAAAAGGTAGGAGGGCCCGGCTCACAAGCTTACAATCTATAGTACCCATTACACATTATGGCACACACCGTAATACCCATTACACATGATGAAACACACCGAAAGTTCTCAGCGGCATGTCAGCGTGGTGGGGGGGGGCAGCGTAAGGGCGCACAGTGCCACACACAAAAAGGGCAGGGTGCATTTGGAGGTTTAAAAAAAAAAAAAAAAAAAAAAAGCAGGGTGCAGCACCCAGAAAAAAAGAAGAGGGAACACCATCTATTATATCCTATTAATTCCAGTGATTATGTAAAACACAACTGCTAAGCTAAACTAATAGAACATGAGATGTAAATACAGCAGTATGTAGCAGCTCTAGTGACAATAACACCATGGGAAATATAGAGATATAGATTATAAGAGTTGTGTGATTTGAGATATATTTTTTTATTTTTGTCAGGAATAAAAAAGAAGTGTCTGGGAAGTCCCAGGATCTGTAGATCACCTCTTCATCCTGATGTAGCTTATTTTTTCCCTATATTCTACATTTACAACTTTTTTTTCTATTTATTTATTTGTCTATATTTAAAAATAATAATAATATTTTATAGGTTAAAGCTTATCATGGACAAGGTGGGTCTCAAAGCTGTAGCGCCTTGCTTCCCAGGCACAGGCCTGCGCACAAGTAAACATAGCTCTGTTGGCCGTGAAGTAGAGATTCTTTTGAACGGCTCCCTCCAAAGAACGAGTGAGCCGCTGATCCCAAAATGGCGATCCGGATCAGTTTCGTTTTACATTGCCCACAATACAATGCATTGCTTGAGCTCAGCACTGCCACCCTTGGCAGCTGAGATATTTTCTTCTAATTGGAGACTGAGTGAATAGAAAAACAAGCCTGCTTGTGCTGCTGCTGTGTCAAGTGCAGATCTAGATTCTTCTTGAAGCCCTGAAGGAGGTCAACAGCAGACTCAGCAGAGGCATTGCAAGCTTGCTTCACACCATCTTCTACTAGTAGAAAGTTGTGTAGAAGTATGAACACACATTCTCACAGACACACAGACTTTAGTTAGGCAGTGCACATGGTTGTTTTTTTTTTTACTAGATCTGTGTTTGCTGGGATGTGTAGTACTTTTAACTTTAATTTGGAGGGGGAGGGGGCCTTCTTTTAACTTTCATTTCGGGGGGGGGAGGCTTGGCAATGAGCAAATTTAGTCCCGCTTGGCAATAAACAAATTTAATCCCCCTTGGCAATAAGCTAATTTAGTCTCCCTTGGCAACGAGCAAAATTAATACCCCTTTTACACCGCCGCAAAACCCCGGGTCTTCAGCGGGTCAGACCCCGGTCAGCGGCAGTGTAAATGGGACACGCCGTGTCCCTTTACACGGGACTTCTACCCAGGTCCTGGGAACTGGATTGTTCATCAGACAGTCACTAGGTCGACATGCAGAAAGGTCGACATGGGAAAATGTCGACATGGGAAGATGTCGACATGGAACAAGGTCGACGTGGTTTTAGGTCGACATGGACGTTAGGGTGACATGAGGAAGGTCGAAAGGTCATAAGGTCGACATGGGGTTTTCGCTGTTTTTTGACCCGAATGTCAACACAGTTGGAAGTGAAATCGGACCCTCGCATCGCTCGCAATGCTTCGGGCACAGTGGCTCACTTCGCTCGCCACACTATTATAATCTCACTCCATGCCCTAGTGGATGGTAGGGCATGAAATACCGCCTGTCGGCACATGTCGGCTCAAAAAACAGTAAAAATCCCCATGTCGACCGTATGACCTGTCGACCTTCCTCATGTTGACCTATAACCATGTAGACCTTGTTCCATGTCGACGTAAAACCACGTCGACCTGTAACCACGTCGACTTTTTCAACACACCCTGTATGTTACCTTGTCATTTGTTTTTTGTTTGCTATGTACGGCGCTGCGGACACTTTGCGGCGCCTTATAAATAAACGTACTACTACTACTAACCACGTCGACCTAAAACCATGTCGACCTTTCAGCATGTCGACCTAGTGTTGTTGACCTAATGTCGACCTAGTTCAGTCGACCAAACGACCGTTTCCCCAGGTCCTGACCTGGGTAGAACATGACTATGACCTGGGTAGAGGGCAGTCGGTGTAAATGGGTACACTGGGTCATCCGACCCGGCTACCATTTACATCAATGGGGGACCACAGCATCCGCAGGTTGGACAGGGGGGCACAGACAGCCTGCGCTGCTGTCTGCTATATTCAGCAGACAGCAGCGGAGGAGGTGAATGGATGCCGGTGTGAGGCATCCATTCACCTCCAGGACGATGGCTGGAGGGGTGCACGGGGGCTGGGGGCAGCCCAGCAGCTTACCTTGGTGCTGGGCTGTCCCCAGCATGGCGATCAGTGGTCCCGGCGGGGATCACCGCGGGCCTGGCGCTTGGAGATGATGTCATTACATTTCTCTAAAATGTGCAATGTACAGAACGCTTTAAGGAGCCACATCCCGCTGTAAGCTCCTCTTCTCCTTCTGACACCCTCCGTGTACTCCCTGGCTAGCAGCTGTACATGTAACAGAGACATGGTATCTTCTACTCTAGTAAGCCAGTATCCCCTAAATGTATCATCAGGGAACCGCAGCAGGAATCTCCGATCCCTGCTGCGATCCCCCTTTCAGCGCCGCCGGCCGCATCCCCATAGGTTTCTATGGGGGATGCGAAGCTGCCCGATGTTGATACATCGGGCAGCCCGGCTTCGCACCCCTGGGCTACCGCCATTCTGAGATGGCGATAGCCCATTGTAGTCTATGCCTACACATCGCACTGCCCGGCTCGGATGAGAGGGGTCAGCGGGGGTCTGACCCCCCGGCTTCCAGGTTAGGGCTTCGCAGGGACGGGCTCCTTTCGGAGCCCTGTCCCTGCGCCCTCAAAATTGATAAATTGCCCCAATATGATCAATAGCCCAGGACACCACCTCACAAAGGATTATTCCCTGTATTTGTCATTGTACAAGTATATAGGTAGGCATGAGGGAAATGGTTGTATTTAATGGGTGAGTAGACACTTTTATTTTTATATCATAGGGACCCCCTCCTCCCTCCCGAAACTGGCAATGAAAAGGGGTCTTCAAGAGGGAGGCCTGATTTGTACAGTGAGCCACAGAATGTCAGACTCCACCTCCCCCTACTGCCGTATCCGGCGGCGTGTATGCCTGAAATGCTGAGGGCCTATTGGGGAGATATTCAAGGGGAGGGGCTACAGGCTAATTGTAGTAGTAGTACTACGACCGGTAGCCCCACAGGAAGGGACCCTGAGATATATAAGGGGCAAACCCAACGTATTCAATATTCAATTATCTACTTTGTTTACCACGCAGGGCTATTCAATTATTAGTCAATTTCCCCTGTGTAAAACCATAGATTCTATGGGCTAATACTGTGGATAACAATCTATGTTAAGTGCACCACCTAGGTCAGTGTTAGAGAACCTTTGGCCCCAGCTGTTGTTGGACTACACATCCCAGCATTCCCTGCAACAGTTTTATCATGGCCAAATAGCAAATTGTAGCAGGGCATGCTGGGATGTGTAGTCCAACAACAGCTGGAGGGCCAAAGGTTCCCCATCTCTGACCTACGACTTTGCTCTGTTTCTGGACTTCCCTCTTAACGAATGATTGCTATTACCTGTCCTAAACAGGTAAATGGGTAAGAAAGGTGTTTCCACACAGGTAATAACAATCAAACATTAAGAGGGAAGTCCAGAAACAGAGCATTGTGTCCCTCCTGGAAAGGGTCATGTTGGGAGGTATGGTACACTAACTCAAACCATAAATAACTGTCTTTTTTACACAAACTGAGCCGCAGAGCCGCCCAAAGGATCTAGATCTTTTCGATGACCGACCCGGGTCCGCTCAGAGAGCCGTTTTGCCCATCTCTACCGTGAAGCTCTTTTGCATTATGACCTCATCGCTCAACAGCACCACCTCTGGCAGATGCTGGAACTACCTGCTTAACATGAGAAGGAACCCCCATACCACCTGGGACCAATACCAGCCTCCTATCACAGGGGCAGATGTATTAAGCAGCAGCCAGTCATCTCCCAACTTTCATTTTCCAAGCACAGCCTGTATCTTCACAGTTGGAGATGGTTGCAGCGGGTCCCGTCATTGGCGTTGTCGGTAGTGTGTCCCGTCATTAGCACCAGCAGGGGTGCCTGTCATTATTGCTGGCGGCAGTAGGGTCCTGCCGTCAGCTCCAGCGGAGGTGCCAGATGGGGGATAGGACGCGGATGGAGGGGCTTACACGCTGCTCTGAGTTGTGTAATGTGTAGCATGTCAGCTCTTTCAGACGCTCTTAGCAGAGGACTGGACTTCAACAGCATGGTGTCAAGTACATTTTTAAATGCAGGGTGGATTTTCAAATTTAAAAATGGGCAGGGCGCAGTGCCCTGCAAAACAAACCTAGTGTGAGCACTATACATACATAGCCGGAGGGATGGTGAGTATACATTTTTTTTCACAGGTACCCTATGGATTCTACTGGAGAAGAGGACCTAACCTACTGGATCAAAATAGGTAACTATGTATGGAGTGTGTAATAAAAATATAGAAACCTAGAATTTTGACGGCAGATAAGAACCATTTGGCCCATCTAGTCTGCCCCTTTTTTATCCTTCAGGTAATCTCAACCCTTTTTGAGCCTTATTTCTTTGTAAGGATATTCATATGCCTATCCCAAGCATGTTTAAATTGTTCTACTGTCTTAGCCTCTACCACCTCTAATGGGAGGCTATTCCACTTATCCACTACCCTTTCTGTGAAGTAATTTTTTCTAACATTTCCCCTGAACCTACCTCCATCCAGCTTCAGTGCATGTCCTCCTGTTCTATTACTTCTTTTCCTTTGAAGAACATTTCCCTCCTGTACTATGTTAAAACCCTTGATATATTTAAAGATTTCTATCATGTCCCCCATTTCCCTTCTCTGCTCCAAACTATACATGATAAGATATTTTAGTCTTTCCAGGTAAGTTTTGTGATGTAGGCCATGCACCATATACTTTATTATGTGTTTGGGTCTGTTCCTTGGGTATTGGTTTTGTTGTGGGATTAAAAGCCCCAGCATGCCCAGTAATGCCTCGCATGCTGGCACTTGTGGTTATCCAATTCCCAGCATGCGGAGGAGGCTTGCTAGGGCTTGTAGTTCTACTACAAAACACCATACCATATGTTTTATCTTTCTTTATACAATCAGCCCAGCGCCCACTGCCTAGGAGTTGGTTCAGATTTTCATTTCTTTGATTGATGAAATAAGTGAAAAAAAGGGAGCACATTTTTATTTAACCCTTTGAATGCCAATGTTGCTGTGAGCGATCCTCAAAATATCTGCTTAAAATGCCAGAATCGCTCACAGCGACTGTTCTTTTATTATAAATAAATACAAATACAGCCTAGTCAATTAATCAAAGTTTTAGTTAAATATTGCACCCAAAAAAATAATAGTTGCTGTGAGCGGCGCTGGCGTTTTTAACATATTTTTTTTAGGATTTTTCACAGCAATGTTTGCACTCAAAGGATTAATAAGGTCTGCTTGGCCATTTTCACACCTTGTTTGACAAATTCCATTGGCACTCAAAGGGTTAATTAGATCAGTGAATCCATTTCATTGCAGTTCCTATGAGGCATTATTAACCCTTTGAGTGCCAACATCTCTGTGAGAAATGCGCAAAATATCACCTAAAAATGCCGACACCGCTCACATATGTTATGTGTATAAATGTTGTGTACACAAATGCTGTGTAAAAAAAGATTATTTCCTATATAAGGTAAACATTACAGGTCATTATAATGAATAAAAATATTTGCTTGGCAATTTTCACGCCAATTTTGACAAATTCACTTGGCACCCAAAGGGTTAATCCAAGATATGTTATCAATCTCCCTGAGCATTACCAATCCATTTTGCCATGATCAATTTTCTTGCGGTTCAGAAAAAGTGGCAGCAGAAAGCATTTTGTACAGAAGTCAAAATAGAGTCTTTGGGAGAAATTTACTAAGATAGGAGTTCTGTTTAAGATGGGATGTTAAAGAAAGTGAAGATAAGTCCTTCACTTTCAAAGCTGTATGGTTGGCAAGGGCTTTAGTGACGAACTCAATTTGAAACAAACACTTGAACTGACAGACCAAATGTTTCCATGGGTTGGCCACCGCTGTTTTAGATCATATGTTTTAAGGGTCGTGCGCATTAACAATATATTTTGTGCACACTAAACGATATGCATGATTAATGGCGTAGATAGCGTGAGGCAGCCCCCGCTGCTGCTTGGGGGAGCGGGGGCTGCGTGAACGTCGGATTCTGGCACCGGCCACTACACTCCACCCCTTGCTGTGCCCCGGCCGCTGTCTCCCCTGCTGCGTCTGTATTCCGCCGGGAGTCGGGACCGCATATCTACTAATCTGCGTCCCGGCGCCTGGCTCCTTGAGTCAAATGTCCATTACAAAATGGCCACCTCCTTAGAGCAGACCGTTTTTTAAGATGCTAGAGGAGGCAGCAACGACCTCCTGTAGCATCCTTACAAACGGTCTGCTGTAAGGAGGCGGCCATTTTGTAATGGACATTTGACGCCAGGCGCCGGGACGCAGATTAGTAGATATGCGGTCCTGACTCCCGGCGGAATACAGACGCGGCGGGGGAGGCATGGTAAGAACGGGGGCAGCGCTAAATTTAGGGAGGGGGGGCGCCGAAATTATCTGGCAGGGGGGGGCGCAAATTTTGGCACTACGCCCCTGTGCATGATATTGTTATCGTACCTATCATTGGCTACAATCCCATAGTAGAGTAAAAGAGAGAACAAGGTTTCTTTTTTTAATTGGGTTAAAACCTCTTCTCTGAATCTATTGCAAAACACAGTGCTTCTGCAATAATTAGGTTCTTGTTTGTTTCTAGTGTTAAAATAAGGATTTTTCAAGTTTTATATAAAGTACGTGTTATGTTGCAGGTGTTTGATAAGTCTAACCTCAATATTTCACTTACAGGAATAAATGGAACTAGGTTATCGATGTTGCTTTTTAATGCTCAGAGTTTCCAACTGTAATGGCGGACTCCCCAACCTACGGCTATGAGAGAGCTGGTCGTCTTCTACTACAAGCGCTGGGCACTAGTTCACATGGATTCTTGGCAGCTTACAAGGTTCTGCAGAATTTCCCAGGACCATTTCCATGGATGAATATATTGGAAGAACTTTGCATGAAAGTGCCAGCTGTAGATGGCGTAACCAGGGAACTCATTTTGTGAGTAAAATATGCCTCATATTTGTGGTTGCAATACAGTTTTCTTGATGAGCAATAGATTTTGATAAACATGTTTCACATTCAGAAATCTAGCCACTATTGTGGTAGGGCCATTCTAGAGACATATAGACAGCTAGTTAACAAATGCCTTTGGATGATATTTAATGGAGTTCCTCCTGTTCTCCTGTTTTTATATGTAGACAGCAGCTAGTGTTTATTTTTATTGTATTACAGCAGCGCACCTTGAGTCTCCTGAGCAGGTACCCTTGACTGAAGAACATACTACTAGGAGTGTTCAGTGTGTATCTACTAAATAGAGATTAATCTTGATGGAATAACCATTATTGGTTGTGTGTCTGTTGGAATGTGTGGACTATCTAAAATGGTTACCATTCATCCCAAACTGGATTCAGCTATATCATATTATGGAGATAGTTCTTTCATTAGAAGATAGGTTACCTCATAACAACAGGAAGACCTAAAGCACTTAAAAAAATATATATATACATTCCTCGGGTAAAAAACTAAAATTTGGAAAAACAGTTGCCTTTGTGTAGAGATGATCCCCCAGCTGGCCATGCTGTTGCTTTATTTTATGCGTGTGTTATTTCGTATTCAATATATGTTGCTTATTTTATTTGTTTTCTTAAGGTCCATACACACTGGGCAATTTTGCTGCTGCTGTCATCGCTGGGGTGGAAAGCCGCTCAGTGCATACACCCTGAACCGCTTTCCCCCTGCCCAGTGCTGTCAGCAGGGGCGGACAGTTTTGCATAGTGCAGTGCTATGCAAAGCCGTCCACAAAGTTGCTCATATGCTGGTGATACAAGCATATGAACGGCTTTCTCGGCGATAATACGTGAGCGCGCATCACCGCTCATCGCTGGACCATACACACTGGGCGGTTTCAGCTTAAAGCTGCTCAAACTAGGTGTTTTAAGACGCTTTCAGCTCAAAATTGCCCAGTGTGTATTGGCCTTTAGTTTTTCATCTTGTATTCCTAGATAAATGTGTGTATTATGTGAGGGATGTAGAAAAAAGGATGACTATCAATGTCAACAGCACAATGTCGACATTTTGACAGGTTGGGTATTATATGTTGACCTTTTAGAATGTCAAAATAAGAATATGGATATTGTCATACAGTGGTGAAGTGTCAATATGCCATAGTTTAAAAAATAAAATAAAAATTATTAACAGTTTCTTATATAGCGCAGCCTATTCCGTTGCGCTTTACAAATGGAGACAGTGATCCAACAAACAGGGTATTTACAGACAGTCAAAAGGTAGGAGGGCCCTGCTCGCAAGCTTACAATCTATAGTGTCAACCTATCATTCCTGTAGTTGTAGCGATATCTTCCCTGTCCTCATGTTGCTGTTACTTCCAGACCAAACTTCCAATACTCGCGTTCAAGTTTTTATTTCTCTGCTATACTTTCTAATGCCTAACCCTAATATTGATATTGTGAAAATTAAATTTTCCCCTGTTGCCATTCTGAGAATGTTTACACATTTTGCCTGTCATCATTATAACAATGTCTACATCATAACTGCTGATAGCAGTTTTAGATTGTCCACACCTATATGCTGCTTTCCCACTGCCTACACGGGTAATGACCCGTTTTTTTTAAACGGGTCTTTAAACGGGTAAGAGCCATAAGACTCTTTCCCACTGCAGCTTTTAAACGGTAAATTACCGTTTAAAAGCTGTTTTTGTCACATTCACACTTACCCGTTTAAAAACCCGTTTAAGCAGTGTAAAGATAGGGGGGGGGGGAATTAAAAAAAACAAAAAACGGCGTGGGGTCCCCCCCACTGCCGTAACCAGCACCAAATGATATTTATAAGTTTGACTGCGCTAGGATTTTTGAGCGGCCTTAATACTGTGGTTTAACGGAAAAAAGAATTTATTTAAGGCGCTAGTGAGAATATATGTGAATAAATGAATGGTAATGGCAACTGGAGAAAAGATATATATATAACCAAAACAGCAATAGAAAGAGTAATGAAAGAAAGCAGTAAAAAGGTAAAGGTGATGTGCTTGCCTGTTGAAAAAAACGGGGTTAGTAAAAAATATGTTTACAGCCCTTCTTTGAGTAGTGGCGTTTTTTGTTGTAAGAGAAGGCAGCTCCAGGGATGCGATCTACAATGTCCCTACAATACCTTTTCCGTTGTATAGGATAGGGCAAGGCAGGTCTGTGATGTAGCGCTCAGATCTTGTTTAATGTCCCGGGGAGCTCCGTGCGGCTTCAGCGCGGCTTCAGCGATAAAACCGGAAGTTCGGGCAGCGTGTTTCCGGATCACGCTCCCGCCATCCAACGCGTTTCAAGTGTTCCCACTCCATGGGCCTTATTTTGGTTCATTCTTTCTGACAAAATCCTTCTTAGATGGACAAAACCATGTGCACTGCAGGGGGGGCAGATGTAACATGTGCAGAGAGAATTAGATTTGGGTGAGTAATTTTGTTTCTGTGCAGGGAAAATACTGACTGCTTTATTTTTACACTGCAATATAGATCTCACTTTGAAGTAAAACCCCACCCAAATCTAATTCTCTCTGCACATGTTACATCTGCCCCACCTGCAGTGCACATGGTTTTGCCCATCTAAGAAGGATTTTGTCAGAAAGAATGAACCAAAATAAGGCCCTTTGTCAAGGATGATGCTCTCTTGCAGGAGCTGGCTTTTTATTGCATAAAAACTTTATTTAAATGTTTAAAAAGAACACTTCTTTTTTTCGTTTATCGGAAGTGATCACAGGAAGTAGTCATATTTCCAGCGGCAAGCACATGTTCTGTTAGAAAGGGAGGAAAACAAGGGAAAAGAAGGGAGAATCGAAAGGGAATTGCTGTTTATAAATATATATACATATATGGAGGTTATTTTTAGGATTTCTTTAGAGGAAGACATTGAGATCTATGTCTATGTTCAATCCTGATGGGGTTAGCGTTTTTAGTTCATAGATCCATTTTGTTTCACTTCGTCTTAGCTCTGTGACAATGTCTCCGCCTCTCCAATTGGGGATGATTTTTTGGATCACTGTGAATTTTAATGTCGAAGAATCTTTATTGTGATGTTTCGCATAGTGGTCTGACACACTATGTGTTGTCAAGCCTCTTTTAATGTTGTAAACATGTTCTGCCAACCTGGTCCGCATTTTTCTTTTTGTTTGGCCAACATATTGATGTTTGCAGGGGCATTCTAGAACATAAATGACTCCTGTTGTTTCACAACTGGTCTGTTGTTTCAATTTATATTCTTTCATGGTTTGGTTTGATGTAATGGTTTGTATAGGTTTTGTTATTTTCTTATTTGTTGATTTGCATCCCATGCAGTTTAAACATGGGAAGAATCCAGGTGATGTTGTTTTTTTTTATTTTGGTGATCTATTGGTATATAGCTTCTTGTAAGTTCTTGTTTTAGGGTTGTGGCTCGTCTGTATATGATTTTTGGTTTTTGGGGGATGATCTGATGTAGTTCTGGGTCCAATTGGAGTACATGCCAATGTTTGTGCAAGATATCCTCAACTTGTTTGAAATTGCTGCTGTATTGTGTGATAAAGGTGACTTGGGGGTCGAATTCTGTTGTTGTTTTTTGTTTGTACTTGATCATTTGTTGTCTGTCCATCTGCTGTATTTTTATTCTGTCTTCTTCTAATTTTGTTTCTTCATAACCCTTTTTCACGAATTTCTGTTTGGCTGCTAGACTCTGTTCGTTATACGTTTCTACTTCCGTGCAGTTTCTTTTTATTCTCCGGAAGTTTCCATTGGGGATATTTTTCACCCATTTGCGGTGGTGGTTGCTGTTATGCGGTAAGATGTTATTCCCGTCTACCTCCTTGGTGTGGGTTCTGGTCAGGATTGTGTTTTCTTTGATGAATATTTCTAAGTCTAAAAAGACTACCATCTCCTTGCTTGTTGTTGTTGTGAACTCAAGGCCGTAGGTGTTCGTGTTCAAGTGATTCTTGAAGAGTTCTAGGTCATTTTCTGGACCATCCCATATAAAGATGACGTCATCTATATAACGATGCCAGCTTATCAGGTGTTTCTTGTAGATGTTATTGGTCCAGATTTGCTCGTTCTCCCATTGCGCCACAAACAAATTAGCGTATGACGGTGCGAAGGAGGTCTGCGAAGTCTGGGGTACTGCGATGGGGACCTCCTTCGCACCGTCATACGCTAATTTGTTTGTGGCGCAATGGGAGAACGAGCAAATCTGGACCAATAACATCTACAAGAAACACCTGATAAGCTGGCATCGTTATATAGATGATGTCATCTTTATATGGGATGGTCCAGAAAATGACCTAGAACTCTTCAAGAATCACTTGAACACGAACACCTACGGCCTTGAGTTCACTACAACAACAAGCAAGGAGATGGTAGTCTTTTTAGACTTAGAAATATTCATCAAAGAAAACACAATCCTGACCAGAACCCACACCAAGGAGGTAGACGGGAATAACATCTTACCGCATAACAGCAACCACCACCGCAAATGGGTGAAAAATATCCCCAATGGAAACTTCCGGAGAATAAAAAGAAACTGCACGGAAGTAGAAACGTATAACGAACAGAGTCTAGCAGCCAAACAGAAATTCGTGAAAAAGGGTTATGAAGAAACAAAATTAGAAGAAGACAGAATAAAAATACAGCAGATGGACAGACAACAAATGATCACGTACAAACAAAAAACAACAACAGAATTCGACCCCCAAGTCACCTTTATCACACAATACAGCAGCAATTTCAAACAAGTTGAGGATATCTTGCACAAACATTGGCATGTACTCCAATTGGACCCAGAACTACATCAGATCATCCCCCAAAAAACAAAAATCATATACAGACGAGCCACAACCCTAAAACAAGAACTTACAAGAAGCTATATACCCATAGATCACCAAAATAAAAAAAACAACATCACCTGGATTCTTCCCATGTTTAAACTGCATGGGATGCAAATCAACAAATAAGAAAATAACAAAACCTATACAAACCATTACATCAAACCAAACCATGAAAGAATATAAATTGAAACAACAGACCAGTTGTGAAACAACAGGAGTCATTTATGTTCTAGAATGCCCCTGCAAACATCAATATGTTGGCCAAACAAAAAGAAAAATGCGGACCAGGTTGGCAGAACATGTTTACAACATTAAAAGAGGCTTGACAACACATAGTGGGGGTTATTCTAGTCCATTCTTTCTGACAAAATCCTTCTTAGATGGACAAAACCATGTGCACTGCGGGTGGGGCAGATGTAACTTGTGCAGAGAGAATTAGATTTGGGTGGGGTTTTTCTTCAAAGTGAGATCTATATTGAAGTGTAAAATCATGCAGTCAGTATTTTCCCTGCACAGAAAAAAAATAACTCACCCAAATCTATTTCTCTCTGCACATGTTACATCTGCCCCCCTGCAGTGCACATGGTTTTGTCCATCTAAGAAGGATTTTGTCAGAAAGAATGAACTAGAATAAACCCCAGTGTGTCAGACCACTACGCGAAACATCACAATAAAGATCCTTCGACATTAAAATTCACAGTGATCCAAAAAATCATCCCCAATTGGAGAGGCGGAGACATTGTCACAGAGCTAAGACGAAGTGAAACAAAATGGATCTATGAACTAAAAACGCTAACCCCATCAGGATTGAACATAGACATAGATCTCAATGTCTTCCTCTAAAGAAATCCTAAAAATAACCTCCATATATGTATATATATTTATAAACAGCAATTCCCTTTCGATTCTCCCTTCTTTTCCCTTGTTTTCCTCCCTTTCTAACAGAACATGTGCTTGCCGCTGGAAATATGACTACTTCCTGTGATCACTTCCGATAAACGAAAAATAGAAGTGTTCTTTTTAAACATTTAAATAAAGTTTTTATGCAATAAAAAGCCAGCTCCTGCAAGAGAGCATCATCCTTGACAAAGAGTGGGAACACTTGAAACGCGTTGGATGGCGGGAGCGTGATCCGGAAACACGCTGCCCGAACTTCCGGTTTTATCGCTGAAGCCGCGCTGAAGCCGCACGGAGCTCCCCGGGACATTAAACAAGATCTGAGCGCTACATCACGGACCTGCCTTGCCCTATCCTATACAACGAAAAAGGTATTGTAGGGACATTGTAGATCGCATCCCTGGAGCTGCCTTCTCTTACAACAAAAAACGCCACTACTCAAAGAAGGGCTGTAAACATATTTTTTACTAACCCCGTTTTTTTCAACAGGCAAGCACATCACCTTTACCTTTTTACTGCTTTCTTTCATTACTCTTTCTATTGCTGTTTTGGTTATATATATCTTTTCTCCAGTTGCCATTACCATTAATTTATTCACATATATTCTCACTAGCGCCTTAAATAAATTCTTTTTTCCGTAACCAGCACCAATCTGAAAGAGCCGGGGCTGGTAATAAAAAATCAGGAAACCCGACAAATAGGGGTTCCCTGATTTTTTACAACCAGCCCCAGGCTCCAGGTCCGGGGCTGGTTCCCAAAATACGGGGGACAAAATGACTAGGGGTCCCCCGTATTTTAAGAACCAGCCCCAGGCACAACCAGCCAGCAGGGTAATGCCACAGCCGGGGGACACTTATTATATAAGTTCCCGCGGCCAAAGCATTAACCCTACCGACCAGTCAGCCTGGCCAGGGGCCCTGGGGGAGTGGGGACCCCCCCAATAAAGGGGTCCCCCCCCTCCAGGACTTACCTGACCAGGCTGAAGCCTGGTGCTGTCCTCGATGCCCCTGGGCGGTGGGCATCGAGCTGATGGTATGGTGTAAAAAATAGAATAAAAACCATTGTCTTTTACTGGTGAACTATGAGTCCCAGCAAGCCTCCCCCGCAAGCTGGGACTTGGAGAACCACAAGTCCCAGCCTGCGGGGCATTAAAGGGCCCGCTGGGTCTTGTAGTTCCACAGTAAAAGAAAGAGTTAAATAAACACACTGACACACGTGAAAAATAAAAGTTTAATACATACATAACACATACATACTGATACTTACCTATCTTGAGCCCGTAGGTAGCCCTGGTCCTGATGTCCTGGTCCGTGTCGGCGTCTGTATCCATGTCGGCATCCCTGTCGGCGACGGCGTCGGCGGTCCAGAGTCCGAAGAAATCCATTTGGGAAGCTGTGGAAGGAAACCATACTCACCTGTCCCAGCGCGACGTAGTCCAGGTAAGGTCTTTGCAAAAAAACAAACCGAACACCCCCGAACCAAGCGGACACGGAGACGCACGGTGTTTGTTTAAATCGTGCGGCTCCGCCTCCCGAATGCCGCTATTGGCCGCCTTGGCCGCAAGGCGGCCAATAGCGGCATTCGGGAGGCGGAGCCGCACGATGTAAACACTGTGCGGCTGTCCGCTTGGTTCGGGTGTTCGGTTTGTTTTTTTGCAAAGAACTTACCTGGACTACGTCGCGCTGGGACAGGTGAGTATGGTTTCCTTCCACAGCTTCCCAAATGGATTTCTTCGGACTCCGGACCGCCGACGCCGTCGCCGACAGGGATGCCGACATGGATACAGACGCCGACACGGACCAGGACATTAGGACCAGGGCTACCTACGGGCTCAAGATAGGTAAGTATTAGTATGTATGTGTTATGTATGTATTAAACTTTTATTTTTCACGTGTGTCAGTGTGTTTATTTAACTTTTTCTTTTACTGTGGAACTACAAGACCCAGCGGGCCCTTTAATGCCCCGCAGGCTGGGACTTGTGGTTCTCCAAGTCCCAGCTTGCGGGGGAGGCTTGCTGGGACTCATAGTTCACCAGTAAAAGACAATGGTTTTTATTCTATTTTTTACACCATACCATCAGCTCGATGCCCACCGCCCAGGGGCATCGAGGACAGCACCAGGCTTCAGCCTGGTCAGGTAAGTCCTGGAGGGGGGGGACCCCTTTATTGGGGGGGTCCCCACTCCCCCAGGGCCCCTGGCCAGGCTGACTGGTCGGTAGGGTTAATGCTTTGGCCGCGGGAACTTATATAATAAGTGTCCCCCGGCTGTGGCATTACCCTGCTGGCTGGTTGTGCCTGGGGCTGGTTCTTAAAATACGGGGGACCCCTAGTCATATTGTCCCCCGTATTTCGGGAACCGGACCTGGAGCCTGGGGCTGGTTGTAAAAAATCAGGGAACCCCTATTTGTCGGGTTTCCTGATTTTTTTAATACCAGCCCCGGCTCCTTCAGCCTGGTGCTGGTTACGACAGTGGGGGGGGACCCCATGCCGTTGTTTTTTTTAACGGGTAAAGGGCTACCCCTTTCCCACTGCCGAAAAAACGGCTCTTACACGTTATACACGGGTAACAAAAACCGGTATTTGTTACCCGTGTAAAGCAACCTGGAGCTTTCCCACTGCAGCTCTAGCCGTTTAAAAAGGCTAAAAAAACGGCATTTTACCGTGTAAAGCCTGCAGTGGGAAAGGGGCATTACACGTGTTGCGTTTTTTCAATGTTGGAAGTTTGTTATCTCCAGTTTATTCAATATCTGGTTGGGCTTCCTTTCCATGCCCTTGCACGGAAAAGCCTAATTCAGACTATGCCACTGGCCCGATGTCAGTTGTCTGATGGTTTCTTTATTGCACATACACTGCAGTGTGCACTTGTTGTAATAGTGCTACGGCTCCGGTTGCAATGTGGGGAAAGCTGCAGCCTGATTACAAGGCAGCAGGCATCCTCAGACACAGATTCACTGGCCACTGCAGGTTATTTTTGTTAGACATTCTGAGCATTCTTAATGTATGTACACACAGTGTGATTTGGTTGCTGAGCAATTTTGGCTTAATATCGCTCAGCGCCCATATCACTGTGTACCCTTTTGATCAGCGATTGTTGACTGAAAATCTCAAGCGATTCTGTCTTAAAATATTTTCTGTTTTACCTTTTTTTGATAATTGTTTTATTTTTTTAACTGTTTTATTTTTGTTTGAAATGGTAGTCTTTCTGGAGGGGAATAAAAGGACAGGGGCCATTTTAATTTTAACGTGCGGCGTGAGAAGTGGGGTGCAGAGTGCTGTGCGCTGGCAGCTGCTGTCCTCGTGAGAGGGAGGGTCCAGGGGAGGCGCTGGTGACCTCATTTTGACTAGAAATTGCTGGTGAACAGTGCAGCTGTGCACCAGCGACCAGTGATTTCTATTCAAAATTGAAGGCACATGCTCCAGCGACAATTACAGGGCTGGTTGCTGGAGCGCGGTTCTAGTGATATCGCCCTGTACACACTAGAAAACACTGGCGATTATGGTCACTCAGCAACCGTTTAGTCAGCGATTCTGGCTAATATCGCCCTGTGTGTACAGGCCTTGAGGGTTGCTCAAATGGCTGTCACCATGTGGATCCAATGCACTGTCTGTGGATGCATGCAGCAGACCTGAGAGTTTACAATAGACTCCTACTGCATTAATATAACTTTTCAGATCCACTGCTAGGTGCACCACTGAAATCAGGCAAGAGTAGCTCCCCACTCCACCTTCCTTGTCTACTTATTTAGTTATTCGGGCAATTGACAGGAATGTCCACAGTGGTGTATTTATAATGGGTGCACCCACTTGTTTTTTTAAAATACCCTCCGCAGTCCAGTGACAGATGCAGCAGCGCTGCAGAAATTGATGTAAAAATGTCCGCTTCTCCATTTTTACGTCTATATGAGCAATGGAGTCCAAGACCTCTAGTGCTCAGACTCCACACTGCTGCTGGTGCAAAAATCGCAGAAAAATTGCCTGCCACGCAGCAGGGTCCAAGATGCTCTAGTACTCGGACCCTGCTACTCCCAGCAGAGAGGTTGGTGCCAGCTTGCGGAGGCTGCACACAGGCCTCCTCCTCTCTTAAATCGCCCATAGATGTTTACTTTCACATACACTGTTCACAATCATAATAAAAAAAACCTCACATGAACTATTAAAGCTGATCTTTATGCACGCATCAATGGTCTGTGATGGGGAATGAAAAGTGCCTGGGCCATCTCTGACTGTCAAATTATTTTTTTCTTTATCGTTAGAATTGCCTTTTTTTTGGACATTTCCCCCCCAAAAAAATAGATGTGATAGATGAACAAGGATTAGATTTAACCCCTTCCTGACAGAGCCAGTTTTTGCGTTCCTGACAGAGCCCTTTTTTTCAAATCTGACATGTCTCACTTAAGTGGGGATAACTTTTTTTTGCTTTTACTTATCCCAGTGGTTTTGAGATTGTTTTTTCGTGACACATTGTACTTCAAATTAGTGGTAAATTTGGGTCGATACAGTCTGTGTTTTTTTGTGAAAAATACCAAAATATCGTGAAAAAATGGAAAATTTAGCGATTTGCAAAATGTTAAATTTTCTGCTTGTGAGACAAATAATCTTACCACTCAAAATAGTGAATAACTAACATAGACCATATGTCTACTTTATGTTGACATCATTATTTCAACTTCCTTTTAATTTTTTGGGACACTAGGAGGCTTACAATATGAATAGCAAATTCTCAAATTTTCAAGAAAATTTCAAACACTGATTTTTTTAGGGACCAGTTCAGTTCTGATGTGACTTTGAGGGACTTGTATGTGAGACACCCCCATAAATGATGCCATTTCAAAAACTGCACCCCTCACAGTATTCAAAACAGCATTTTGGAAGTTTGTTAACCCTTTAGGTGTTTCACAGGAATTAAAACAAAGTGTAGGTGAAATTTCAAAATTTCTTTTTTTTTGCAGATTTGCAATTTTAATACATTTTTATAAGGAACACAGTACATTTTACTAGAGAAATGTGACTAAAAATTGATTCCCCCAATTCTTTTGTTTTCATAAATATCCTATATGTGGCCCTAGTGTGCACGGTGACCAAACCACAGGCTTCATAATAGAAGGAGCACCTACTTGATTTTGGAGCCTCCTTTTTATGAGATTATTTTTTAGGCACCATGTAGGTTTCAAGGCACCATAAGATGCTAAAAGTTAGGAACCCCCCCACAAGTGACCCCATTTTGCAAACTACACCCCTCAGGGAATTCATCTAGGGGTATAGTGTACATTTCAAACCCCCAGGGGTTTCACCAATTGTGGTACAACTGGGCAGTGAAAATGAAAAATTACATTTTTTTTTACACAAAAATGCAGTTCTGGCTCCAAATTTGTCATTTTCAGAAGGTATGAAGGAGACAAAGCACCCCAAAATCTGTGCCCCAATTTCTCCCGAGTACGGCAATGCCTCACATGTGACCAAAAAATACCAGTTGGGTGCATGGCAGGACTCAGAAGGGAAGGAGTGATTTTTGGATTTTGCAGCTCAGATTCTGGTGGAATTTTGGTGGGTGCTATGTCGCATTAGCAAGACCCCCCAAGCACCAATACAGTGGAACCCCCCCACAAGTCACCCCATTTTGCAAACTACACCCCTCAGGGAATTCATCTAGGGGTATAGTGTACATTTCAAACCCCCAGGGGTTTCACCAATTTTGATACAAGTGGGCAGTGAAAATGAAAAATTACATTTTTTTACACAAAAATGCAGTTCTGGCTCAAAATTTTTCATTTTCAGAAGGTATGAAGGAGAAAAAGCACCCCAAAATCTGTGCCCCAATTTCTCCCGAGTACGGCAATGCCTCACATGTGACCAAAAAATACCAGTTGGGTGCATGGCAGGACTCAGAAGGGAAGGAGTGATTTTTGGATTTTGCAGCACAGATTCTGGTGGAATGAATGGTGGGTGCTATGTCGCATTAGCAAGAACCCCCAAGCACCAATACAGTGGAACCCCCCCACAAGTCACCCCATTTTGAAAACTACACCCCTCAGGGAATTCATCTAGGGGTATAGTGTACATTTCAAACCCCCAGGGGTTTCACCAATTTTGATACAAGGGGGCAGTGAAAATGAAAAATTAAATTTTTTTACACAAAAATGCAGTTCTGGCTCAAAATTTTTCATTTTCAGAAGGTATGAAGGAGAAAAAGCACCCCAAAATCTGTGCCCCAATTTCTCCCGAGTACGGCAATGCCTCACATGTGACCAAAAAATACCAGTTGGGTGCATGGCAGGACTCAGAACGGAAGGAGTGATTTTTGGATTTTGCAGCACAGATTTTGGTGGAATGAATGGTGGGTGCTATGTTGCACCAATACAGTGGAACCCCCCCACAAGTCACCCCATTTTGCAAAGTACACCCCTCAGGGAATTCATCTAGGGGTATAGTGTACATTTCAAACCCCCAGGGGTTTCACCAATTTTGATACAAGTGGGCAGTGAAAATGAAAAATTATTTTTTTTACACAAAAATGCAGTTCTGGCTCCAAATTTGTCATTTTCAGAAGGTATGAAGGAGACAAAGCACCCCAAAATCTGTGCCCCAATTTCTCCCGAGTACGGCAATGCCTCACATGTGACCAAAAAATACCAGTTGGGTGCATGGCAGGACTCAGAAGGGAAGGAGTGATTTTTGGATTTTGCAGCTCAGATTCTGGTGGAATTTTGGTGGGTGCTATGTCGCATTAGCAAGACCCCCCAAGCACCAATACAGTGGAACCCCCCCACAAGTCACCCCATTTTGCAAACTACACCCCTCAGGGAATTCATCTAGGGGTATAGTGTACATTTCAAACCCCCAGGGGTTTCACCAATTTTGATACAAGTGGGCAGTGAAAATGAAAAATTACATTTTTTACACAAAAATGCAGTTCTGGCTCGAAATTTTTCATTTTCAGAAGGTATGAAGGAGAAAAAGCACCCCAAAATCTGTGCCCCAATTTCTCCCGAGTACGGCAATGCCTCACATGTGACCAAAAAATACCAGTTGGGTGCATGGCAGGACTCAGAACGGAAGGAGTGATTTTTGGATTTTGCAGCTCAGATTCTGGTGGAATTTTGGTGGGTGCTATGTCGCATTAGCAAGACCCCCCAAGCACCAATACAGTGGAACCCCCCCACAAGTCACCCCATTTTGAAAACTACACCCCTCAGGGAATTCATCTAGGGGTATAGTGTACATTTCAAACCCCCAGGGGTTTCACCAATTTTGATACAAGTGGGCAGTGAAAATGAAAAATTACATTTTTTTACACAAAAATGCAGTTCTGGCTCAAAATTTTTCATTTTCAGAAGGTATGAAGGAGAAAAAGCACCCCAAAATCTGTGCCCCAATTTCTCCCGAGTACGGCAATGCCTCACATGTGACCAAAAAATACCAGTTGGGTGCATGGCAGGACTCAGAACGGAAGGAGTGATTTTTGGATTTTGCAGCACAGATTTTGGTGGAATGAATGGTGGGTGCTATGTTGCACCAATACAGTGGAACCCCCCCACAAGTCACCCCATTTTGCAAAGTACACCCCTCAGGGAATTCATCTAGGGGTATAGTGTACATTTCAAACCCCCAGGGGTTTCACCAATTTTGATACAAGTGGGCAGTGAAAATGAAAAATTACATTTTTTTACACAAAAATGCAGTTCTGGCTCAAAATTTTTCATTTTCAGAAGGTATGAAGGAGACAAAGCACCCCAAAATCTGTGCCCCAATTTCTCCCGAGTACGGCAATGCCTCACATGTGACCAAAAAATACCAGTTGGGTGCATGGCAGGACTCAGAAGGGAAGGAGTGATTTTTGGATTTTGCAGCTCAGATTCTGGTGGAATTTTGGTGGGTGCTATGTTGCATTAGCAAGACCCCCCAAGCACCAATACAGTGGAACCCCCCCACAAGTGACCCCATTTTGCAAACTACACCCCTCAGGGAATTCATCTAGGGGTATAGTGTACATTTCAAACCCCCAGGGGTTTCACCAATTTTGATACAAGTGGGCAGTGAACATGAAAAATTACATTTTTTACACAAAAATGCAGTTCTGGCTCAAAATTTTTCATTTTCAGAAGGTATGAAGGAGAAAAAGCACCCCAAAATCTGTGCCCCAATTTCTCCCGAGTACGGCAATGCCTCACATGTGACCAAAAAATACCAGTTGGGTGCATGGCAGGACTCAGAACGGAAGGAGTGATTTTTGGATTTTGCAGCACAGATTTTGGTGGAATGAATGGTGGGTGCTATGTTGCACCAATACAGTGGAACCCCCCCACAAGTCACCCCATTTTGCAAAGTACACCCCTCAGGGAATTCATCTAGGGGTATAGTGTACATTTCAAACCCCCAGGGGTTTCACCAATTTTGATACAAGTGGGCAGTGAAAATGAAAAATTATTTTTTTTACACAAAAATGCAGTTCTGGCTCCAAATTTGTCATTTTCAGAAGGTATGAAGGAGACAAAGCACCCCAAAATCTGTGCCCCAATTTCTCCCGAGTACGGCAATGCCTCACATGTGACCAAAAAATACCAGTTGGGTGCATGGCAGGACTCAGAAGGGAAGGAGTGATTTTTGGATTTTGCAGCTCAGATTCTGGTGGAATTTTGGTGGGTGCTATGTCGCATTAGCAAGACCCCCCAAGCACCAATACAGTGGAACCCCCCCACAAGTCACCCCATTTTGCAAACTACACCCCTCAGGGAATTCATCTAGGGGTATAGTGTACATTTCAAACCCCCAGGGGTTTCACCAATTTTGATACAAGTGGGCAGTGAAAATGAAAAATTACATTTTTTACACAAAAATGCAGTTCTGGCTCGAAATTTTTCATTTTCAGAAGGTATGAAGGAGAAAAAGCACCCCAAAATCTGTGCCCCAATTTCTCCCGAGTACGGCAATGCCTCACATGTGACCAAAAAATACCAGTTGGGTGCATGGCAGGACTCAGAACGGAAGGAGTGATTTTTGGATTTTGCAGCTCAGATTCTGGTGGAATTTTGGTGGGTGCTATGTCGCATTAGCAAGACCCCCCAAGCACCAATACAGTGGAACCCCCCCACAAGTCACCCCATTTTGAAAACTACACCCCTCAGGGAATTCATCTAGGGGTATAGTGTACATTTCAAACCCCCAGGGGTTTCACCAATTTTGATACAAGTGGGCAGTGAAAATGAAAAATTACATTTTTTTACACAAAAATGCAGTTCTGGCTCAAAATTTTTCATTTTCAGAAGGTATGAAGGAGAAAAAGCACCCCAAAATCTGTGCCCCAATTTCTCCCGAGTACGGCAATGCCTCACATGTGACCAAAAAATACCAGTTGGGTGCATGGCAGGACTCAGAACGGAAGGAGTGATTTTTGGATTTTGCAGCACAGATTTTGGTGGAATGAATGGTGGGTGCTATGTTGCACCAATACAGTGGAACCCCCCCACAAGTCACCCCATTTTGCAAAGTACACCCCTCAGGGAATTCATCTAGGGGTATAGTGTACATTTCAAACCCCCAGGGGTTTCACCAATTTTGATACAAGTGGGCAGTGAAAATGAAAAATTACATTTTTTTACACAAAAATGCAGTTCTGGCTCAAAATTTTTCATTTTCAGAAGGTATGAAGGAGACAAAGCACCCCAAAATCTGTGCCCCAATTTCTCCCGAGTACGGCAATGCCTCACATGTGACCAAAAAATACCAGTTGGGTGCATGGCAGGACTCAGAAGGGAAGGAGTGATTTTTGGATTTTGCAGCTCAGATTCTGGTGGAATTTTGGTGGGTGCTATGTTGCATTAGCAAGACCCCCCAAGCACCAATACAGTGGAACCCCCCCACAAGTGACCCCATTTTGCAAACTACACCCCTCAGGGAATTCATCTAGGGGTATAGTGTACATTTCAAACCCCCAGGGGTTTCACCAATTTTGATACAAGTGGGCAGTGAACATGAAAAATTACATTTTTTACACAAAAATGCAGTTCTGGCTCAAAATTTTTCATTTTCAGAAGGTATGAAGGAGAAAAAGCACCCCAAAATCTGTGCCCCAATTTCTCCCGAGTACGGCAATGCCTCACATGTGACCAAAAAATACCAGTTGGGTGCATGGCAGGACTCAGAAGGGAAGGAGTGATTTTTGGATTTTGCAGCACAGATTCTGGTGGAATGAATGGTGGGTGCTATGTTGCACCAATACAGTGGAACCCCCCCACAAGTCACCCCATTTTGCAAACTACACCCCTCAGGGAATTCATCTAGGGGTATAGTGTACATTTCAAACCCCCAGGGGTTTCACCAATTTTGATACAAGTGGGCAGTGAAAATGAAAAATTACATTTTTTTACACAAAAATGCAGTTCTGGCTCAAAATTTTTCATTTTCAGAAGGAATGAAGGAGACAAAGCACCCCAAAATCTGTGCCCCAATTTCTCCCGAGTACGGCAATGCCTCATGTGTGACCAAAAAGTGGCAGGACTCAGAAGGGAAGGAGTGATATTTGGATTTTGCAGCACAAATTCTGGTGGAATGATGGTGGGTGCTATGTCGCATTAGCAAGACCCCCAAAGCACCAATACAGTGGAACCCCCCCACAAGTGACCCCATTTTGCAAACTACACCCCTCAGGGAATTCATCTAGGGGTATAGTGTACATTTCAAACCCCCAGGGGTTTCACCAATTTTGATACAAGTGGGCAGTGAACATGAAAAATTACATTTTTTTACACAAAAATGCAGTTCTGGCTCAAAATTTTTCATTTTCACAAGGAATGAAGGAGACAAAGCACCCCAAAATCTGTGCCCCAATTTCTCCCGAGTACGGCAATGCCTCACATGTGACCAAAAAATACCAGTTGGGTGCATGGCAGGACTCTGAAGGGAAGGAGTGATTTTTGGATTTTGCGGCTCAGATTCTGGTGGAATGAATGGTGGGTGCTATGTGGCATTAGCAAGACCCCCGAAGCACGGTGAAATTATGAACCTAATATTCCATAGATGTGTGGTATATTTTAAAACACTCCTTTATACATAGGCCGGGTTTGTCGGGGCAAGTGTCACACTGGAAAATAGTTTGCTTTCTTATTCCCTTTTTATAGCAAACTTTGCACCTTTTTTGTGTCCTGCCCTTTTTTCCAGTGGAGGGGATTTCATCAGGAAAATGCTGCCCTGGTACAATACGGGGGCCAGTACTAGAAGTACTGGGGCCCTCTGCCTGCTGGTTCCCAAATATTAGGCCCTTTATGACTTCCTCTTGAAAGTGCATAAATGTCCCCCTCTGGCCGGTAGAACGGAATAGCACGTAAGCGTTATACAGTGCCATCTGGATGATATACACGGCCACCTTCTTGTACCAGATTTTTGTTTTCCGCAGGGCACTGTACGGCTTCAGTACCTGATCTGAAAGATCCACTCCGCCCATGTACCTATTGTAATCCAGGATACAATTAGGTTTTGAGGTGTGGGTACTGGTACCTCGTACAGGGACGGAGGTGGTACTGTCTCCGTGAATTGTTGTCAGTATAAGGACATCCCTCTTGTCCTTATATTTGACCAACAACATATTTTCGTTGCATATTCCCCTGCTTTCACCCCTTCTCATTACTTGGGCAATGTGCGTTTTTGGGAGGCCTCTTTGGTTCTTGCGCACAGTACCGCAAGCTGCTGTACCTCTTGAACCAAGGGCCTTAAACAGGGGGATGCTGGTGTAAAAGTTATCCACATAGAGGTGATAACCTTTATCCAGGAAGGGGTGCACTAAATCCCAGACAATTTTCCCACTAACACCTACGAGGGAGGGGGGGCATTCTGGCGGTTCAATTCTTGAATCCTTCCCTTCATAAACCCTAAACCTGTGGGTGTACCCTGAGGTGCTTTCACACAGTTTATACATTTTTATGCCATACCTTGCCCTCTTACTGGGAAGGTACTGGCGGAATTTAACCCTTCCTTTAAAATGTATAAGGGACTCGTCGATACAAATAAATTTTTCAGGGATGTACACCTCTTCAAATTTGGCACTGAAATGATCAATGACCGGCCTGACTTTGAATAGCCGGTCAAAGGTGGGATCATCTCTGGGTGGGCACTGTGCATTATCGGTGTAATGTATAAATTTAAGAATTGTCTCAAATCGAGTCCGGGTCATGGCCATACGGTAAAATGGAGTACTGTACAGAACATCTGTACTCCAATATTGCCTAATTTCTGGCTTTTTTACTATGCCCATATGAAACACCAGACCCCAAAACGTCATCATCTCTACTGCATCTACAGGGGTCCACCTAGCAAATGATGACGTGGGGTTTTGAGCAATAAACTGCTGGGCATATAAATTAGTTTGGTCCACCATTAAATTTATAAAATCATCAGAGAAAAATAATTTGAAAAAGTCAATTTCTCTGAGACCTGTGGAATCAAATTGGATTCCTGGCATGGCCAAAAACTCAGGAACCTGGGGCTCAAAATTGTCTGGTGGTGGGGTCCATACGAGATCAATTATTGGGGGGGGGGTCTCAGCTGCTCTACGGGGGCGTCTTTGAGGGGGTCCCTCATCACCAGAGGAGGAAGAGGAGCTTAAGGCGAATCCTTCAAATTCCCCGCTTGCATCACTGGCTGTGTCAGAGTCAGAAGCAAGCATGGCATATGCCTCCTCCACTGAATACATTCTCCTGGATGACTGGGAGGACATTTGGGAGGACATTTGGGAGGACATTTGGGAGGACATTTTTATTTTTGTGTTACTGGTAGTGAAATGTTTCAACACGTGTACAGTGTAGGGGGGGGTACAAACTTTATTTCAATCCGGGGGGTATGTAGTGTGTAGTGTGTATGTGGTGCAGAAAAAAAAAAATACTTTATACCAATAAAAAAAAAAAAAATGAAGGGGTTAAAAATAAAAAATTTAAGGGGTTAAAAAAAAAAAAAAAGGTCCTGCGCCAAAAATTGAGCACAGATGTTGGTCAGTAACGTCTGTCACTGAACAGCGCTCAAAGGCAACAGGAATTTGATAAAAAAAAAAAATATATAGATCAACCCTGTGCCGAAAAAGATGATCAGTGATGTACGTCACTGATCAGCGCACAGCGGCCACAGGACACCCACAAAATCACAGTGTGTGTAAAAAAAAAATTAAAAAAAGACCCCACAGCACACACACAAAAAAAAAGGTGATCAGTGATGCGACACTGATTACCAGTGAGGTGCAGCAGGTGCACAACCTTTGGTGCAACTGACAGGTATATATAAAAAAAAAAAACCTCTGTACCCCCAAAAAAGTTGCTGATCACCTCAGATATAGTGATCAGCACAAAAGGCGGGGGCAGCAGACACAAAATTTAGCACTCTCTATCACTCTCTGTCACTATCTCTCTCTATCTCTCTATCTCTCACTATCTATCACTCTATGACACTGCAGCAGCAGCACTGACAGGTATATCTATATATAAAAAAAAACCTGCGCCCCCAAAAAGTTGCTGATCAGTTAATTTATACTGATCAGCACAAAAGGAGGGGGCAGCAGTCAGTTATATCAAAAATATATAGCACAATCTGTCACTATCTCTCTCTATCTCTCTCTCTCTATCTCTCTCTATCTCTCTATAACTATCACACTGCAGCAGCACAAAATATAGCACTCTGTCACTAGGCCTCTCTATCTATCTCTCTCTCTCTATCTCTCTCTATAACTATATCACACTGCAGCAGCACAAAATAAAGCACTCTCTGACACTATCTCTCTCTCTATCTCTCTCTCTCTATCTCTCTCTATCTCTCTATAACTATCACACTGCAGCAGCACAAAATATAGCACTCTGTCACTAGGCCTCTCTATCTATCTCTCTCTCTCTATCTCTCTCTCTCTATCTATAACTATATCACACTGCAGCAGCACAAAATATAGCACTCTCTGACACTATCTCTCTCTCTATCTCTCTCTATCTCTCTCTATCTCTCTCTATCTCTCTCTATCTCTCTATCTATCTCTCTCTCTATCTAGCTAGTACACTGCAGCAGCACAATTTCACAGGAAGGCACAAGTAGCAACAGGATCCAGGAAGCAGTGATGAAGCAGCGATCAGGTAAGTATGGAGCAAGTATGGAGCAAGGTTCTGGTCAGTATGGCGGCAGGGGGGTACGGTGACCGCACTGCACGCTATTCCAGACCGGAATGGCGTCTGCAGTGCAGTCACCGTTAGTTTAAATCCCCCTCCTTGGCTGTGATTGGTCCGTCGGTCCGACGAACCAATCACGGCCTTTGGGGGCGGGCGGGGTGAGGTGGGGTGACACCAGTGTCACCCTTACACCCCGCGGTGATTGGTGCTGTACTTTACAGCACCAATCACCTCTGATCCCGTGTCACCGGCGAACGTTATTCGCCGGTGACACAGGAAAACGCTGTAATTGGCTGTTCACACTGAACAGCCAATCACAGCGATCGCCGACGGGGGGGCGGCATCGCAGCCCCCCCTGGGCATGCACGGACATGTCTGCTGTCAGGGACAGCAGACATGTTGAAACTGTCACCGCGTCTATAGACGCGGTGACAGTTTAAATCCATGACGTACATTTACGCCATGTGTCGGGAAGTGCTTCCCGACCATGACGTAAATGTACGTCAAATGTCGGGAAGGGGTTAAAGATATTTGTAGGCTTTTTCTGAAGTCGCAAATGGCGTTGCCTGATCTGCAATTGTACTATTTAATGTGGTTCTCCCCAACAGAGGATGGGAAACTTCAGCAGGGGCTAATAGCTTGGGCTTGTTTTTCCTATACTGCACAGAAAGTGATTCAGTTGGTAATAAATAAAGTGCAAGTTCTCGGGGTAATGTAATTATAAAGTGTTGCCATTGGAAATACATTCAAAAGGAGTGTGAGGTGAAGTCCGCTCCAAATTTGTTGGCAATTGGCCCATTTTGCCTGGGTACGGTTTTGCAGTCTTTGATCTGACTTCTGATGTTAAAGCCTTTTTGCTACATGACTGCTTGGGAATACCTTGAGTGGAATTAGAGGTAAATCTTGGAATGCTGGAAGATGATGTTTGGAATCTTGTCTTGACATCAGCCTATGTGGCTATTTCATCAATGAGATGCCAAGCGTGCCAAGAGGATATTTACCATCCACCATAAATGGGTTTATAGTCCCGCACTCCTGTTTGCCTCATGTTGGGTGTATTAGGCTGGTCTTGATGGAATCCAGTCCACCATGGTGCTGGAAACCTTCTCGAGCTGGTTTGGATCAGATCTGAACTGATCCGAACCAGCCCAAGAAGGTTTCCAGAACCAGTGCTTGTATCCACGGGAGTTCACCATTGGGACCATCCACACCATGGTGGACTGGATTCCATCAAGATCAGCCAAATACACCCAACAGGCGGCAAACAGGAGTGCGGGACCATAAACTAATTTATGGTGGACTGTAAATATCCTCTTTAATACATTCCAAGCACCTACCATCAGAGACATAATAGGAATGGACAGTACCTTTATACCAGGAACTGTGTGGGATTTTGTGTTTGACACATGCGCAATTTAGGGGGGTATTCAATCCCAGGTCACGACAGTCGATCTGGCCAGACAGCCGTGACCCTGGCCTGTTTTCATTTTGTTTGACCGCAGATCGCCAGGTGCGATTCAATGTCCCACTTTTTGATTGGCGAAAAGGGGGCGTGTCTGCGTAAACGGCCATGGATTGTCGATATTTGGCCGCGATCGCGACAATTTACGGCCGAAATTGACAAAACGGGCCCGATTGCTTTTAAAGTTGGGCCCATTCTGTCGATCTGCCTCTTCAATGCTGTCAGGAAAGACAGCATTGAATAGGCGTTCACTGCTATTTCCCCCGTCGTAAATAGTGGCTCAGATTGAATACCCTCCTTAGTGTCTATAGGTTTACACACGAATGGTCAATGTTATATGTGTTTTAATAAATTGTACTATTTTATGTAAAATCAGTCCAATTGTTTTATATAAGACTCTTTTAGTATAAGCGCTGCTTATTGCACATTATAAAAGCTTTTATTTGTTTGCATACATCAACAAAGAAAAAATAACCTTGTAGAAAAGTATATTATCCACCTTTTATATATACATATAATATCAGTATTATTATAATGGCTTGTTTTTTTTAGGTGACGTCACAATGATTAACCACTAAATACTAATGATAATATATAGTTGTATTTGTCAATGTATTCATACCAGCTCTGTTTAATTACAAAAAGCTCAGAGATTCAACTTTTATTACTAGCACCCAATGTATTTAAGTTCTAATTTCCTCACAGATAATCTCACTGATATATAATGTTCCTAGCAGATTAGATGATCGTACATTTCTGTGAGAATGAGTAGAAGAGCAAATAGGCAAGATGTAAATATTTCAGGTATTCAAAAAAAGGTATTTTTATGGGAATTTCTCAATTGGCTGCTTGTTCTATTGGGGGAAAAGAATAGTAGGAGAGTTAAGCAAAAGAACAGGGGGTGCTTCTAGCCTATTTGGTTGCCTTGTGGTATCCTGTAGCAACACATTCTACCCTGATTACTCGTGAGTGAGTC